>NW_027094086.1:116519180-117061680 GCF_029207755.1 Chamaea fasciata | reverse complement strand
CAAGCACACAGGGAATCACCCATCTGCACAGGCTTAAGGATAAGAACATTGCTGCAGAAGCTGATCTCCAGACTGATGTTGCTATTTAATGTGGCTTCTAGCAAACTGTGAATAAAACTCCTGGCTTGCAGATGACAAGTTACCATGCTAGACTTGCAAGTTCTTTCAGGAAACCAAAGCAGACACAGCTGCAATCAGGCTGCATTAAGCCAGGCCTGCAGTCCCAATGGAGTGCAATGACAGCAGGATTCTACCGACAATGTCAGTGGGCACAGACATCTTTTGTTCTTATCACGTATTCCTTATTCACATTTCTTCCATTTCTCTATGAATCATAAATACCAGTGATTAAGGGTGATGCTCACTTTTTTTAGGAAGGTCTGGTACATAAACATACGGTGCTGCTTCATTATGCAATGGGATATGGCTCCCAGAGCGAGTGACCTGCAGACCCAGTCAGATCAAACTTCTCCTTGCGTGGCTCTTGGGACGGATAGCACCGGGGTGTCTGTGTTCCACTGACAGTTTGAGGATTAGTGCCCCTGCAGCTGGTGCAGGGGAGCTATACCAGCAGTATAGCCGTGCCTTAGGGAATGGGAAGCAGTCTGGATTTGTGCTGCCTACACATATAAGCCCAAGACTCCTTGCCTTTACTAGGGAATAAGTCTTTGCCAAAATTGGAGCAATCATATTAAATCAGTGAAAAGACCCAACTTCCTTAAAATAGGTAATGATCAATGAAAACCTTTTTTTTTTGCATGACGCTTTTTAAGAAAAACCTCAGAGAGAATTTGTAGCTGATGGTCATTGTTTGCCTTTTATACAAGGGCTGACATTTTCAAATGTGACTAATATTTTTAGCATCAACTATTGTGTGCTCAGCTTGAGAGATTCTACTTTTTGGAAACTTGTAAAAGTAGCTGCTGAACATCAAGCTTCCTATCACTCAAACCAGGTACAGGAAGGAAGGACACCTGAAATCAGTATGCTTTTAGTCATCTTGACTTTGGAGAAGAGAACACCGCTTAAAACATTTATGATCATATCAAGAAGAAATTATTTTGATTATGTCAGGGATAATTGGCAGCAGAAAGTAGAAATTCAACCTTCTGTTAATAAATTGATATCAAGATCAAGTCTCTGTTTAGGTGGTACTTTTTTCTCTGGTACTCTGGCACAGTCATCTTTAAAGTAATTGCAAATAGGAGCAATTTCATTGGTGTCCTCACAGCATAACACAGAAGCAGGATTTTCCTTTCTTCACTCTAACTTTAGGACAGTGTCTTCTCTCTCATTACCTTGTTAAAACTGTGGACATCTGAAGCAGTGATTACCAAGGAAAAGCAGAGTAAAGGAACTGGCAGTAGCTTCTGTGTGTGCAGCTATTTTCACATATGTGATGGTTTTTGGATGGGCAGCCTGCACTCAGTGCAATTGTGAGCAGTCACCTTTGCATGGCTTCATGCACAGCATCTGGAGTGCCACACATGCCTATGTGAACCTCTGAGTTTTGTGAGGGGTCAGATACTGCTGTCCTTTACACCATGATGAGCTGAGCCTCTCTCTCCGACCTGTTTCTCTATCTCTCCTTTTGCATACACAGGAAAAGCAAAGAAAGATGGTGCTTTTAGTCAGGAATGGAGGAAATCTTCCTTCATTAGCAAACTCTAGACCGGGACTCACCAGCTGCTTAGGATGATGAAAAGTCACTACTCAACTCCTGCACAGAGATAGATTCAGATTGAAGGAAGCATTTGTGGAAATACCCCAGTGAAAAGGAAAGAGGAACTGTGTGTGTTTACCCCAGAATCCCCTAAAATACAGACTTGAACTAGGGAGGAGACTTGATTCTGAGATTCACCCTGAGCTTTCCTGTGTATCAATATGGAAACTTCTGCTGCTATAAAGCTGTAAAAATTACTCCTGCATTCTTGCTCTGATGCAGCTTGCATTCAGAGTGTGCTGCTCTGTTCTTTGTGATGGTAGTCTGTTCTATTCTTTGCCCAGGTTTTCCTATGCAATCTGAATATTCCTATGGGGGTGATTCCAATTTTGGGCCATATTCAGCAGCCAGCACAGTGCTGGAAATTATCACCGCAATGCAAACACCTGGCAAAGTGAGCTGAAGTGCACCTCTAGTGTTGTGAAAACTCATTTTCAGGATATCGACGATCCTTGCAATCAAGGAATATTTTTGTCAATGGGGCCTTATTATATTGCTCTCCATGATGCAGTTGGGGAATTGGGGTAGGGGGACTTCATACAAGTTTTGATTGGACATCTGAATGAGAAAATAATTTCCTATTACAAACTATATGTGCAATTCAGTACAAGAAAATGATGCAGGAAACTTTGGGGTTTTTCACACATTTGCTTGGCCTCAGAGACATCTCCTGTTTACATTTCCTATTCCATAGACATTTGTACAATTTCATTTTGCTCTCTCAAATGTTTGAGAGAATTAAGCTTTAAGCTGAAGGCTAACAGAAGAAGATATTTTTCTAGCCACTCTTTTAACATGGGGTGTAAGAAAATTTACTGGGATTTATATTCAGGTAATGTAAGCAGTAGTATTTACAAAGACCCTGAAGAAATTGTCTCCTAGTGATTTTTCAGTGTACTCTAGTCCAAGAATTGTACAATGAGATGCAACAGAGGGATGATTCAATGACAAAATAATTCTCCTTTGTGCTTCTGGAGAGGCTTTCCTCTTGAAGAGAGGAGACCCAGAATACCATAGGAATGTGTCTATGTAGATGCAGATATGTGTACTTTACACAGGTATGTTCCTTCTCATGCCATCACTACTGCTGCTGATATTGCTGCTTCTTCTAGACAAGTATCAGTCATGTGTTTAATGTTGCTCATCTCCAGAACATGTTCTGCTGATTCCCTAACTAGCTTTCATACCTCCAGTAAGAGGAAAGGGGATTTAGATATTGCCTTCATTTCACACTCTGTGAAAAAGTCATACACCTGTGTAAGAGAAGAAGAAGCACATGAGAAGCAGAAAGAAAATAACAGCATACTTTATCATTGAAGAGTAATTTTTACTTTCCATCCAGGAGAGAATGGGAGAGAGTTCAGAAACAAATCCTTACTGTCAGGGCACTCCTCTTGACTTCATCCCCAGGGAAGCTGTAATGGTTTATTATTGCAGTAGTACTTAAAACACCTGGGGCTTTTTTTACTAGTCAGCTCCACACTAACTTTTCTCCCACGGTAGTGTCCTTGAAGGCTCAGATTTGACCAGCCTCAGAAGAATGTAGTTGTCCAATAAACACTTTGTATCTTCTTAACAATTTTTAGGGTTTAAATACTGACTTTATCTTCTTAATCTATGAGATTTTTTCTTAATGTTATATAGGCTATTTTGTAAATAATGTGGTGGTCATTGAAAGCTTTACTGAATAATGAAATAAAAGGCCAATGCAGCTGTGTGAGATAGGGAATAGAAGAGGTGAACCAATTATTCTCCTACCAGCCACAAAAAGTCTGTTTATATATGAGTTATGTAACCCAAGCTGACACTTCACCAGGCAATACTTCAGCTAGAAATTATGAACACCTTTCCCACCTCACCACACATGCTATTTATCAAGTCCAGGAATACAAAATTACAACTTTGAAGATAGGTATAAAGAGTTTTTAAGAGCCAGGTTGAGAATCTGTGTGCATATTAACTCAGAGGTAGTTTACAGATGCCTCTTTCTGGCCTGAAAAAATGTGAGGGTGATGTGTCAGAATAAAAATGGCAATCCAGAGATTTTAGGTAGGGGTGTTAGTTAACTGTACTTATAGAGTCATTGTGTTGTGAGCCAGTGAATGTCTTAGTAGCTGCATAAATCAAATGCTCCATTCAGGAGAATTTGCCCTGGACATGCTCTATAAGCTTGGGCATTGTAGGGGAGGAAGCTCAAGTCTGGAATGGACAAGTCTGTTCCCCCATTTCTCACAGTGACATGCCAAACCGAGAGTTGCACAGGGGTGCCAGGTTGCTGCAGGGCTGCCAGGCCAAGGGGCCGTGCCCAGGCCGGCCGGGCCACCAGCCCCTGGAGGGAATCAGGCTCAGTGGGGCCTGTGGCCTGGCAGGCCCTGGGCTGTGCTGAAATGGGGCCTGGCGTGTAAGGGAAGACAAACACATCACTCCATGCATGACTCCCTACTGTCTTCTTTCCCCAGCTTTCACCTGCTGAGCATGACACCGTACGGCAACATTGGCCACTTGGAGTCAGCTGTTGCTGGCTTCCGTCCCCTTCAACTTCCCTTGCAGCCCCAGCCCCCTGGCTGCTGGGTGGGGGGAGGAATAGAGGAGGCCTTGGCTCTCACTGCTTAGCAGTAACAAAACCATCTCCGAATTATTAACTCTGTTTCATGTACAGTCCAAATCACGGCCCCTTACTAGGTACTGTGAAGAGAACCAACTGTTCCAGCCCAAGCCAGCACAGTACCACAAAGCAGAGAAAGGACACGCTCTTCAGCTGCTGCTCCTTCTCTCCTGTCACATCTCCACCTTCAGAGTCACAAAGTATGTTCTAAAATTAAAGGAATGATAAACAAATATGCTGTTGAGGTGCAAATGGCAACATTATTTTAATATTATATTCAGGCTTCATCTTTATTAGCATTGGATATTAATGATAAGTGTGAAGTAATTATGTGTATAATTATAATAATTTTTATTATTAGCATCTTTTGACAGGTAGGAGTTACTTCTCCTGAGGAGCCAATCCACCGAAATGGCCAAAGTGACTGTAGTTTTCCCATCTAACTCCATAAGACCTCAGTTGCTTCAGAATACTATTTTCTCCATTCACACTGTAAAATGAGGTTGTGTTTCCATCTTTGACTTTATTTTTAAAACACTTTGATGAGTTTTGGTATTTCTCCTTGCTTATGACAGCAGTAGACTAGAAAACCTGTGTCTGGTGCTGTGTGGCGTCACTTCTGGAGCAGGCTGTAAGTACAGGTGGAAAGGATATTTTTTTTCCTTTAGATGAGAAGCCTGTAAGGATTAACAGAACAGTAAATAAATCTGTTCTGTGGACAGATTACAGTCTAATTAGAGACTTGTGAAGTTCTCTCTCTAATTTACAACCTTTGAATTTTCAGGGAGTCTGGGTTTTGAGCAAATGTGAAGTTCATTGTGAAACCTGGCTCTGGCCACCAGACTGCCAATAGCTTCCACACAACATCAGCAGCTGACCCAGACCAGCTGGAAATTTCTCTCAAGTAGTAGTTGGTTTTAGGTTCAGGGAGAGTTCACATATCTGTCCATTGTGCCATGGTTCTGGATTATAATTGCAGGTTTGCAGCATTTTAATTTTATTGTCTTTAAACATTATTGTGTTTAGGCTAACTTGTATGTGTTTCTGCATTCTTGCATTCAATTTTAAAAAAGATCAAACAACCCTTCTTGATTTACAACAGAGATTAGGGTAATACTTACCTTCTACAAAAGCCTCTGTCTTCTGATGTCAACCTGTGAAATAGGCTGGTTTTTTTTTTTTCCATTTTGCTTACGTTTTCTGATCTTTGCATCCC
Source organism: Chamaea fasciata (assembly GCF_029207755.1). NCBI lineage: Eukaryota > Metazoa > Chordata > Aves > Passeriformes > Sylviidae > Chamaea > Chamaea fasciata. The sequence continues at coordinate 117,056,136 of NW_027094086.1, read as the reverse complement.
AGCCAAAATAGCTAAGCTGCCAGAAATCTTTAGTTCAGGCATAAACTAAAACATACAGAATTTATATGATTCTGGACCAAGGGATAAGTTTATTATAGGGTTGCAAATAAATCCTCTACTTACTGACATTTAGACTTGTGTTTTGGTGGGACTGGAGCAGGGGGGGAAGTCAAAGCCTCTGGGCACCACAGAAAGGACCACACCCCACGTATATCCAAACAACTTCTCTGCACGGGAAATTAAATCTTCATTGACAAAAACTGTTGAGAAAATAAAATATTGATCTTGCTTGTGAGACTTTTATGTTAGTCAATTAAATTAGTACAATACCTTTCCTACTAGTAAAATAAGAGTGCCATTACTATATGGAAATATAATGTTCCATAATATTTTTATTGTGAGACAGGGGATACCTCTTACAGCACTCAGAAGTACAGTTTATACATGACTATAAAGTTAGTTGTGATCCATAAACAGCAGATATAGATCTCAGATATAGCTTTGGAAATCAGTTTAAAGGAAAGTGCCTTATTCTCTTTGCAATATCATATAAAAGTAGCATCATTTTAAAAAAATCATAATCTCTTCTAATTTTTTTGTACTGAAAGACAATGAGACATAATTCTAATATTTAAATTCGAATATGAGTCTGACAATATTTTTTGCTACTGCATTTTCTAAAATTAAAAACCCTTTCAAAACTAATAATGATCCAGAATCCATGTCTACTGCAGCTAGATACATGAATGTACAAATATGGGCATACAGTAATGGCTAGTGAAACATAAGGGACCTAATACAATGAGATTGGTGTGGGGGAACTGTGTTAGGATGTGACTATTTCTTTACCAGATGATGAGATGTGAATATGACTTGGCAGGTGCAAATGGCAGCTGTGGCCTCCTTTTTTAACCAGGATAGTTCTTTCTTTGTCCAAAATGTGTACTTTCTTGGAAGTACCTGTATTGCCTGTTGTGAATGTGAATGTGTAAATAAGATCAAGGCAACTAGCTGTGGACATTTACTTATGGGTACCTATCCCACACACTTTTTTTTTTTTTTAAGCTTTTATGAGCAAATCTGTTGCATAATATAGACAGGAAGCTACTCCATCTTGTAAAAGTTGCTTGAAATAGGGAACATATTGCCAAATTAATAAATATTTTTCATTTCATCGTATTTGGTAACATATTGTTTGAAATGTGAAATCCTGGCACATTTTCTTACTGCAGTTTTTCCCTGCCCATGTGTGTCCCCCTACAATTGTCCCAAACGTACCCTAGTAGGGAAAACAGAGCATATTAGTCTACTGGGATACAAGTAGCAGCTGCGATTATGATCAGAGAGTTCATAATATCATTTAATAAAACAACTGTTCAGTTGCTCCACTAATGCATTGGAAAGTATACCCTATACAGATACTTTCCATATAACTGATTGGCCAGTGCTCACCCTCAGCCTTTCTGCTCTTTCAAAACATGATTAATAATGCTTTCCTTTGAGGCTGGCCTTTTCATCTGAACGGTCTTTACACCCCTTCCTTTTGGACCAGCCTGTCTGTAGTTCCAAACTTTGACTTTGACCAGCCTGTTACCAGGAATGAACACTGTGCCTTCAAGCAGCATTAGAGATTCTTTGCTACAGAACCGTCATCCTTAACAGAGCTTAAGGGACAGGGAGGGCATCAGGATTGATGGTTTTTTTCAGTGATAGGAGAATGTCTGTACCTGATATTTAAGCTACCAATGCGGAAGCACTCCCCTAGTTAAAGGCTGGTTTTTGCAGAGTGAAATCACCAAAGTCTGGTTTCAACAGGTGTAAACTGTGTTGCAGAAGCATTTTTTTAAAAAATTGATTATGCCCTTGATCTTTCCCAGTATATATAATCTCTCTTTTTTTTAAAAAAAAACCATTTAGTTCTTCCTACTTTTTGTTATTTGCATGAATAAACTATTTATATGGGGGCAAAGGTTTTATTATGAAAATTGGTGCAATTTGATAATACATTAGAGAAGGAGTAAACATTTGTAATGATAGCAGTTAAAGCACTCAGTGCATATCAGACTAAGATTCAGTGAGTGAAAGACTCCCTCTCTAGTAATGGCATGTATAAACAGCCCACAAACAAAACATAGTCCATGTTATGGTCTAATGGGTATAGCTGTTGTGTGCGAAGTGAGTTTATTTAGCCTGTGGTTATCCTCCTCTCCACCAATCTGTGAGATGTGGAGATTTTCCTTGAGGGGCTAATCTCAGCCCACCTCTCTGAGACTGTCATTTTCCATAAACCTTTAAATAAATAATAAATAGAAGTGATTTTTTAAAAAAATTTGCTTTTGATGTTTTAATGGACAGGTGTTGATAATTTTTTCAACTTTGAAGTCATCCAATACTATCTTTTACCAGCTTTGGACACAAGACCTACCTGATAATACACTTGATGGTAGCTAAACAGTTGCCCACATGCATGCAGATACATATAAAAGGCTATTAAATCAATGATCAGTAATTTAAAAAGAGTTGATTTGTATTAAGAAAAGCTACAGAAGGAGTAAGATATAGCAAGTCTCATATATATCTTACATCATTCTTCACATCATCTGTGAACTTGACCCATAAGCATTATCTCAGACATTTAAGTTACTGTATTATGAAAGTATTTTTCCACAGTTGAAACACTAAATAATGCATAAAAGACTTATTTTCAAATACTGCAGTGTGGTTGCATCAAGGATGGATCCAGAGGTATTTATAGCTTGCATGCTACTGAAATTTTTCTTAAAATAAGAGCTCAAAGCAAAAGATATCTATTTACAAGTCTTTTTGGTTCATGCTAGTTCAGTAACTGGCACAGTGTACAAGCAGCCAGCCTTCTACCAGTCGTACTATCTTACTGGCTTTGCATAGTCAGAAGTAGTTTGTGTTCTTTGCTTTGAATTCTTCCTTTTATTTAGTACTGTGGAAATTTCATCTCTTTCATTTGTAAAGCTCAAGCTGTTTGGCTTTCTTGCCTTGCGACTCATATGTGTTTTAGTGACATCTTTCATTTCTTACTTGCAGCCTAGAAGTGAGAGCTGCAGTATGATCTAGTTTGGTTAACTTAAAGATGACAATAATCACCTAAGTGTAAGAGGAGGAGAATAATTTAATTCTCTGTAGTTTTTTTTTTTTCCCCAGTGAAAAGCAAGACATTCTTCCCTTTCTTTTGAGTTATGACTCACTTCTCCAGATTTTATTTTGATCTGAGTAATTAGTGGTTTTTTGTCTTTTATTCTTTATTTTTAGCAGCTACAGTCTATCTCCCACTTAGTTGCTGACATAAAAATATTAGCAAAAAGATGTTGCTCAAAGGGTAAGGAAAACCCATTCATAAAAATCTCAGTGAGGATTAAGTGGGATTCATCCAGGAAAGATCAAGGGTTGAAAAAGATTGTTATTAAACATGTTTATAGAGTACTTTGAGAATGCAGCATATCCCTTTTCCAGTAAGCTCACAGCTCAGTTGGGGGGAAGAGAGATGAGCTGAGTGTTGAGGAGAAAAAGGAAAGAAGGTTCCTCAAAGGAAGGAGTTGAGGGAGGAGTGAGAAGTTATTTGGAGTATAGGAAATGTGAGATGGTGCCGCACACAGAAGGGGACACAATGTCAGGAATGAGAGGAGGCGACTAAAGAGCTGAGGGAGCCTTTAACAGACCTCATCACAGTGTTGTCCCGTTTCTTTGCAAGTGAGACAAGGCGTGGAGGAGGCTCGAGACGCGCTTCTAGCTCTCTGTCTCCTTAGGGGCTGTGAAATCTTATGAAAACCTGTTTCCTTTGGAGTTGCCTGGTGTAAAAATCCCAAATAAACTTAATATGAAGTAGGATATTAGTAGAAAAGATTGAACACCTCTGTTTTTGTGAAAAGGACACATACTTCATGTCTATACCCAATAGTAATGACACCTCATAGGCATTACCTGCTGAGGTGAAAAGGAGGATTTTGTGTATTTGTGCATAGCTATAGACAATTGTCTGCTCAGTCCTTGAGAGTACGAAAGACAAAACTGAAGTATGAGATATAATTACCATTAACCCAGAGCAATAGTCCTTGGATTGGGTTAGGATACAGGAAACTAGTAAGGAGGAAAACCCACCTCTGCAGAGAGACTAGGAAGGTCTTGCTGGGCTCCCATTTCTGCTGTTTGCAGGACTGTTGTGCTCAGAACATGAGGACTAGGTGTTTCACAGGGGTCAACTGCTAGATATGAAGGCAACTGGGGGGACAAAATCCAGAGCATCTTCATGTGGAATTTCAGGATCTTAACAGACAGGAGTCAAAATTCAGGGAATTATTTTTCTTTGTTTGCTTATGTTCGTCATCTCTTCCCTGGTTTTTGAGATTTCCTTTGATGGGCACTGAGGCTCCCTAGCCCTCTATGCATTGGCAGGTTGGTCCAGGCCCTATAACAGGGCTGGCAACCCCCTTTTTTCTGATTAGAAGTTCCTCTGGGGGTCAGAGGACCTGACCCCCAGAGCAAGGCAGAACAAACAACCTTGCACCTTGCTCAAACAACACCTTCCATTTTTTGGCTGCATCCAGAGCAGCTACAAGAATTCATCCATACCTACAGAGAAGCTGAAAACAGAATCCCCTAGCATAGAGTATCTAGAGTTCATACGGAAATTTCTGGAATGATTACCTTATTTTTTTTAAGGACGACAAGAAAATCGGATTTTATTTTTTTCTTTATTTGCGTGTGAACATCGTGTCCAAAAACACAAGTGTTCTGGATAATGAGTCAATATCTAATTAAGGACACCACCAAACTACACTTATTTCTCAGACTTAGTATCTTCCCACTGGGAATATTCACTAATCTCTCACTGATTAATTACTGTAAAGACTTATGCTTCTGGATAATTATAAGATGTGTGATAATGGATCAGACCTTTAATCCATTAAATCTGGTATCTTGCTTCTGACTCTGACCAATAGCTAATGCATCTTAGAAAGGTGAATAACTCCAAGCTGCAAATACTCTATTGTGGAATGTGGAAGAAGGAGCCCTTCCTCACCTCACTGGGTAATTGCTTTGAAGTATGAGATATAATTACCATTATCTTAGTCCATGTAACTATGTGTCATAAAATGATGAGTACTTAGTGTGTGGCAGACTGAAAATAGAAGGATCTGAAATAACCTCTACTGGGTAATAAAAGTGGAGTATGTCTAAGAGAATGTGGTTAACTGAACCAAAACTTTGGAATCCTGTACTCAGCATCAAACCTCAAGATTCCTTCTAACACCAACTTTTTAATGTCAGAAGGAAACAAACCTCTGAAAAAGACGTATCATGTTTTAAAAGTTTAAGAGACTTCAAAATGATTTTCCATATTGTTACCTATTGTGACTGGAGATTCGTTGTGGTGAATTGTCTCAAGGAAGCCTCACAGGGAGTGTGCGCTGCTGGCTGCTGGCCTGAGAGGCAGCAGGATATAAGAGTGTGTGGGACTGCAGGAAGGGGCTGGTGGCTTTGCATGGCAACTCTGCAAGTGTCAAGGGGCTTGTCTTTGTTGTTGGCCTCAGAAGATGTTTCTGAAAAGAGCCCTTTCGATATAAAAGAGGATTCTTTGCCTTCACTGAGATGTCATTCAGTAAGGTTTTGGTCTGTTTAAGTGGAGTTAACCACACTTTTTTCACAACTGGAGCCTCAGACTGTACCACCTGTTTCCACATCATTGTAGTATCCTCCATGGCTTTATGCTGCTTTATGGAAAGAAATAGGAGGGTGTATTAAAGGAGCTTCTCTAAAACACAAGAATGCTGTTTGGGGTATTGCAAGACTCAAGAAAAAAAGGGGAAAAAATGTCTCTGGATACAGAGCAGTTAATTTATTTTTGTTTAATACCCTAATTGATAATGTGTAGACGTGGGGTCTTATTCTGACAGAAGGAGTATCAGCTCTGCCCTCATGGATTTCATGTCTACAAGAAATATAAGCGCATAACAAGTGATGGCCAATCTTCGCCCACATGACTACCACTCCTGCTTGGGAACTGTGTGTTGACCCTAACGTCCCATCCTAGTCCTTTGATTTCAACAAGGATTTCATTTTTTTTCTGGAAAGAACTTGTTTAGACCAATGGTTTTCTTCCAAACAAGATTTCGCATACAGACCTGGGTTCTGATTTCACATAGGTTTCATGTGATGGTAACTTACCTGAATTAAGTGCCCTTGCTCCTGGTTTACACAGACATAACTCAGGGCAGAATCAGATCTTAGATGTTAACATATATGGGTGACTCTAACCAACTGGCTGGCATACAGTAGGCACCATTAAAATCTTGACATTTACTGCTCATAGTAGTTAAATTTACTGTGCTATTTGCAGTATTCCCAAGTCTAAGAGTAGGAAATCCTTTAAATACTGCAGTAAAAGTAAATCCCACGGTGTGATAAATGTCAGGATTTAAGGGAACCCAACTTTGTAGTTGTTTTCTTCTTTTTTTATTGCTATGTTCAAACTTTTTGTGTCTGTCCTTTTTTTTTCTTTTTTTTTTTTAAATTGTGATGGTATTTTGAGCAGAATCTCTTCTGCCTTGAGACTGGCTGAAGCCTGCTTTGGTGGGATATTTCCTTAAAATATTCTCTGTCTAGAGAACTCATGTTTTCAAAGAGTGCGTGCCACATAAAGGGAACTTGAGTTTGCTTTAATATGCCAGAGAACATTCCTGCTGGATTCACGTACTTTCTTCTTTGTTACATCCTTCGTGGGGAACAGAGTGGCTGTAAGAATTGGTCCACTGATTTTCCACCACTCAGGGCTTCCACTGGCTGGAGAACTTAGCAGGGAGATGGTGACATTGTTTTTCCAGTGCCTTTGTTAGCCCAGCCTAGTCCACAATATTTTCACAGATGCACACAGCAGCAACTTCCCACCCTTGAAATGGCAGAAATTAAGAAGAATGTTGGATGAGATTTTAAGCAAAATAGGCACTTCTGTATTGATACCAGACCAGATTTAACAAAATACTTAGGTTACCAGAAAGAATGATTTTGTAGATCTGTCTGATTCACACAAACTTTGATCCTTCAGTCTCAATCCATGATTTTGCAAATCCTAGCAAATAATTTGTTGCATCTTTAGATGCCCAAAACCTTCTATAAATGTGATCTGTGAGTTAGTTTATGAGCAAATTTAGGTCTCCCTTCTACCTTAATTCTTCCCCACTCCCAAATGAAAATGAACTGATTTAGGACTGGGAGACAAGCAAGAACAGTAAGTGTGTAAAGTTTTGAGAAATTTGGTGCTGTGGAATCACCCATACCGACTTTTCCCACCCAAAAAGATATCCACTGTAATTATGACAAGGATGGAAAGACAAAGAAAGAGTGACAGTGAAAAAATGAGAATTATTGCCCTGGCTTAAGTACACAGTCTATTTTTGGAGAAGGGTTAATAGTACACTGCCAGTAGACTGGTTCCTCTCCATGCACAACAACTGTTGGGGATGTCCTCTCAAATCTGGCTACTGCCTGGCTAGCTGGAATGTGATATAAAGCAGGAAATTTGAGTGTGCCAGGCATATATAACTGTATGTGTGCCACTCCTGGTCCATCTGCAGAGCAATACTGCACCTGCCAGTTGCTTTAGCTGGCTGTGGGGGAGGAGGAAAGGAAGAGAGAGTGTGTAATATGAGACAGAGAAGGCCCACTGTCTTCTCATTTTTCTTTCATTGCTCTGCTCTTGTTTCTTTTCTTTTTACTTTAGAGGTGAACAAACATCACTGTTTGTTTTCCAAAAAAAGATGTGTCTGGGACTTGGTACTTTTGGGGTACTTCTCTTGCAGTAAAAACAGCTTGGCTTGGAGTTTTTTGTGAACAAAGTTGTCAGTATATGCAGGTTTGTACACTTCCGGGCATCATATATCTTGACTTCAAACCCCATTTTTACATGTAGTGAATTATATTAATTAGTTGGATCCTTTTCCACAAAAAATCTAAATTGCCTATAAAGCAATACATTTCCTTACATCTCATCAATCATTTTTCTCCTGCAAAAATTTCCAGCACCCATTAAAAGCCTTAAATCAGAAAACCTAACCACTCCTGAATAAATAAAATTTGTAATCTTGATATGGATGACCTACTATTTCATTCTGTAAGTGATAGAGGACTGAGTATGGAAATGGAATAAACCAACACCAGTTGACATAAAGGATGCTCCATCCTAGGGATAGATAACAAAATCTTCAATCCAAGCACCTTCAGAATTTTTGAGTATTCTTGGACTGGATTTTTTTTTTGCTTTCCCAGAACTCATACTGTCTCTCAGTGAAAAAAAAGAAAAAAAAAATAAAAAAAGAAAGAAAAGAAAAAAGTTTACATATTTTCTTCATCTAAATTAAAAAAAAAATGTATTGCCTCAGGGCCTCTCCACTGACTCTAAGAAATTCTTACATTTCTCCATTTCCTTTTTTACCCCCACTGAGTATCTCATCATTTCCCTGCAAAAAAGATTTTTAAAATCCAGATTTTTGTGGAGTCCAGCAGTGGTATTTTAGAAATTGCAACCAGAGCTAAATTTCTGTATCCTTAGTAAGATTTAAGTTTAGGTTCTGCTAGTAAAAAGAATGTGTACTTTTGTGTCAGACTGTATCTATTGCACAGAGCCCAAAGGCCTCCTTTTTTGACTCTATTTGTGGGTATTTGTCTTTTGTGGTCAGGTACAGGAAATTATTGTGAGGGTGGAACATTACATGTGAATACACAAACATTCATGGCAATCCAATCCTTGTGTCCTGGGAATGGATTTATTGATTCAAACTTTTCTGTCATCATAAGCATGGTGTGCGTGCACCCTGGGCCAGACTGCTCTGCACAGCACAGCAGCCATGCACATGATATCCAAATTTGTGGTGGTAATGGTGAAATGGTGACAGGTCGGGATCACCACTTTTATTGCCAGGAAGTCAGGTTGTGTTGATTCCTGAGACAGCTGTTAGAGGATGATCACATTAATAATGCGAGCTGTGAAAACAATGTGTGGTGAGGCTAAAAGCTCAAATGACACGGTGATGACAGAGCTTTTTGGGTATTACATGATTTTGCAAATGATACATCAGAAACTTAAATAATATAGATCATTTCTACATATTTTATTATTAGTGTGAAATAAATGTAATTATAACAGGACTTTAAAGTGCCAGGTGGCTTGTATTGTCTGTTTATCAAGTATTTTTCTGCTGCTCCATCTCATGCTCATATTAAGTATATTTACTCAACACCTCTGACTTCAAACAGGCAAACTCTTTTATCTGACTTCACAGCATATTCTTCTCACAGTGGTGGATGTCATCATCATTTCCTTTTGACACTGTTTTCACCATGTTTTCTTACTTCCATTACTCTCCCATGTTTCTGTTCCCTTTGGTGCCTCCTGCAAACGCATGTGTTACCTGAGTATGAGCAAAATAATGTTGTATGTAGCAAAACAGTAGATATATGTCTCCACTGCTGTGACCCAGTCCTTTCTCAGCCTATTTCTTCTGACTTGCCTCTAGCATTCAATATTCAATTCAAATTACAAGTCCTTTGGGGCACAGAGCACATTTTTGCATCAAGTTATTTTGAGAGGTAGTAGATAAAGTGCAAGCATGTCAGTAGACACCAGTATCCAGATCTGTTTTAGAATGACAAAGTGAGTGTTTAGCAATTAAAGCAGTGTTTTCTCAAAATAACAACTAGAAAGTCCATTTACTGACATTAAGTAGCATATTTTTGATGGGACATCATGAGATGTAAAGCACTCTGTACCAGAAGTAAAGATGGTAGAATTTGTCCTGAAATAAATGAAAAATGGAGTCCCAAAATGACAGCAGACTGGTTCAGCCAAAGGTCAACTCATCTGTGAGTTAGAAGGAATTAATTTTCTAAGCACCAGCAAAGCAATGAGGCTTATCAAACAATGCTATTTTCCATCAAGAAAAAAACATCATGGCAGCCTCTTTTATTCTACTTTCATACATTTCCATTTTTTTAAAAAAGTGAAACAGTTAACAAATACATTTATTTCTAGGATTATGAAACTCTATCTGCTTATTTCTTTAAAGGCATTATTTTAAAATACAGTAAGAAAAGAAAGAACTGAAGAGATGAAATTCTAGTGAAACTTTAGCTCCATTGTGGCCACAGGCATCCTGACTTGTGCCATAGTGTGATCCCCATACATTTCTGCTTTTACCCCATATTCCTTAGGGACCCTCTGCAGTGAGGTCTGGTTCCATAATCCCGCCCAGATACCCTAAACTGGTGTTGAGGATGGTGTAAAGTTGAAAACACACCATCTCATGAGATCTGCTGATCTTTCCTTAGCCACCTCCTTCTCACTCTTCTTCCCCATGTCCTTTCTCCATCACCACCACCAATTGCATTTTTGTGTGGTTATTAAGCTTTGGGCATTGATACTGAAGGAATTGGAACTGAAGGGACGCTGGTGTTCAGCTGCCTTCCTTCTACCCTGTGCTATATAAATATATGTCACTGCCCAAACGTCTACACATTGGATCTAGAGAGTGCTGAAAGCCCAGCACTCTCTAGACAATAATGACAGCGATGACAGTCCAGTGGTTCTCAGGGATCTGGCTTGTGACAAGTTTCTTTAAATCAGCCAAGATCTTAAGTGCCTGTCATAAGTCATTCATCCTTCAAGTGCTTCCATTTCCTCCATGTGAACTCTTTACAGACTTATCCATCTGCTTTTATATATCAGACTGTGGTGAAAAACCACTGTGAGAACTAGGTCTACACGAAGATATGGGGGTTAGGTGTCCTGTCACTAGAAGAGAAATATCACCTCTTCTATATAAAACACCATTTCTCGAAGGTACTCCCTGCTAATCCCATAACCACTGTGCCCCTGCCAAATCCCAAAGGTGTTTTGACAGAGTCAGGTGGAAAGGGAAGGTTTAGCTAAGCAGAACTGTAGCTTTCAGAAGCTGGTTGCTCCGTTGCTGCTTTCCAACCTTGCAGACCTTCCTCACTGTGGCAGTGGAATTGGGTCTTTTCTTAAGCTGGGCAAACACAGCCACTTGTCTTCCCATGCCCGTCAACTCTTGCTTCAAACGAGAAGCCATAACCACTTAAAGAGATCTGGAAGCTGGGCATTTCTGAGTCTATGTGCTGCATCATGCATGTGCCTTTAAGTCAAATCATAAGCAAAGTATTGAGTTTTGATTCAGAGGCAGAGTTGCAAAACCAGGAGTAAAAATCTATTTTTGGTTGACCAGATGCAGGTGTGTTCTCCCTTTGTTAAGTGTGAATTGGAAAATAAAAAATGCTTCATTTTAATCCAAGATAAAATTTCTCTTTATTTTGTGCATTTTTGATCTATTAGAACTCTCATTTGCTAAATTTCAAAGCAAAATATTCCAAGCAGAACTGCATAATATTGCTTTTTAAAACAGTGTGTCTTAAGAGCTTTTACTTCATCTTCTATTTTTGAGTCTTTCTATAACTGAAACTATTCATTGAATTTAAAATAAATATGTGGGTAGCTGTGGTCAACCTCAAACCGTATATTTGGTTGCTAAACTGTTCCCAGGGGAAACTGCCCCACCCTAGTTCTAATATCTAATTTCTTCTTTAGCATTCTCTTTTGACAGAAGGGAAGAAATATTAGAATTTTGATTCTATTTATTCCTCCCAGTGCAAAAGCACTCCCCTCGTTTTCCTTTAAGAAATGGGTATTTTTCTCTAACCGATGTGTTTTTAAACTAATGGTTTGGGAATAATCTTCCTAGGTAGCGAGTGGTCTGTCTTGTCTGTGTAATTTTCTTCTCCTCACTGGTAACCTCTGGTAGAAATCTGGGTTTTTTTTCTGCATATTGGGAATGCGGAGGAATGTCTCCCCAACTTTCTTTCTCCAGCCTGCTGCAAGCTGTAATATGCAGGTTTGAATTTTCTTTGCATTTTCTTATTTTCCTTTGTAGACTGCTCTTGTTAGTTTTAATTACAGCAGTGGAGGACAGTATGCTAAAGAGCTCCCCAAGGTGGTGGCACTAATGGTCACATGTCCCCCCTGAGTGACAGCATCCGTTCTGGTTGCAGTACTACAAAGACATGGGGGCATTTCTTGTATGGATTGGTAAACGGAATTTATGTGAGAAGATAAATTAGCAGGCATCTGCATTTCCTATTTGAATAGGCTATGTGTGACTCAGTAAGCCTTTTGTTCAGTGGGCTAAAAAATGGCATGCAACTCCTCATCAGCATTGAAATTTTAAAGCATATTAAATTACTATAGCATATTTTTGAGGAGTGTAGAAAAAAAAAAGTAGTGGAGTTAGCACTGAGCTTTTCAAACCTTCAACCCAAACACTGAAACAAAAACCTGAGAAAATATTAATGGAAAAAAAAACCCTGAATGGTTTGTATACAGAAATAAACTAAGACACATGTGAAATACTATTTTCAATAGTGGTTTTATTACAGTGTCAGTGCACACTGTGTGTGCATACATACGCTACAGATTCCCGTTGCTCTTTTTGTGACTTGTGTAAGGCATAATGAGATTTACATCACGGGATGTAACTTTTGGAGGTGTCTTTACGCCAACCTCTGCCAAAATTCAGCGCGTGGTTTTTAGTTTGTACCCACTGTTGTATTTGCTAGCATTTTTGTGAAGTAAGAGCACTAGGCTATGCATACTGTGCCCTGCTAACATACGTTAGCTGTGCCTTGTGGCAGTATTCAATCAGATGAATAAATGCACAGTATGATTGCAATTCAGAATCATACAGAAAAGTTGGTATTGCAACATCTGCATATACACTGTCAAAACATCAGGGAAAAAAGTATTAACGCCCTTCTTGTTTCCTTCACTCAAATGCACAACCATGATCTAACATTGAAGGCATTAAAAAAAAAATTAATGATTTTTGAAAAATAATTCTAATTATCAACAAAAGAGAACTGAAATTGGAATGTGGTATTTGCGTAGTGCATGCTATGTCTTTGAGTGAGACTTAGTCTTTATTTACTTAGTCTACAAGAAATAGATTACAACTTTCACCTCTCTGATGAAGCCATGAGCATGCTTATTAGATATTATCAAATACTCCTACTTCTACTACTGTTGTTAATAGCAATTATTATTGCAGAAGGAATAATGGCATGTTTATGATGTCAGGTGACATCAAGGGAAGAACAATATTTCTTCTGAAGGTCTCTAAACAACCAAGTTCTGTGCATAAGGAGAAAGTAAATCATCTATATCAAGATCTAATAAGAATAAAGATCAGAATTTTCCATGCTGTCCAATGCTACAATATTCTTGTTTCCTTACAATGCCAGCTGAAAGTAGAGAGGGAGGAGGGTGGGAGAGGAACAATAGATCAACAGTTCTCTCCATGTTTAAAAATTCACAGCACCTCTGCTACACCAGAATATTATGTGACAATAATGTTAGGCCTCTGATTTATACCAACAGATGCAGGGAAATTCCAAATTAAGGCTGTCATTCTCCCCTCGCTGCAGATCCTCTGTTGGTACAACTTTATGTAGCACCTCTGAGTTCTGTGGAGAGATGCCAGGTTACATCAGCTGAGGATCTGGCCCACTGCAGTGCAGAGGCCTTAGCTCTGTTTAAATCAGATCCATGGTTACTGGTAACACAGTTGCTCCATACTTAATATATATTTACAACACACAGGTGTAAAACACTCACAGGAAGGTCATAAATTCAGAAACTCACTATTAAAAAGCCTCCTGGTTATGAGTGGATTTTTAAAATGTTCCCTTTGTTTCATCTCCAAAAGATGTAGACTGGTAGAAAAAACATGCAAACACTTTGCCTTTAAAACACCAAATGTAAGTGAGTTTTAATAACCTATCAGGATCTTAGTCCATCATAACATTTAATCTGCATTACATCTCACTTCCTAATCGCTACTTTCATTCCAATTGTGAGCAGAGAGGGTGGGGGGAGAGATGAGAATTTCAGATAAGTGCCAGTAAAACAAGTTTGCTCTACAGCTGGCAAGCGCCGCGCACACGTTAACAGTGCCTTATGGCAGTATTCAATCAAATGATTCTATAAACTAAAAATAATCACCCTAATACTAATACCTATTATTCTTCATTGTTGCTGGTCGCTATGGTGCTGCATCTGACTATGAAGAATTCACCGCCATTATTACCCTCAGTGTCTCTCTCTCTCTGAAATGTGATCTAATTGCAGAATCCACACCTGTTCGACAGTTCAATAGAAGCCTGCTTTTGATGGAAGCAGACTTTCAAGAACACACACACACGCTCATGCACAGGCACACACACACAGAGGCACACACCCGCACACAAATGCATGCACGCACACACACACACGCACACACACACACACACACCCCCCAATTCACGTAAGACTTCAGCTGGAGGAAAAATAGAGTGTGAGTTGATCAGAAAATAATATTGTGAGGAGTAAAAAGAAAAAAAAAGCTTGTGTTTTGTGGTCATTGGAAGATTGCTGATGGGTGCATAAATAAAGCATGCTGGAACATCTGTTCTTTGTTGTGCATTCAGCTTTTTAATGTCTTCAAAGAGCAGCACTGACGCATCACTGACTACCACTCCCCATTCAAGCAACATTTTAACAGAAAATAATAAACCTTCCTGGTGGGGTGCAAGGAGCCAAGGCATTTGGGCAATGCCATTAATTTGGAAATATCTCTTTTTCTGGGATTTTTAAATATCTCTCCCTTTGAACGGTGTTCAAATTTTGGGATCCAGCCTGGAGTCCCTATCAGCCTGAGCAGTAAATCAGCCTGAATATTCCACTCAAGCCTTTCTTTTCTGTAAAAAAAAAAAATAAAAAGAAAAAAGAGGAAAAAGGAAAAGAGTAGGCTGTTGTCAAGTTGAAGTTTATCTACAATTTCACTGTCCTCTTAATTCTATTAATGTTAAAAATACTGTCCAGAGGGATTTTTTTTTCCTTTAAGTTGCAATATTTATTTATACTGGTAAAATTCAGATGCAGTGAGGACCCCTGACAGTTTAACAATATTGGCTGGTTATTTTGATGCACTGTGCTAGGCAGCAAAAGATTAAAACCAGAGCATCCTAGGCTGAGAGAAACCAGCTTGAATTCTAAAATAAAATTTTAGCAGCATGGATTTCTCTTGCCATAGGCTATGAGGCTACTATGAATTTCAGATGCATCTCCAGAGCTGTCAATGAGGTGGAAAGATGGGATTGGCATTACAAAGATTTGTTGCAATGTGATTCAATGTAATTGCAATCAAAGGTATAGCAACATTAAATCACAGCTGAGAAAGAGCTGTTTATGCATGTACAGTAAAGGAACAGCCATTTGCCCTACCACTCTAGGACCATGGCAAGATTTTTATTTTTTTTTATTTTTTTTTCCTGCTTTCTTCTGCTCTGCTCTTTTTTTCTAGGTCACAGCTTAAAGATATTGAAATACCAATTAGGTGCTGGTGGGTCACATTTATAATAAGCCTGACAACAGTCTTGTGACAGAAAGCTTCAGAAAACACAAACACCTCTTAGGACAGTTTGTCAATTAGACACTACAATTCTATGCTAAGAAATTTTTGGCCTATTGGTTCTTCATTTTATCTTCTGTGACAACTATATTGCATATCCCAACATAGGGAGTAGAGGGTGGTGTTTCAGACATACCAGTGTTATCAAGAGGTACAATTCTGTTTGCTTTGGTAGCAACATAATCAGTCACAAAGAAGCTTCTCCATTCCGGATGCTCGTAAGGAAAAACGTCAATTTTTTTGACTGGAAAAAACATGAGATATATACCTTCCTCCTCAACATATAAAGCCTGTGGCATGACTGTGTTGCTACTAATATCAAAGGGTCTGCTGCTATTGATTTTAAAAAGAGCAGGAATAGTATCCTGCTCTTAATATTAAAGTTCTCACAGTGCTTTGAGATCCTCAAATGCAATCAAATAAAAACAGATGCACAGTATTTACACAAGCATTGAAAAGCTCAAATGAATAAATACAAGGTTCACTGAGAAGGAAGAACCTTTCAATGGATGGCATCCTTGTCCCTGCAGGTCCTCAGTGCTTGATGTTAAAGCAATGGATTTCACTCTCATAGCATCCCTGACAAAAAAGAAAATAAACATATTCTGATCTTGTGGCTGGGTATCCATCACACATAGCAGTTGCAACGGATTTCAGAAATCAGACTAGAATTCAAAATTTTGCATTCCACCCACCTCTGCAGGCTAGTGCTCCTCCTGCTCCTGGCACAGGTCTGGCTTGGGCTCAGAGATGACCCTACTGGCATACATGTACCTGCTTAGCAGAGTTGTGGAGATGAATGCACCCCTTCTCATGCACCTTTGGCTTCTGTCGTTTTGTTATGGTTCTGCTCTTTAACCAAAGAATTGTTTAAAAGGGGCATAGAAATGGAACAAAAAAATGGTGCAAGGAAATCTTTTTACTCACAATGGAAGCAGGACTGGTTGACTCGAATAATGCAGTATTTAAATCTGTTTGGTCCTCTGCTTAGAGATCCTTTTGCAGTGTTCCATTATGCTTACTCACACAGTAATTGCTCACTGACCATTTAATTACACAAGGTTGTCACCTTTACTTATACTCAGTACACAGTTTCCAAATAGTTGCTGTTGTACAAGGAGGTGGGGGCCAGTTCACCTGGTAGCAGCAGTCAGTATGAATAGGGGGAGCAAAACCTGGCCTGCAGTAATTGCCATGTAGAGACATAGTGTTTACATAGTAATTACCTTGTTATTTTTATGGGAAAATAAATGATTATTTTTGTCCTCCAGACCAGAGTGCAGGCCACTCAATAATTACTTTTGGGCATAAGTATAATTGTACAAGCACACTTTTTTTCTCTCTGTGTCTCTTCTGCATGCACAGAGTTTGATGTATTCACTGCGCAGTTACTCTGGTTATTTATCACTGCATCTTATTCAAGTCCTGAATCAAAGAGTTGCTTCCTATTACATTGACTTCAAATATTATAGGATCATAATGAAGGAAATATTTGGGGAGTTGTTTGTTTGTTTGTTTGTTTGTTGTTTTGTTTTTACTTGTTTTCCCCCCTCCCAGAAAGCAATCACAATGTCTACCTAGATTTACTTTTCCTAGCTCATGTCTTCATCATTGTATGTCTTTATCCCAGTCTTGCTGGGACAGTGGATCAAACCCTTCTGCCTCTGGGAACATCTGCTAAAATAATATTTTACAACAAGCAGGAACTCAGAAACGTACACTGTGTGCCATTGACAAATGGGCCCAGACAGTTGCTATACTCTGAAAAAGAGTATATTGACTTTATTTGCTCATCTTCTTTTCAAAGTGACAGGTACCCCACTGACGACATTTCATGACGTATATACGGTGTGAGTAGCATTGCCTGGAAAGACAAGAGCTGGAGAGAGGAAATAGAAAGAGATAATGCTAGCCAATCAACATGCCAATGTAAAACAGGGGCTTGGTCTCAACCTTTGTCTGACACCGTAGGTAGATTTTTACAGCATTTGTGACTGTTACTAATTGGAACCAAATCTAATAATTCTGCAATATTACTCAAAAATAGCTTAGACCAGACCAGTTATTCTCCTATACCTCTTGGGCATCCATTCCTACACTTTGACATGATTGGTGCAGAAATAAGTGAAACAAATGCATCCAGGCTCTGGAGGAAAAGAGGCCAAAGCATCAGGTAGTGTGAATTTATGTAATGTCAATAGGTTTGCTTCCGTTGGCAACTAGAGAGGATCAGACCCAGAACTGACTCATAAGACTATGATCAGCTTGGATACTATAAATATCTTTAAGGAAAAAGCATGTTATTTGAATAACATCCAGAAAGGGTTCAGGTGAGTAGCACCTCTAATAAATGGGACACATGATCTTCATATTTAAATGACACATATTGTTTTACTATTCAATCTACTTTTAATGCCATCTGTGAGTATCTCTTAAATCTGCTTTTCTTCCTTGTATACACTGATCATTGAAGAAAAGCCCGGAAGATAATACAGCACAATATCACCTAATAATCTAACCCCCATCCCTGAAATGGAATTGTCAGATATCCTATTTGGTACTTGGCTATTTATGTTAATATGTTACCTGAACTGTAAGTAGATTTGTGTGTCTATTGCACTGAAGACATGACAAAGATTTATAAAGCTTCATCACAATGGGTAGAACTCTGTGAGAATATTGACAGTGACTAATGCTGCCTACGTCTCCACAGCAGCACTCTATACCTTACCCATTTTCTACTGAGAACAATCATATTACTACCGATTAGTTCTTTCTATCCATAAATGAAAACTCCCCTTGCTTATTGATTCACTTAGTTCAGTCATTTATGATACACTTAAGTAGATATATTCTAGTTAAAAAAGGTTGGGTTATTTTCTCCTGGTCAAAGATGGGGTTGGAGAATTGAGTTTGTCACACTGAGACATTTTACATCTCTAATAAAAACTGCATACTGTTTAGTGGCTTATAGGAAGTATTTTGGGGTTCTGATCTCTGAGTCACTCAGCATGTGTAGATCTGGCCAGAAGAAAAACAAAGGAACACATCTTCTTTTAGCCTACTGCATGCTCTCTGCCAAAAATACATAATTTGTTGTGGCAGATCCTTGGTGTGGATGAACAGATAAGGAGAAGGAAAAGAAGGATATGGGAACATGAATGCAATGGGAGAAAGAATAGTAAGAGAGAAAATACATGAGGGGAAAAAAGAAATCTGACGCATGGTGAGAAATAGAAAAGAATTCAAAAAATACTTTTTTAGTGGATACTGGTGTATGTAGGCTTCCTTTAAAGCCTGCGGTGTGCCATCTAAAAATATTAAATATCTCACAGTCTCCATGAGTCACAGGAATACTTTCCTTACCTAGACAATGTTTACACAATTACACTTCTTACAGTTTTCTAAGAACTATAGTGGGATTTTCTAATCTGTTATAAAATCCTGGGTCTATTTTCTAAGGGGTAACTGAGAACTTCAATAACTGAATACAAGTAGTGGGGCAGCAGAGTAGTTTAGAGGAGGAATATAGTTTCATTTTACAGACTGCAAAAAGTACCTAGCATAATATAGCTGTCAAGCAATTGCCAAAAGCTATCTTCTTGCTCATTCTGGCTCAGTATGGAATTCCCTAGACTTTAAACAGTCTGGAACCCAGATGAGTACTCGTTAAGAGGTCAAAACAACAACAAACAATAGTTTTCAATCATCAGGAGGACTCTGTAAGTAAGTGAGGCTTGGAGGCCCTTCCACAGCTAAAAGATAGCCAGCAGCTACGTTGTGACCTTTCAAATCATTTCCCTTGGGAAGTCTGATGGGTCTAACATAGGTCCCAAGGGAATAAACCTCTCCACCAACCTTTGTGTACTTCTACTTAAGAGAGAAGGCTGGACTTAAAACAGAGTGTCAGAAGTAAAGGTCACTGCTTTATTTACATGAGCTTTATATGCTAGCATTCTACCCTCTGCTTTCTCTTTCCTTCCCCAGAGATCTCTGCTTAAGTCATTCCATCACTTGAACTACTTCTTGATGGCAATTCTTCATCCACAAGCCAGGGCTAAAGCAATTCTTCTCTTTTAAGACATATTTGGGCAGTAATATGCTAAATAATGACACGTTTTGTCCCAGAATCTGTGTGCTTTTCCGCTGCTATATGGGGATTTCCTAGGTTTCACTAGATACCACAGAACAAAATATGTATTTGCTGCTAGGAGAAGGAGAAAAATGAACATTTGAGAGAAAGAACAGTTGAGTTTTTTATTTTTCAGGGAAGAGTTGCAAACAGTTCTTTCTTTCCAAGTATAGTGAAAACCCCAGAAGAAAAGGTCTGTATTACAAGAGCATCTATTAGACTTGAAAAACTCAGTATTCCTTCTGGAACAGCCTCTATTTTCAACCATATCTCCTTTTTTTTTTTTTTTTAATCTAGTTGGAAGACAGGGAAACTTACTTTAAAAAAGATGGGGTTTCATCCAGTGACTCCTTATATCAGTGGGGATCTGATATCACTGACTTCAATGAGAGCTATGTGTAGCTCCTGAATTGCTATCATTTTCCAACTAGTGAAGACACTTGAGCATCTGGTGCTGTTCTAGCAAGCTTCTTACACAGCTTTGGTGAGAATTTTGAAGCTGACATAGAAAAAAATTTCCAGGGCTCACAAGCTCTTTGTATCTTCTTTTCTTTTTAGAAACACTCCTGACACGCTTGTGATACTGTTTGAATATGAAAAAAATAGAAGAGAAAGCTAAACTGAGCATTGTAAAACATTCTGGGTGAGCGTTTGCTTGAGTTTAAAAACGAACTTGCTTCTCTGTGCTTATACAATTTTTTAGCACTTTGGAAGAACTGAGATATGTGATTGCTCTTGAATGTGGCATTCAATCCCCCCCACCAGACTCTACAGGCGATACGGGTCTGGGTTGTGAAAACATAGCTATGCTGAAGGCAGTACTGGCACAGGCCTCCCAGGGCTTTTTCTTCCTGAATTTGGGCAGGCAGTTTCTCTGTCTTCTGCTGTAATGACTAATTTCTTTCTTGTGGGCTGAGGAACATGGGTGACAATCTGACCATGTAGCTGAATGATGCCTTAAGTAAGGTCAGGGTACCCAGAAAAAATACACCTAACTGATACAAGTCAAATCCTATTCCTCTGTACTTTCCCTTTGGAAATAATTCTCCATTTTTTTCTTTTTTCTATGAAACAAATATTTTTACTTTTTACTATCATGGCACTGACGTAGAAGCAGGAGAAAACCATGTGATTTGTGTAGAAACACACACAACCAGAATTTGAACATCCAGTGTCAAATATTCACATTAAATATCTGTGCTCTCACTATACAGTAAAAGCCTCCTCTTATTCTGCGATATGAGAGTCACATTTAGAAAAAAGCAGTCTGCTCACGTATGTGCCATTAGTAGAAAAACTGGCAAATAAATTATCTACTGTGAATTACGCACTAATACAAGTGCCTATGTGATGTGTGCCAGTGTGAATTCATTTACACATGTCGAGGCATATGTATGCATATGAACATAAGTGTATCTCCTTTCTCTTTACCTCTTTTTCATATTGGTACAGGAAGCGTAACAACTGCCATGTTACTTCTCAGACAGCAAGTCCCATCTTCTGTGGCAGGGCTGGGTATACTTGCTTTTTTCCTCTCTTTCTAATCATTCCAATGAAGGGGCTCTCTCCTTGATATCCACTTCCAAAACTCCCACTCACTGACTTCAGAACAAACCCAGCCTTGCTTGTACATGTGTGCGTGTTGAACAAGCCCTCATAAAGTGCCTATCACATCATTATTTTGTTTAAACATTTTTATTTCTCCAGAGAATTTAAAATACACAAACATGTGATTCCATGAGGAAATGATCCAAAAGAGATTATAAATACAGCTATAAATGTCAAAGTTCTCAAAACATTTCACTGGCTCTATCTTCAGAAGAGACTGTTTACAGAGAAAACCCACGTCAGTGTGTTTTATTATCGTTATTGTGTGTTAAATGTTACAAATGCAATCTGTTTGCTTTACACGTAAACCATAGTCTCCAAATATCTTCAAGGATCACTTCTAATAGTCGTACTCAGAGGCAGGAGTGTAATTTAGTAGGATATTAAGCAATCACTCCACTGGAGGAATGGTTTTTGGGTTTCATACAACTCTCATCAGAGACACCTATCTTTCATGTCCCCAGAAATGAGTATTTTGCAGTGGATCATCACTCTGGGCTCCATGTTTGTGAGGGATTGGAACACAGAAAGCTCAAAATGCAAACCTGCAGACTTGGAGCCAAGCCATTTTGGTTTATTAAGAAGAACCATCAAAGACTCTTTTTTTTTCCCGTACGTAGTTTTAAATTTCTTGCTGCATCTATCTTCAAAGTGATGCCTAAGAGACCCTTAGTACAAAAAGTTTACACTCCTTTCCTTTTTTGATGGAAGAAGCTATCTCCAAGAATGAATGAGCCTAACTTAAGAATGAAGCAAACAAGCACCAAATCTCTTGCAAAATACAGTATGACTAAATTTGACAGCATAAGTTTAAAGTCCACAGCATGGAATGAATCCTAGTAGAGAGTACTGGAGTAGCACATATCTGAAATTTGTCACAGATAGTTAACTTGTTCGGAAAAATGTTAAGACTGAAAGATCTTTTTCTTTGGTCTACTTGAATGTTGATCACAGCTGTTTGCTGCAATTATGGAAAACAAAGTAATATTTAAATTTCAAAATTTCTTTTTAAGGGCTGCATAGGAATGTTGGACATAATTTCCCCATAGTCACAGGAGCCTCTGGGAGACATTTTGTCTGGCGAGTGGTCACAGAACACCCATTTTGTGTTTCACAACCTACAAAGTCTTTCACTATAATCTCTACACTTGTTTAAAGGCAACATCCACAAAACTGTAATGTGTCACAAAGGGAGATCAGGAGAGGACAGGAATATCACCAGTACGCTAGCCAGCTGTGAGGGCATTTCTTAAAAGATATACTTCTGGAAAAAGCTGTATCTTACTACCAGGAAATCAAAATTCCTCCCAATTCTGCAACAATCTTACACATGAAAAAAAAAAAAAAATCCTTCCTGACTGCAGACCAAATTCAGATTCCAAGTTATATAAAGAGTAAATTATGTAAATACAAGCTTCTATGTCCTTTGTCTTTTTAGTGTTATTATCCTTTACCTTTCTTTTAACAAGAAGCAGAAAGGATTTGAAGCACATGGTATTTCAAAATGCTTTATTCTGATATTGTCTGGAATAAGACTAGTGCTACCTGACCCTTGAAATTGATAGATAGCAAAGAGAAAAGTTTTGCTCTTAGGCATTCACCCTGAGGATGCTCTAAACTTTCAGGAGCTTGGAGGAGAATAAACAGAATATGAGAGCAATCTGACCACAGCCCACTCTGGAACTGGGGCTCTACAGGAACAGTGCATAAAAGGGAAGAAATCTGACAGCTCAATAGGGCCAAATAATTTGCCCTTTATTTTTAGTGGTGAAATTTATTTATTGGCTGTGGCTCACTGGCTCTATAGTCCAGGATTAGAGGTTTATCTTCTGAAAGTGGAATGTTTAATTCTAGTTTTGATTTTACCCCAAAACAAAGTCTCTGTAATTCTGGTTTTATGATTTATTGGCTGCAGTTTTCCTGAGATGAAAGTAGGAGTTCAGCAATCTGTTCTTGGAAATCCAGCATTTTGCAAGGATTCTCTGTCAGCAAACATGTGATAAGCAAAGACATTTTCTTGAGTTTCAGGCCAGTGGCTTATTCACAAGATATTTTCCTCTTTGAAAACAGGTCTTCGCTCTTACTCTGTTGCTCTATTGATCAATCTGTTTTGAGAGAGTGAGAGCTCAGAAAAGGAAGTTTCTTTTTTACCACATTAAATCCAGTGAATTTGCCCAAGCCAGACATGATTATGCTGCAAATGGAAAGGGTTTTACCCTAAGTATCTTGTAAGCTTTTCTGGATGCTCCTGCAACACACGGGGAAAGGAATCAGCTAAGCTACCAGAGACTAACAACTTTGCAGAACAACTCCCTGTGGCAGAGGGAATGAACACATTGCCTCCTGACACATCTTTACCCACATCAATGAATATTTTGTGTCTGTGCTGGAAAGGGAAGTAGGGAAAATGATTGGATCTTGCCAAGCCTGAAATGCAGAGTGTATGTGAAATACACAACCTTCAGAGCAGTCCCAGTGCTATTGCAGCCTGTGCTGCGTACATAAATAGGTATATTTATTCCCACAGCACTCAAGAGTAAGTGCTCACCCTTCAGTGGGGCAAGAAGGAGCCTGGAAAGTTTTGTCTTTCTCTGTTTTTCCAATGGAAATGACTTAGTAAAGGATTTTCAAAGTCCATCCCTGGAAAATTGGTCCACATACAGAGTCTTTCTTTAGAAACATGCTACATAGCAATGGTGAAAGAACATGGATCTGTCCTCAGCTTCTTCTGGACTTCCACAAAGTGCCTTGCTTGTCCACACAGAATTGAAGCCACTAATTCATTTTTCATCCTGCTTGTGTTCATTGGCCTCTCAGGAGCTGAGAACTTTCAATAAATCTTTTCTTTGTTCTAGTTTAAAGAATTATTTGATAGCTAGCCTGTGAGCGAGATCATAGGAGTTGTGGTTGGTGGTGGTCTCTAACAGAGATGCACAACATTCTGGTTTAAAAAAAAGTCAACCATTCACAGTGACATTGCAAACTAAATCTAGTTTCCCACTGTACTATTTAGTAACTGATGTTTAGTATTCACAAAAATCTAGCTAGCAGTAGAGAAAAATCAGATCATTTCGATGCTTATAGAAGCCAGAAGCACATTATCAAAACCTACATGGTCTTCAAAATGGAAATAGAAGTTTATCAAGAATGGGATGCTTTTATGGGATGGACAGTTCTTTTTGCCCTCTGGTCTGGAATTATTTAACCACTTTCCCTACTGGACAGCAACAGAAATTTCAGAGAATTTCTCAGAGAAAGGGGTGGAGGGATAATCTTTTCTTCCAATCACCGTTCCCAACCCCTGGAATAACTGAAACTAAAACAAATTTCTCTCTATTCAAAATTAGGTGTTCCATTTTCTCACACCACATTTTATCAACCAAAGATTTTTAGAAAAATTTTGTTTCTCTAAATGCCCAGGATGGAAGAAGTAGGACACAATTAAATGCAGTTGACTACATGTTCTTCTGCTTCAGTCTGCAATCCTGAACAGATTATTCCATTTTCTGTACTTCAACTTTCACTCTTGCGAAAATTGGAAAGAAGAGGTGTTTACAGCACTCATTTCCCTACCTTCCATTCATGTCTAAAAGTGACAAAAACATAATGGATCACTTTGTTCATTGAATAAACAACCCACAAATGCAACTTTATAAGGTACATTCCCAGGAAACAGATCTATAAACCTGGTAAATGCACCAAGACCCCATCAGGGATGTTTGAACTAAATCTTAATTTGTCATTCATGAACACTTCACATGCCCCTCTAAATGAGTTATGCACTGCATCATCGACGAGAAATATAACAGACTGCACATTGGAGATACCAAAAAGGGCTTGTGGGAGTGTTTTATTGAGCATTGCACAGGTGTTAACAATAGAATGGGTAACACAGACCAAAGGATTGCACAGAACCCACTAGTAAGTTATAAACTTTTCTTCATCTGTCTTATCTGGTAATAAATTACATGTCCACTCTGGTTCCTCTGTCCACCCTGTGATGACACCTCAATAGAATAGAGGTGAATAGTAGTGAAATCACTGCTAACTTGATGCTGCAGCTTCAGTCCCAGATGTTTTTTATGACAATTTAGAGCAAATTTCAGGCTGACCTAAACTGTGATGGTGGCAGGTCTGGCAAAAAAAAAAAAAAAAAAACAAAAAAAAAAAAAAAAAAAAAACAAAAAAAAACACCAAACCTAGAGACTTTTCTAAACCAGATACAATTTCTCACTTTTATCAGGCCTTCTGCATGGTGGAGGTGGCACAGTGCCAGAAGACAGCCCAAATGAGTAACATCTCAACGTGACGATGGGACTATATACTCAAGGATCTGAAGGACTTCTCAGCAGTGCAAGCCAGGTCAGGTAGAGGAGTAAAGAGGAAGTCCCTCAGTTTGGCAGGATTGCTTCCAAGCCTCCAGAGAACATCCTGCAAATAAGCTGGACAGCAGTACATTAGTTTTCAGATATGAGCATTTCTTTGTAACAGGCATTGATCTATGCAAGGATGGAGATTTGAGGTTGCGAGGTGATTGACGTGACACCATGGTGCCCTAACAGCTGTACCTTCACCTTCTCAATCTTGCCTCCCTCTTCTTCGCTCCGCGCTGGAGCTGTATTTTCTATCCTGGTTGTCAAATGAGCCTGTGCAAGACCTAAAGACTAGGGTCATAGTTTTCTGTATGCTTGAGAGCATTGCTTCAGATCAGGAGTCAAGGTGGCAAGTGCTGGGCAGTAGGCTGAAGCAATTTTATCTCGATGTGTTAAATTAGAAGTGCGCTACAAATGGGAGTGACAAGGTTTCAGTATTGGCAGTCTTTCTGAAAAAAAAAGGACGTGAAAAATGTCTGCCCACTGGGCCCAGAAGTTGTCACTGTACTGACTGTGCTACAGAGGCACTTGTGTTTTTTGAGACCCAAAAAACAGATGGAGGCAGAAACACTGATTTTCATGTCTACATTCTGTTAACATCTTCTCAGCTTAAAGTTCGCTTCACATCCTTGAGCCTTCCAAATAGCACAGTAATGAATATGGAAGAAAAGTGCATGTTTTTGACTCAGCATCAACAGAGTACAACTCAGTACTCTGTGAAAAGTACAGTGAAAGAGCCCTCCTCCTGAAGGTTATTATTTCTGTCTGCAGAGTCACATAGCAGGCATGCCATCTAGAATGTTAGGCCTTGTGCTGGCAAACATTAGGGGCTATTATTATTCGAATGACCTTACAAACAACTTGGATTTCTTTTTCTTGTTTAATAAAAGAGCAACAGAGGCAAGCAATGATTGGGAGACTGCATCCCATTCCAGTGTCCAGCCATAGGAATTGTCTCTTTCTCATAGCTCCCACTGGTAGGAAATACTGTTTGATTGCTGACTTAAAGTATCTGAGCAGGAAAGCAAGGTGCGTCAACCAGAAAACTGCAACCTACTAACACACAGGGCAAGAAAATGAGCACACTGCATCTAGGCACTTGCATTTTGAAGTTTTGAAAGTGGATTTTTTTTCTCCAGTCTATTAATTTGTTGTACCAATCAGCCAGTTCCACAAAGGCACAGATCCCCAGGCACACACCCTGCTAGCAAACCTGCATCTGCAGAAGGTCCCTCCTTATGCTATATGCAAATCCTTCTGGAAGCTGGGAATCATTTGACTTATGAGGTTCCTGTCTCCTATACCCAAGTCATTCATCTCATTTACATGTATTCAGCTGCTTGTTTGTTTGCTTAGCATGCTAAGTATCAGTTTTTAGAGAGATACACCATCCATATATGCTCTTTACAGGATGTGCTCACGTGTTACACAAAGACTGTTTCTCTCTTTACCTCCTGCTGAATTCCCTTGAGAGGAATGTGATGAGGTCTCCAATGCACCATGTGAAGACTTATTTCCATTCTGTACAGCATGTATGATATAGTGTGCTTCTTTTCCACCCTTGCTGTTGGGCTAGCCCTCTTCTTGTACGGTTTTCTCTTACTTCTTTTCTTGGCAAATGAGATGCTGACATTGATTTGCATTCTTTATGTTCACCAAAAAATACACATTATGAGCAGTACACACACCACAAGGGTGAGTGGGTCAGAGAATTGTCTTTCACATTGCTAGGAGGCAGTGAAAGAACAGCTTCATGAATCCTTCCAGGGAAAACTGGTCTACAGCCACAGCTGTAGTATAATCTTTGATGACATATAAGTTTAAAATTCAAGTTCAGTCAAATAAAATGTTGCTGTTAAAAAAACTGTACCCACCAACTAGGGAGAAATTAAAGAAAAAGATAGTTTCCTCTTTTTCTGCACCCTAAAGGATGTATTTTAAATTTTCAAATACGGTGCTTGAAGAACACGTATTTGTATTTGGTACCTTGAAAAGGCAACTAGACTTTCAGAGATGATGACTCTGCTGGTGATAACGGGGTTTGGATCAGGCCCTCTGTTTGTACATGCCTTGTAGGTAAACAGAAACTTTAACATCTATTGCTTGTAATCCTCTCATACACACAGAGAACAAAATTCACCATGTGAAGTAAAGAAGGAATTAAATAAACATACAGGTCATGCTTGCCAACAAAAGCAAACAGCAGGCCCTCTAAAGAAGCCTAAAAACCTGCCTGTGAACAGTTCTGGAGTCTCAGTGCTGTTTTAACATAACAAACCCCTTCTGGGACTACCATGGTAATTGCTGCAAGAAAAATCATTTTCATCTGGTAGCTAACTATGCTGTATTTCAAACCAGAGCTTAGATTATCCTTAAATACCTTTGACCCCAGGGAAATTTAAATTTAACCTTTTGTAACATTCCGTTTGCCAGTTCTAAATTACCATCACCATTATTTTAAGTTATATATTTGATAGACTTATGTG
The DNA here is from genome assembly GCF_029207755.1 of Chamaea fasciata. Taxonomy (NCBI): domain Eukaryota; kingdom Metazoa; phylum Chordata; class Aves; order Passeriformes; family Sylviidae; genus Chamaea; species Chamaea fasciata. The sequence goes on along the minus strand of NW_027094086.1, from coordinate 117,027,998 downwards.
ACCGAGTGTAGATAAGATATAATTGAGACTGGTCAAAAATAAACAATTGTTTCACAAGCTGTTCTGAAAAATGATCAACATTTAAATGTCATATCTTACAGAGCTGATTGACCAAATGAAAAAAAAAAAAAGAAGAACAAGGAAGGTTTTCATCTGTCTGCTTTAGTAGGGCACCAGTCCATTCTCCTCCTCACTTCTCCCTGTTTACAGCTGCAGAAAACACCTGGCTGACTAGAGAGGTACAAAAGTCTTTTTCTTGTAGAAAACTTACTCCATGTATTGGACCACAGCACATTTCAGAAAGAAACTATCCATTCACACTCCCTTGAGATCCAGAGGACAGAAACAAATGGTTCACATGGGATCTCTCTAGCTACTGAGCAGAATCTCTGCTGTGATGTTGTCCACAGGGTAAATGTTATTTTTCATGATGATAGTAAAGTATCAACACCAGACTAAGTTCAGTAGCATGCATATTGAGGGCAGTGAGAGCTGGGAGAAAAAGGCCTACAGCTTATGAAATCTTGGAGAAAAAGGTAAGAGTTGTGTAAAAAGATGCTAGAATTAGTAAGACTCTCCATTTGCCCTTCAGCTGTCCTCCATTTTCTATTAAAGCTTTGGGGGAAAAAATGACAATAGTTCATCTATTTTATTAACATCTTTTCTTCCCAGGAGAATTCGATGGGTGCAGACAGCAAGGATAGAGAGGATTATTTTAGGCTAGTACCTAGGGTATTAATTATATACCTAGGGTATAATGAGGGTATGGTTTAGAATTGTAGGATAATTATAGGAAATGGAAAACCAAGGCTGAATATTAGAATTTTTTTTTTCTGTCTATACTGATCTGTAGAATTGTTGCCCAAGAGAAATGTTTATTGTTTTGCATATCTAAAAAAAGTGATGGACTCTAAATTGGGAAATATACCTTTTAAATTTCTTAGCTTTCAAAACATGCTTCTCATTTTAACTTCCAGATGAATCACATCTGTTGGTATCCTCTGGTTTTCACTTGTGTCTTGTTTAAATCAGAAATATGAGATAATGGGATTGAAGTTTAAGAGTTGTTCATGTGCCTGAAATCCAGAATCATTTGCTTTGCTATGGATCCTTTCTGCAATCATCCCTGAAAAGTATTCAGGAGCTTGCAGGCTCTAATCTGCCCCTGCGTGTGAACAGGTGAAGCATGGGCAAAACCATTATGTGAAACGTCCTTTTAGTGGCCATGGGGCTTTGTTCTGTGCCACTAGTATTGACTAAGGCTAGATAATTTGTGTACCTTTTCCTCTGGTGCTACGTGGTAGTTCATGCCACTTCCTTTAACTGAGTTTCTTGAGGACAGAGAAGAAGGAAGATTGAAAATCACAGCTTGTATTTTGAACTGCAGGAGAGTGTCCCTCTTCTTCTCTCCTTCTTTGCAGGAAGATAATTGCTGTCATCATTCCAGGAGAAAGTGCCCTTACAATTGAATCTCAGGAGTTTTATAACGTGTCTTAAAAATGGTTTGTTTATTATTTTGGGTTTTCCTGTTGTTCCTCCCCTCTCTCCACTGATTTGTTTTAGAGAAACTAAGTGTATTATACATAAACAGCAGAGCAAAAACTACTTGCTTTTCTTAATTCCATATTTTTACATACGTTTTTAATGACTTTCAATCAGACACAATCTGTAGTTATAATAAAACAGTGGATGTTTATTATTATTGCTATTACATTATTATTATTATACTCTACACTATTATTATTGAATTGTAAACTTGAACTCTGTGGTGCATTTTTACAATTTTCTGTGATTTGCAAGTGTTTGGGGGTTCATTTACATAAAACAAAGAACTGATGGAATTTTCATGAATCCTACAGTGAATTTTACTTTGTAGATTTCTTTTACAAGAGTAATGTCACTCATTTTTGATTACTTTAGTAATTTGCTTTGCCTCTAGTTGGTCACAATTTTCATTTAAGGAAAGGATTCAGTGTCTCAGAGACACTGGCAGATCCTGCCAGTGAATCCCACTGCCTGTGGGAAGTGCTGATTGATATTCAGAGCTTTAACACTTCCCATTTTGCTGAAGGAGGAGCTTCATCACAGACATTCTAGCTCTTTGGGCCCTATTTTTCACTTTTTTACATCCTAACCACGTGTCTCGTGCCGTGCCACAGCTACAGCACTGAATTCCTCATCAGAGAGCTCTCTGAAAGCAAGATAATACTTCCGCAGTCTCAGCAGTTACTGTGTCCTCCAGGAGGTAAAAAGAATCAGCTGGGGGGATCAACAGGACCTACATCCTCCTTGTTTAACGCTGTTTAACTTGGAGCAACAAAGTGCTCCAACTTTTCTTGAAGAGAGGGCATTTGTTTAAGGTTCTACATCTTGCCGTGCTCTGAGACAAACAGTAGTTAGTGTATAGACAGTTTTCAAAACTGTCTGGGCATCTATGCAGGTAAGTGCATGAAGGACCGCAATTGTTTCTGCTGTGGTCCCAGGTCAGGGATGGCTTTGAAGGGTTTCCAGGCACACCCACATGTCTGCAGAGGAAAGCAAGTCACAAGGCACATACGTATGACCCATAGCCGAGCAAAGGCAAAGCTCCTCTAGGTGTGGCCCTGTTCTTTTACTTCTGGGTAGCAGATAACCCAGTTTAGAGGTAGGCATTTGGTCCAGGGGATGTTTGAATGCCTGAGATGGTTTGACCTGTGATTTTGCCCCCCTCTTGATGAAGGTTGTCATTCCTAAGTTTTCCCTCCTTCCTTTAGCTACCAGCTCTTTCTCTCCGTATCCTTTCTAGCTGGGTGAAGTTTATATGCTTTAAGCATATTCAATCAACCAGTCATTGCTTCACCTAAAACCTTGCTGCTGATCTGAGCAGAGAGCCCAGAAAAAGCAGTGCACAGACTCTGTTTTTCCTTCCAGCACTGCAGAGAGAGACAGTAGAAATGTCTCCGTGTTCAGGTTTTCAGCACCTTCTTCTAGCCAGCTAAAGACTCAACCTCATGTCTCCTTCTGAATATGGCTGACATGAGCCGTGGTGAATTTCTGATAACTTTTTTGCTTTTTTCCCCTCAAGAAAGAAATTGGTGTGTGTTTTATCTGCTTTTGGCAGAAAAAAAGAGCAAACAAACAAACAGCTACAGTGGAAAGGTGGGCCCAAGGCCACAGCACAGCAGCAAGTTTCTGGTGAAGAGCTTCAGAAAAAGCCACAAGGCCCCAGGGGTGGGAGAGCTCTTTCACTGTTTCTTGGAGACTTGAAAATGAAAGGAAAATGGGTTTAATCTCCAGACAGGTTAATTCTATTAAAGCACACAGTAGAGCAAGGGGGGACTTTATGAAAAGTTTGGACACCTTCACTCCCCCTGAGACTCCTAGAGGAGTTTCATCACCACAGCCTGATGGCGCAGGTTGGAAGCTTTGGGGAGCGGGGAAACAAAGGAAGCCCTGAAGTCCAGCTGGAGAGTGTTAAAGTAGCATTGTGAAGAATCACTTCAGCATGACAAGGGCCTGGTGGAGGACATGCTGGCAGCCCAGGGCTCCCAGAGAGTTGTGAGGCAGACCTGGCAGTGAGAGTAACAGGTATCAAGGAAGGTGAGCAGCAGCAGTGGAGGGGAGCGTTGGGGTTGGGAGTAGTGGTGCTACACCTTGGCTAAGGTGGTGCAGCCTGACGCCCAGAAAGGCAATAGGTGTGGAATTGCTGCACCTCCATAAGGGTAATGGCTGGGGGAGGAAAGCAGCAACTTGTCACCAATGCTGTCACTCATCCTTGCCAAGAGAAGGCTTGGATTGTGGCCAGCATGTTCTGGAGGCTGGTAGCTAGCCATTACTAATATGTTATTTTTTAAATTTTTTGTTTGGTTGTTTGGTTTGTTTGGCTGTTTGGTTTCTTTGGTTTTTTTGTTCCTTTCTCCTTTTTTCAATAGATACTCTGCCTTTTAAATCCATGCACTTAGCTCATGGCATGTGAGGGGGGAAATAAAGAGTGCTCCATGTGCACCCAAAGCCATGGGTTTTCTGAGATTTCTGAGCTTGGAGTTTATACCAGGAAGAATTCCCTAGAGGCCCCTCATGGCTGCCAAAAAGCATCCTGGCAGATGGGTTGCAACTCCATGACTTGATGCAAGGAGTGGGAGGAGAAGCCTGCATGGCATGTCACGGCCCCAACGCCTCCCAGCACTGGCACTGTCCTTCAGCAGCAGCCACTGCACTGCTGGCTCACCCTGCCCGGCAAGGGAAGAGCTCCCAGAGAAACTCTCCTGGCATGTGGCTATTGATCTCACCAAATGTTGCTGTAAATGATCACTTACAGCATGGTCTGTAATCAGGATGAAGCTGAGATTTATTGAAGTTCCCCTCCTCAAGAGCCAGGGGTATTTATCTGAATTCAGCGGGTCCCCATTTGCCTGGCGTCAGGGCTGTGCAGATGCTCAATCACTGCCTTTCTTATTTTTGCAGCAGCAGACACTTTTCTTCTTGAAGACTAGAAGGGTAAAGCCCTCTGAAACAAAAACCTATGTCAGAGGTTAAAAAAGCCCAAAACACTAATTAAAATAAATAACTAGGGACACAATGAGACTGTCTGCCCACAAGGCAGGTTCTTGCAAGCTGTATTTTTCAACATTCCAGAGAATAACCACTGAAAATTTTGCTTTTTTTTTTGCAAGTGTCTACTTGCAAAGTCCTTTCAGTAGCATGGTAGTTTCTCTTAAACATTTAATACGTCGCTGTTTGCAAAAAGCGAGTGAATGTTTTCTTAGCATGTTCTAAATTATTTGAAGCTTTTTGCTAAAATAACAAATTAGTGCTCACCTTAGCCAAACCCACAAATATTTGTACAATTAAACAGCAGGCTTTGTAGTCAGAGTAGGAAAAGCATTCCCTTGTATTTGTGGCGCCAAGCAGAATTTTTTTGTCCCACTAGATTAAGTTAGATTAACCAATCAGATAAAATAAGCAACACCAAAATGTATTAAACAATAAATTAAAGCCTTCTTTTTTAGGAATGCCTAATTCATTAGCTTTGACACTTGGAAAGACTGAAATGCTGTGATGGAGATAAGGTCTTATCTGGAAATTACACCTATGGGGTTTAGAGGATTAGAGAGGGCAACTCTAGTATGCAGGTGGGTCAAAACCAAGGGAACAGAAAGCAAACAAGGTGACATGCTACCTTCAACTCTGTCTGGGAGAGATGTCTCTTTTTTAGGTATTATGTAAGTTATTGTTATGTAAGTGACCTGCAGTCAGTCTTCCTGCCTCCTGTCCATTGTAGGCAGCTGGGAAGAAGGTAGAGGTGAGAATAAAAAAGTGTGAAAAAGGGAAGGGGTGAGATGAACTATTTCCTTGACCCAGAGAAGACTCAAGAAGAGTTCCAAAGTTGAGGGCACCGTGCCAGCAGAAAGATTTCAGGAGAAAATTGATGTGCCAAGAGGTCTCTGGTTGGGAGACAGTTTTCTGTGTGAGGAAGTGTCCTGTGTGAGGAGCCTCTGCTGCAGGTGCAGGGCAGGGTGTGTGTAGATCCTGCAGGACACCCTTTTGGCACAGACCCCTTTGGCTGGAGCAGGACAGTGGTGGGATTTAGGTTGTGCGTCAGTGTCCACATAATTTACTATTTCCTGTGATGACTGAGAGGTAGTAAAGGGGGTCACTGACAGTCAGAAATGAATGTGCTGTTTTATGTAGGATACATCATCTCCTTATTGATAGGTATAACTTGTTCAATCTCTCTGTAATTCACTAGGGACAAGTGAAGGCCAAATATTTCAAAAGTAGTTTCAACGTGATGCACATAGCTGATAAAAAGGGCATAAGGCCACCCTCCCCTCCAACACCATTTCCCGCTTAAAAGAAACACTGCTATTTTGTAGAAAGAGTTGACTTACTAGAAACTATGCCATTGCTTTAATATAGAATTTCAGCCTTTCTGTTTCCAGGGATATTTTCATAAAGACATGGTCTTTATTGCTTGAGAGATCATCTGCTCCTGCTGCTTATTCATCACTTGCAGCCAGATAACACACAGTCCTCTGTGACATCATAATCATCTCCAGAGCAACTAATTATGATGCCACAATCACAAGAGTGACTTCAAGTGAGGAATAAGCAGCAGGAGCAAATGAACTTGCTAAGTAACAAATAGTCTGTTTTCAGGCAAATGTCCCTAGTAATAAAATAGGAGGAGGGGGGAAACCTACAGAAAACATGACACATGGCCAGAAATGTTCATAAATAGACCATTTAACAAAGTTTTTCACAAACGCCTCTTTGATGTCACATGCTGTAACTAGCTTCTCTGGGCCAAAACCTGAAAAACTGGAATAACTCCAAGGTTTGAGTCACTTGTACTTGTAAAAAAACAAAATGCACCAGATTACTTCAGATTTGCCCCAGTGCAACTGAACCTACAATGGAAATAGAATTGAAGTGGGGTGGCAAGAGGTTTTTACATTCAGGTCAGACAAAAGGAATAGATAATTCTCAAATAACAGTGGCATTAGACTGATTTAGTTGGAATTTGGCTTTGTACAGTCAATGGTTATGCATACACAAGCATGAAAGGGAAATCATCCTTTTACCTGTGCTACAAAGCTACTATAGTCTTGAATGATGGCCCTGCAACTCTAGCAAGAAAATGGCATGGCAAACCTCAGTTTTTCTAGTGAATCTGTTTGGTTTCAAATAAAGCAGAAAAAAAGATACCTGGGAAACTGAAGAATGGGCGAAGAAGTAGTACAGTTGTTGCTGTTTGTTGGTGTTGGTTTTTTTTTTCTTTTCTTTTTTTTTTTTCTTTTTTTTTTTTTTTTAATTTACAGGAAGTATACTCTATATTGAACAACAACAGATGTCCTAGGAGTGAATGCAGGGTCGTAATTCATTCTCAAGGCTCTGTGGCTGTTCATAAACTGCTCAGGCGCTGTCTGACATCAGCAGAGTCCTGCAAGTGAATTACGGCCCCCTATCCACACTGGGGCCATACATTACTGGATGCAACGGGCAGCCAAGACACAGTTGGCTCATGTCACCAACTGGTTTGCAGACTGATGGGTAGTGAAGGAAAATACTTTATTAATCAGAAGTATTTTTCCTAAACACTTTTTGTTGGGACATGTTCTGAAACAAAGGTTGGTATTGCAGTGTTGGCTGCACTGACTTGAGGATTTGCCACTAGAGTAGAAGGAACTTTGAGGACCATGTGAAACCTCTAGGTGAACATGATGTCTGAATTTCATTCATTTCTGCCTGTGCAACACCATGAGAATAGGAAAAGACATAAGTGCCCACAAAACGGTCTGGGGAACAGGTGTTACAGACGATGGCAGGTTAAAATAGACCTGGAGGTTCCAAGAAATGGCCATTTCCCAACTACTAGAGAATAGCCCAGATGGTAGATATTCTGATATCAGTGAATCTTTAATACTATCTCATAAAGATTTAAAATGTAGTTCAATTTCAGCACGGTTATGAACCCACATCTTACAGTCATACCAAAAGCTCCCTTAATACAATATGTCTACTTGCACTAAAAGCAACTTATGCTAAGGATCACCAGTAAATAATTTGTTTTATGCTCAGTTCCTCTGAAAAGTCTTTCCTAGATGTAGCCACTTCATTCTTAGCATTTTTCTTTTTGAATTTAAGTAACCCACAATCCCTTCTCATCTTACTATATACATAAAATGCTACATAGTGCAAGAAAATTTGGCCAGAATTCTTCACTTTAAAGGAATATTCCAGTTATTTTAGAATCTTTAATAACTAGAGAAAACCTCCCCCACCACCCCAAAAAAGACTTTACTAACTATCCTGTCCCTAAGTCCCATTGCCACATCTCCCATAATTACCAACCCCCAGAGGCTGATTTTGAAGCCATCTATCTGAAACAGACACAGCTGAAAGGAGTGGGAGGAGAGCAGTGATTCAGCAGTACAGACTTTAGTTCGATTTGCTTTCTTTTTTATTTTCACTTCACCATTAAGAACTTAGCCAGAAAGGTTAAAATGAAGAATATGACATGAATGAGGGCAAAGTGAAGATTATAAAGAAATTTTTTTTGTTTGTTTGTTTCCTTATATTGCTGGGGTTTTAATTTTGCTAACCACTGAGAAATGGTTAGCAGGTAGCAGGTAGAAATGCCTACCTTTTAGGTGAATCAATTAATATAGGCTAGGTAGTTGCTGGGAATAAATTAGGGAAACCCTGTGACAGCTTTTATCAACATGTTGGAGAGTTATATTTTAACTACTTCTTTGTTTTCAACACAAAGGAGCTGGTTGTTAGGCATCAAATTTGGAAGAGGAAAGAAATAGTTATGCTAATGCAATTCATGGTCAGACGATGCAAAGTCAAAAGAAGTTGCAAATCTGAGTGAAGATAGAAAAATTACAATAGGCTATAGAGAGGCTTGAATCATTGGCAAAAACATCATAAAGAGATTCAGTGTGGGGAAAAACAGTAGCTCAGATAGAACAATAGAGGCAAGTGATCCAGAACACTGAAATTCAATGGAAAGCCAAAATATGGAAAGCAATTGCTTTGGAAAAAAGGAAATGTTGTTACTGGGCAGTAATTAGATATGGGTTTGAATTGCAAATAAATCAGCCAAACAAATAAACAAATGAAAAAAAGGACAAGGGCAAGATCAGGCTGTATATGTCAAAGTGCAACATGAGCAGTTACAGTGGTTCTTAAAAAACTGGGTTGGCTCTTCCTTTCTGAATGTCACACTGGCAAAGAAACAAACAAACAAACAAAACAGCAAAAAAAAAAACCCCACCAAGCAAACAAACCACCAAACCTAATAAGTCGTAAACTTCTTTCATTCTTTTCTGACGAACTTCAGGTTCGTTTTGTCTGTTGTCCTCCAATAACTCATAATCAATGAGGGACTATTCATTCTGATTTGAAAAGTGCTCTTGCCCAGATTAAGTCAAATAGAACTAAGTTCATTGGACCAACCCAAGGAGAATGAAGTTCATTGGACCAACCCAAGGCCTGGCTGTCCCCATCCTTGTGCAAGAGTTGAGTGTACTTCCAGGTATCTATTAAATATGTTATTAAATAGCCTTTTTGCTGATATCCCCCTATCAAACCATTACTGTAGGCTTTTTTCTGACATGAAGAAATACAGTAGTCTCAAACCAGTCATCTGCATGTTAAGCTGTATTTAGAACAAATCATTTTAAAGCAAAACAACAACAAAAACAACAAAAGAGCTGTGCTGATTTTTTCCTAGATTTTTAACAAAATGTTTGATGTTGTAGAGATTTCCAAACAATTAATGCAAAATTGGGGATTGTCGTTCCCATGATTTATTTACCATCTATGGAGAACTCAGCTGTGGTGCTGCTGCTATTGCTAGTTTTCCCTCTGCATTTAGAGTTGAAAACTGGTAAGCTCTTTGTTGGGGCACATTTCCATGAATTAAAGTGTGCTGGAACTGCAAGGTTCAAGCTGAAGCAGTGTGAAACAATTGTTTGAACAAACACATGCAGCAGAGGTTGGCTTGGGAGCTTTTTGATTCTTTCCCTCCCTAACAGATTGTGGAGCCTTGGGAAGGCCTGAAGAGTCACATTTTTAACTGTGACTTGCTTTCGTGGTAAGGAAGGTGGAGCTTTACCACATCAGGAACAGCTAGATCACCTGTATCCAAGGACTGTTGCTTGTGGCCACCACTCTCCCTGCCTGCTCCATACTTCCCCACTTGCAGTTAAACAGCTCATCCTCAAAGCTTGTTTCCTCTTCTAAGTCTTCAAGCTCCGCCCTAGAAAGCTGAAGCAGTGAACTTGTGACATGCTCCATTTGTGTCTAGAGAGTGTAAAACAAAAAAAGCAAGGCTAGTAGCCAATTTTTTTTGAGCACTATGGGCTTGCTGTCAAAAAAGGTGCTTTTGCACAGCAGACCAAAATGGCCAGGTTGCAACAGATGCAAGGAATAACTTGCAAGATGCCCTGAATTCTGTGTGGCTTAGTAGAAAGAGAGTTGTGCCAGGACTGATGCATTTAAAATGAGCTGTAGTAGTGGAGAATACTTTCACGTCACATCTTTGCTGAACTACTATAATTTTGCTCCATTACACCCTTCTCAGTGATGGAGGGAGGAAGAAAGGAAGGCAGGGAGGGAGGGTGGTTATAGGTCCATGGCAGACCATTGCTGACTCTTCAACCCCACCTCCAGCAAATCCTCTTGGGCCACTTAATGCAGTAAATATTTGTCCTGGCTTAAGAGACCTCTTTGGTTACTGGGGTTTCCTTGCAACATGATTCCTATGAAGCTGCAAATGTTGAGCTGTTTTCTCTGGGCTTTCTTTTGGAAAAGGCAAATCTCCCAGGGCAGGAGTAGCCACTGGGCACCAGCTGCTTTGTGCTTGCTCCAGCCGGAGTCAGGCCTTCCCTGGCCACATGCTTGATAAACACCTAAATTACCAGATTTAGTCCTCCATACACTTTGCTGGTACCCCAAGGGGAACCAGTTGATTGTCTGGTTTCTATCTAAATAGTAGATGGGAGCAATACAGAGATTTGTGGCAGAACTTAGGGAGAATGAGGGTATTTTGTTTGTCTGTGCTTTCCTCAGCTAGAAAACCATTTTATTTTTTTTTTCAACAACTGCTTCTAAGAATCCTATTTCCCTTGTCTCTTGTTTTAATACCATAGGGCTGCTTTTAATAGTGACAATGTAGCCAGAATTAGATCTAATAACAGTGTTCAGATAGAGACTTCCAGTTGCAGCATCACATAAATAAACTGGACTGGGTATTCTACAAAATTGTAAAAATGAAATAAGGAAGGTGTGAAGTTAGGGGGGTGATTTATGTGTGGAAAACTAGTGCCAAGAATATTGTTATGGGCCTGGCTCCTAGAGGCAAGATTTGTTAGCAAAATCTGTCTCTAAATATTTATGTTCAGCTAAATAATTGCTAAATAATTCCATTTCTCAGCTGGAAATTCAGGATCAGGCCTAGCTCGAATGGGTGGCTTAGTAGGATGGTATATTGGTGTTTAATACAGCAGTCCTCTTACTCTGTGACACTTGTAACTTTCAGGATATAATTAATCTTTTATAAAGTGCCCTTCTTGGCCTGCCATTGGAACACTTCTTTTAGAAGTATTTCTTTAAAACAAATGAAGCACTTAAAAGCAACATATTTGGTATTATTTATTTGGGAATTAGTGAAGAAAGTTGTGCTTTTCTGCTCTGTTTGTGTACTCTGCTTTGCATGAACTCTGTTTTTGTCAGTTAACAACTTTGTGTGTGAGAGTGAGATTATGCTATTACTGTCATTATTTAGGCTTCTACAGCTTAGGGACAAGATTTTTTTTTATGTTCTTTTTACCATGTTGGCTAATACTTACTGTGCTCAAGATTAATGGTGGGCTCCCTGTAAGGAGTTTTTTATGGAGAGACTCTAGAAGAAATTACCTCTTATGAACATACAGGGAAGAGAGAGCCTCATCACTCAATGCAGCTGGGAGACAGACATCTACAGTACAATATTCTTCTATTTTTCTCATCTCAGAGCAGTGTTATAGTGATGTGGCAAAAGGGACTATTTTGAGTTTATGATCATGAAACAAAGAAACATTTTAAAGGGACCTTGTCAAGACTGGGAATTTTGATATTGGTACAGGCCCTCCAGTGGACTGGCTTTTGGTTACCTCTGTCCTCTCTCCTAGACCATCCCTTCATGCCCAGAAGACCCATTTGGTAAATCTGTTGAAGTAATTCAATATTGGGATTTATAAAACACCCTGATCTTAGCAAAAGGAAGAAGAATTGCTTCTGGGCTGTTTGCACTGGACTGCCAGGACCTGGGCAGGAGCAGTGGACATTGCAGGTTCTACTAAACTTGTGTTGTGTGATCTGAGAGCTGGGGATACTGAATGGGATGCTCTTGATATCCATGAGTCAGTGCTTTAGTGCTTTCAAAAACTGAGCCTTTATCCTCAGAGGTGAAATGCTGTTAATCTCTCTTGGAAATCAGATGCTAAGAAGCAGATAGAGTTTTCAAAATAGCAACTGGGGCGTTTGCCCAGGCTTTCACATGCTTTGGTCTGTAACTCACTGATACCATCAGACTTCTTGAGAAACCTAACATTGGTGTTCACAGTAGAGCCAAAATCTTTCCTTCTCTCCCTGTCCCTAAAATCCCTTTACTAAAGTTCTGGAACTCCCTCCCCACAAGGAGGGAGAAAGAGTTCTGTGATATGAACAAATGACTGGGGGGAGAAAGGCACCCTAAGAATGTAAGACTCTTAATCTTCTGCACTCTAACAGATTATTGGATTTATGGAAGATAGATATCTTGTATCACCTGCATGTGCAAAGCATCACCTATCTTCTGAACCAGATATATTTTGAATATTTATGCAGAAACAGCTCCTTTATGCATTTTCAAATGCTCCTGATTTAGTTTAATCAATTAAAACAACATTAAATGCATTTGAATATCTCAGCTCTTTCTCTTATCAATATAATTCTCAAATGTTTTCTTTTCAGAGCCCAAGGTGATGAAAAATAGATTCATTTACTCTATTACTTCTTATAATTGTGGCTCCAATAATTTTTTCCCCTAATTTTGAAGCCACAAGAAGACTTTATGTGGCTCTAAAACTGCTGTTGGTTTTCATACCACAATACTCAAGGGCATAGCTCTCCTTCAGGCTGCTATTGTTTGCAATCTGGAGATAAAGGCACACTTGATAAAACTCTTTTAATGATGTTAATATTAATACTTTGGTGGAATACTTTATCCTCTAGTAATAGCTTTAAAGAGTTTGTTGAGATTTTGTCATCTCATACATTTTAATAGAAAATTAGGTTTGTGATTAACAAGAAAAATATATCTACCTGTTACTTTATTTTACTTACAGTGTCATATAACTGCTGCCAGTGGAATAATGTATACCTTGCGCCATATGTAGCTCAGCACTCGTGGTGAATACTTGATGCTTCAGACAGAAAGCAAGGTGCAAACTAGCTACGAGCATTACCACAGGCCATGCTGCTCAGTGTCTGTCCCTTGGGAATCTCTGCTTGGACATAAGGGCAGGCTGTGAAGTTCCTTTTTTCTGAAGGAGGGAAAGCTCCCAATCTCATAGGGAACATAGCTGCTCCCATTCTCTCTTTGAAGAGGGAAGGTCATTCTGTGATCTGTAAGCCAGCAGCTCTAGTAGGCTCTGGAGCTAAGCCAGAGACTTGTAGTTTGTCCCTCTCTGCTCCTTTGGGGAGTTTTTATGCTTGAGGATGTAGGAACAGTGGCTTGAGAGCAGGGCCATGGTGAGGAGGAGAGAGGAGTCTCCATCTATAGAGGGCTTTGTCAGCTGGAAACACTACCAGGAACTGTGTGTGACTGCTGTTGCTGAAGTTGTGCAGTGCCACCCTCGGAGGAAAACTCAGGTTAGCTCCAGAGTAGGGAGATCTTGCACTGGCTTCATCTCCTGAAGAAGACCTTAGTCTGCAGTTCATGGAGCACAGAGTGGCATCTGGATCATTGCAGTGGGGCCCTCTCTCATAAAAGCCAGGATAAAGAAACAGTTTGGGGCTGCTTGGCGCTTAGGGAAAAGCCTTTACTGCTGCACACTCTTTACTAAGAGCCACAAGGTGCACTTTGCTGGCTCCTTTGGCTCCCATTTCTAACCCACTTTTGCTGTATTTGTCATGCATCTCCTGAGTCTCAGCCAAATGAGCTATCCTCTGGGCTTTACATTCAGGTAGTCACAAGTCGCATTTCATCACGCTGCTGGCTTTAGAGGTAGGAATACTGATCCCATTAGCTATTGAACCTGCATCCAGAGCTCCAGCAAGTATACAAGCTGACTAAAGCAAAGGCTTCATTAAAGGCACCTAAGTCCCTACACGAGAAGGCCTCCTATGAGTTATAGCATTGCTCATTAACAGGGTTCTTTAAAAAGATGGAAGCAGTCCTGCTTAAGGGAAACCTTTTCTCTTCAATGTTATCCAATGCTAGTGCTACCTAACAGGAGGGAAGCAGCATTTGCTGAATAGGCCCAGATTTACTCGCATGCATGAGAGTAGGGGATCCACCCCTGGTCCCCTTGGCAGAGGGCAGCGCTGCTCTGCCCAGCATGGGGCTGCAGCAAGGCCACGTGAGAGAGATCACTATCCTTGCACAGGTCAATTGCTTCGCGTGCTACTGCATTCTCAGCTGCATAATTTATTGTGGCTGCCACGTGAGGAATAGTGAAGACAGCAAGAATGAAGTGCTGTGCCAGGAACAGCCTTGGTAAATTAAGTAGTGATGGGCCTGAGCAGTAAGATTTTGATATGGATCTGAATTTTGAACAGCTCGAGTTCAAGGGAGCTGGGATCCTGGTTTTGGGCTCTGTCCCATTTAGAATTACAGCAAATGAACCCATCACCATTTTGAACCCAATGTTTCACACTGTGATAGCGGCTGTGGGAACACTTGATCAGCTGCTGTCAGTCAGAGCAATAAATTGGCCAGCGTTGTGTCAGCTGATGAGAATGCTACAGAAAAAAAGTGCAGGCTTTAAATGTCCTTTGGTCTTTTTTATTTTTTCCTCAGGCCAAAAAACAAAAGATATTTGCAATAATATAAATAAGAATGAATTCCCCAGATTCCCTTCTCTTTCAAGCTGGTAAAACAATCATCCTCTCTTCTTGCAATGCTCATCAGTGCTCAATTCTTTGTGTCGCAGCCAAGCATAGCAAAGCCACTGCAAAACAGGGAAAATAAACATTCTTTTCTTGCTTGTGATTTGAGGTTATCTTTATCTGATTTCAGCTAGATGACACTTTGCAGGGCCCTATTACATGGCTCAACCATTTCTTCACCTGAAGGAACTTGCTTACTCCAGGAAAAACTTCTCAGAAAGGAAGAATTCTTCATTCCTCACATATGGAAGGACTTAATCTTGATACTAGACAGCATGCAGGATTCATGCTTCATAATGAGCTTCCACTGTGAATCAGGATGAGACCTTAAACCTGTTAGGGGTGGTGTAATGTGGTGATGGAAGATAATCTTGCTTGGAATTCCCTAGAAAGATTTAATGACTGTTGGGCAAACCAGCAGGATTGACTGTGCTGAAAGTTCAGCCAGCTCAGTCTGCACCAGTCTGTGTTAGGGCTGTTTTGAACATATCTGTTTATCTTCCAGGTGCGTTGTCCAGCGCTTAACTTTTGGGAAATGCTTAAGTGGTGTGTTTAGCCTGGGAATAAAGCTTCAATGCAAAACTCAGTGAGTTATTTACCTTGCAGGAGCTGCAGAGAAAATCTGTCAGGAAATGTAGCTTGACAGGAACTCTTCAACTTGCATTAAGAAAACTCAATATAGGCCACACGGTAGCCTTCTTCTATTTACTGAGAAGCTGGACTATTATTTGCACTAAACTTGACAATCTCAAATATTGACAATGTCCTTGACCTGTGTTAGAAGTCCCACAGTTAAATATATGAATAGTACTAATACAGAGCTAGAAAAAAAAGCGATTTATTGCTGAATGCCCAGCATTCATGACAGTAACTGTTTCCTTTCTCCTTCTGATGCCACAGGACTAATTAACAGTATTTTCTAGACATCTTGGGAAACTATATGTGTATTCATTTATTGTTTGATTTTGCTATTTTAGATGTAATTTTTATTCCCAGGGTTTCACCTTTCTTTTCAACATTTTTCTTTCTTTTCAATTTTCTTCCATCATAATTTCTCTTCCAGATAGTTCACATTGCCCAGTGTAACCTTGCTATCAAAGATAATGGACTTTCTGAAAGAGTCCTTAAGTCCCTTCTTCTGTGAGTAATCCTAATTGTCTAAACAGCCCATATGGCTTCAATGAGATTACTTGTTTAACTAATAGTTTCTCTCTTTTGCCTTACTGTCTCTTTCAATCCATCTGGTAATCCAAGGTTATAACTGTTCACAAATACTAGGTTAATTTGCTTTTGCAATTCGAAAAGAAAAAAGAAACATTGCACAAATGGTTCTTCCTTGCCCACCTTGTGAGGCTGTCAATCTTTGACTTCAAAAAGTTTAATGAAAATTCTTATTCTAATGAAAAGCTCCAGCAAAATTTAGAAATGTTTTCATCTTCTTGGCTCTTCTGAATAGTATCTTTAAACTCCAGTTTTCCTATTACAAATCTACTGGACTTACCTCATGCATATGCATGACAGGAAGTCTGACAGTATCAGGCTACAAATATGATTTAGTAAACATTGTTATTCTGAGGACAGCATTTCTGTTTTGACAATACCGTCATGTATTGTGGTCCTTCATTGTCCTACAGTGCCTTTTAAGCAGTCCCCTTTTTCCAGTCTCAGGAGAACTTTTCAAGTGTGACGAGGTGATAATCTGTAAGAGGATTTCTGCCTACAGAGTCCTCACAGGGTTTTGAAGCTAAGAACTTTAACTAAAGGTATTAAGCATTCTTGAAGGAAGCATGCCCAAAGAAAGAGTAATCTCAATTCCAATGTACAACAATAGATCACCAACTTAGAGGCTAACTGATGAGTGCAGATGTTCAGAGATCATGGCTAATTACATCACAAGCTGGCAACCACTGGTTTCTAAGTACCATATGTTGTTTCTCAAAAATAAGTGATGTTTCTCCTATCCAAGAGGCTGCCACCTCTGTCAAGAAGCTAATAAAAGAGTTTGGGGTCTCAGTGGATCGACCCTGGAGCCAATGATGTAACTTTGAAGATGCCACCTCGTAGACGAAGTCCAATATGTGCCTGAGACCTAGACAGTGCTCCAGGCACAAGTGAGGGTTGCTGTCTGCTCCTCTTGAGAACAATCTTGCTTGCTAGTATTAGATGGGAAATTTGGTGCCTATGGTGATGGTAAAATGCTGAAACTTTATTACAGGAATTCTGCAAATACTTTATTTTTTAAACCAGTCTGCTGGTTTTTCTGTGAATCATATCAAACCTTGGAAGAGTTTTATCTGCTTGTTCCCTTACACACAAATGTTCATATATATATATATATATATATAACTCTTCCTCCTGCAGCAGCATGGAGTGGGTCAGCTCTGCTGAGCTCTGTACTCTTAACTGTGCTTGTCTGCAGGCAGGAGTTGCTTCTCCCTGTGGTCTGAAAGAGCTGTACCTGTCCCATGGCATGACCGTGGCTTGTGTGGCAGCTAAGGCCAATATTCTGTCCTCTTCAGGGGGGGGGGGATTTCCCCAGGTACAAGGATGGATTGTTTCGACCACAGATTTAGGCAGCCTGGGCCTCTGGAGAGTCTGAGCTGGAGCACTGACCTGGCAGGACAGTGTAGGTATGTCCATGTTTACTGAGTTTGCTTTTCCTTCAGGGAATCTTGGATTGAACTCCTGGAAACTTATGCAAACAGAGGCTTGTGAGTATTAGCTGTGAAGGAAAGGAAACTTTCCACAGTAGTTTTACATTAAATTTTTCAAGTAGCCTGGTTGTAATGATTTGTGTTCTGAGAGAATATTTGTGCAAGACAAACTGCAGATTTAGTATAAAACATGATCATTTTTTCTGTTGGTTGGATGTTCTCCTTATCCATACTCACCTATTTTTCCTCTTATATCAAAAGCTAATCACAGAAATTTAACACCCAGGAACTGTAATGAAAAATACATAGGGAAAAAGGGAGAGTGACTGCTGAGGGCTCTGGAGTTTCAGTTACTAAATACAAGACCTCATTTTCTGTTTCATTACAGTAAATGGCAATTTGACCAGCAACTTGGGGAATACAGCCATTATGAAAAGCAATGTTGAGCATCCATTCCTAAAGTGTCCATTCTGTGTAGGTTTTGTGATATGTTATTTTCTCTGGATTTCAAATGTGTCATATGTCCTACAAAGGAAACACTTTCTTTGAAATAGATCTACATAGAGAATAAAAAAGAAATGGGAGTTTGGCCAAGACCAGATATTGTAGAAGTAATTATAATTAAGGTAGGAGAAGCTCTAAAAGGGCAACACAGAAAATTGCCATAATAAATACAGTAACAAAACAACATGGAATTTAGCGCGTAAAAAGGCAACCCTTTATCTGTTATAACTCAAGACAGTGGTTTCTAGCACATAGCACCTCACATAGTGATTGATATCAAAGAACTCTTCATTTGGAGTGAGAGATGCCTCATCAGGTGTGCTGGAGTACTTGCTACACTTGCACCTTTCTGAAATTGCCTATAACCATGACACTTACTATCCTGCTGTTTACTCACATTTAAGATTAAGAAATTATTCATTGTTTAATACAGCATGTAATGCCTCCCCTAGAAAACACCTCCTCTGTGCAAACATACCATGTATTTATTATGAATGAAACTCATTAATAAGTAGTGCAATCAATATCTGAGCTCCCGCAAATATCAAATGCTGGGG
The DNA here is from genome assembly GCF_029207755.1 of Chamaea fasciata. NCBI lineage: Eukaryota > Metazoa > Chordata > Aves > Passeriformes > Sylviidae > Chamaea > Chamaea fasciata. Next base: position 117,009,661 of record NW_027094086.1, on the reverse strand, counting down.
TTGCCTTTTGGCTGCTATTCGTCTTAATGTCAGGATTTGGAGAACAGGTTGTACTTCAGCAGAGGTATCAATTTCCATAAGTCAGAATCATAAGTCGTGTCACCTGTTTCGCCATTTATCTCCTAAATCATTCATCTGTCTCTAACACATGTGAACACCCTCTGCAGTCACTACTTCTGGCTGCAATACTTACTCACTTTTTCAGGTTTCCCCACCGTGCCAAAGGGATGTTTATGACAGTCAGGAAGATCTTTTTCATCTTAGTTCCCATTCAACCACTTTCTACTCAAATTTTTACCTCCTTCTTAACCAGACTCTCCTTGCCTTCCATACTTTATCACATGGGAGGCATTTCAGTCTAGTCTGACTCTGAAAACCTTAGAAAAAGCTGAAAATGTAAGTAGAACTGAAAGAATTTTCAGCATAAACCTCTATGTACTGTTCTGTTGGCTGTTTTTCTTTGCTTTACTTTTGTATTATGAACTCAGTGCATGGGGAGGGGCTTGTGCATCCAGACAAATTCAGACCTGGTGAGAAGTAGGGCTGTAATGTGAGAGGTGGGTGAAATGAATATGACTAAATGACTAAATCTGTAGGAACTGAGAAATGATCCTACTGGCTCAGCTATCTGCAAGGTGTAAGATTTAGCAGAACTAGAGAAGTATTGCCTTTAGACTAGCCCAAGCCCTCTCTGAGTATGGCTGGAGGTCTCATAGAGAAGCAGCTCTGGGGGTCCTCAGACCATACGTGGTCTTTGAAGGTCACTGCAGAGATTTTGGTGCTGGACAGACACTTTGGACTGTAGGACAAGCAGGTCCTCTGTGGGCAGCCCCCTACCTTCCCCCTCCTCTTCTCCTGCCTCACCCCAGCAGAGAGTCTCATTGCCTAACTCTGCCACTGCCCCTGCAAGAGCCCACCCCAATGCAATCATCACAAAGATCTCCAGTGCCCCCTCCAAAGGCTTTTGTTGCACTCTTTTTTCCCAGTGTAGCCTTTCATGAAGAAATACTTGTCTAAATAAATAAGCTGTACACTTCGCAGAATGTTTCCCAAGTATAGCTCTCTTTATTATGATCAGGACAAAAATGACTGAATTAATTGCAAAATTAATTCAGCTGTTCTTCCTTCATTTCTCCTGACAGGCCTTTGGATTTTGAGTGATGTCCTTTTGGGACACTAGAAAATTCTTTTTTTGTACCATTTTCTTGATTTTTTTAAGCTCAGTTTTCTTTTCTTGAGCGTGAAATTACACATAGTAATTTCTTTTTTGTTATTTACTTTTACACAAATTTTTTTAAAGTGTCTAGTCTACATATCTTATCTTTGTCTTTTTTTTTCCTGAGACAACAAAACCCACTGCATATTATTCTTATTCTGCATAAAGCTGGGTTGAAGGCATCCTAATATTTGTTGGGGTTGATCTGTTCAGTATATTTATTTTATTCAGTTTATGAGCAAAGTAATGCCTGACCTATTCACATACAGACATCCAGGCTCAGGCTTCATAGCCTCACTATAAATAAATATATAATATCGTAAAAACTGAGAATGTAGCAAAATCAAGATTGTAAGCTGAGTTCATATTGTCCAACTGAACTCACTGGTTCCAAAAAGGCAGATATGCCAAACCATCACAGCAATATACAAGCATGCAATTTAATTCTGTTACACAAATATTTTAAATTGCCATTGTGATGCCTTCTAAATTGAAACTTTACTTCTATTATGGGGCTGTTAAGCAGTAAAATACCTGTGTTCATATAGCAAACAGGTACAGATTTCCTGGCTCATTTTCTACTGTGGATTTAAAAACCTTCCACTCCTCCTTATTTTTCAAATATTTTTCTTTCTTTAGGTATGTGAGAAGCACATTTGCACAGCAGTCCAATACAGCCGGTGTAAATCAGTGTCATTCTCTCCAAGCAAGCAGACCTGCGCTGATTTACAGCATCTGAGGCACCAGCTGAAGATGGTCGTAAATTTTATGGTGGATTTTGACTTCGGACTTCCTCCTTTTTCAAGGATATATGTGATGAGTGCTACTTCTTTTCAGAAGCTGTGTGGGTTTGTGTTATGTGTTACTCCTAAAGGTGTTTTTAACTGTCCTTGATAGTTCTTCTACTAAGTCAGCAGTTAAGAACAGCTCTGAAGAGACAGTTTTCTTACTCTGACTCTAGTTTTCTATGCTTCCTTTTTTCTGACTATTGACATCTTTAATGCATGACAGGTTAATTGAATAAACACTACTTCAAGCGGTACCTAGCTGAGCTTAATTTTTAAGGAAAAACATTCTCCTCTCTTAAACATCACTGAAAGCTTATACACGGAGAAAAAAAGAACAGTTATCTGCTGAACTGTATCAGCGTCCTCTGATATAGCCATCTTTAAAGCACTCCTTTGGGTAATAGTACTAATTAAATCCTGCAATGCTTATTCAGTCTTCTGTCCATAAAAACTCCCACTGATGGGATCTGAGAGTCCTCTGAAAAGCAGGCCTAACTTTATTTATGTGTATAGATATGGATTCAAATGCCTAGCATTACACAGTGTGTTGGAAAATTTTGGCCTCCATGCTCAAGGACCACAGAATAAGAGGCTTTCGAGATGGAAAGACAATTAAATAGTTTTTCTCACCCTCCCACCAATATAAAGATGCACAGTAAGCTACAGTGTATATCTTTCTTTCAAGGAAAAAAAAAAAGGAATCATTGAAAAGACTGAAAAGGAAATCAATGCACTGGTTGCAATGAGTTTGTGGGACATCAGTTCAAGGTAATGCAGTTACAAGAATTTGAGTTACAACTATTTGAACTATTCATACATACTCATTTGTTACAAAACATTTGTAACTGTTCTAGGTGAAAAAACTCTACACAAAGCCATCAATACCAGAGTGGTTTGTTGAGAAAATGTTTTGATGAAGTAAAACCACATAAAAAATTAACTAGACAGTGATGTGAGCTGGTCCTATATTTCCTTAAAATTTTGTCGTGGTTGAAAGGCCCATGACACAATGATGACTCTTCTGTTAGCTGAGTTTAATGTCTGATGTTCTCTGTAGATTTCTGTGGTGTAAGCAGTAGAGATATTTTCCTTACTGAATTAGATCTTATTAGGAAGGGTTTTATGATCTACCTGGATCTTACCAGGTTTTGGGAGTGAGTCCTATATTCTACATTGCTGTCCACATGTCAGGCCATAGTGAATGTAAACATCTTCAAAGTGCCTTGGCGATTACACTTGCCCTTGCAGATCTAAGCACATCTGTTTTTGAAAGTCTAAAAATCAGTGGTGCTGTCTCTTAAGACAGATTTTCCAAGCTGCCTGTTTACATTTCGATGATTTGGGTTTCTAAGTCCTGAATGTTAACCATCTAAGTCCCTTTGGCTTTGCAAAGCCAAGAAGACTGAAGAGAAATGGGGATGATAACTGTGTAGCACTTGGAAGAATATCAGGTAGTTTATTTTTGCCTGTTCATCCAGCTGCTCAGCCATTTCCCTTCCTAATAAGTCTAAGTAGGCAACCTTCTGTTTCCCTAAGGAGTCTAGATTGCCTGTAGCTACGTGGATTGGTCTCTAATAGAGAAAATATCTTATATGCACAGGAGGCTGTGCCAGTTCATTGACATTTTCTCGGAAAGGGGATTTTGCCATCACTGTCCACCTCCTCAATTGTTTTGCAAATAATTTCTCTCCCTTCTGCAAAGGCTGTGGATCTTGTGTGTCAGATGCCCACCACACACAGTGGTAAGTCTCTCCTCTCTGTAGGTGTGTGGTCACTGTCCTGCTGTGGGATGCAGGAACTCTGCACCGGGGCATGGGATTGGGGTCACGCAGCTCAGGCATTGGCCTGGAAAGCTGCTTGGCATGCAGTGTGCCTGCTCTGCTTGGCAGCCTGGAGTTTCGTGGCTAATCAGCATGTGCTGGAGCACAGGCAGCACAGTTTAGAGTGGAATTGACCCCTAAATGTCCCTTTCTGGAAAAAAGCAAGGGTCAGATTTAAGTAAATCTCATAACTGAGGTAGCTCTCTTTAGTCTTCCTCCTGGCTCCAGGTGGCCCCTAGCATGGCAAAGGCAAGCTGCCCAAAAGGAAGGGCAAGACCTGGTGGGGATGCCGCTGTCATCCAGTCCCTATGGCCATGTCAGGCCTGTGCACAGCTCCTCTGGGACAGCCTGTGGGCTGGCAAGCCCATGGGATCAACCATGTTCAGCCCTTGGCTTGCCACAGCTTCATCTGTGGGGACAGACAATGATTATCTGATGTCAGCTATCCCAGTTAGATGTTAATATTTACAGCAACTGATGCTTTTACAAATCAGTCATGAAGTACAATTTTAAACTGGTTTTAACAACCAGAGCACACTACCACTAGGAAATGGCAGCAAGTTTTTAGACAGCAATATTTAAATGAACAGGAAAGAGACTATACCTGTTGCTGACTACTGTGTTTTTAAGAAAATGAGAGGGGTTTTGCATTTTATTTTTAATTTTTTTTTCCTTAGAGGTAGAAGTTCAATTTTTTGGGCTGTACACAATGCAGGCAAGAAACTCTCAGGCCTGTGATTCCCTTGAACAGGCAGTGAGCTTGCAAAGCAATTATGGGCTTCTGTGGATTAGGATAAATTACCTCTCTGAACTACAGTGTTGTTACATCCCAACTCAAAGTATATCCTACAGCAATATCTGCTGTGCTTTTGTCTACTTTGTACCTGCTAAAGTCTAACTCAATACATGACTTTCTCATCAGCTTAGTGACAAGTGGACATATATACAAAATTTTCAAACAACTAAAGCACTTCTTGCTCTTCCTCACTCCTGAGGCACAAGGAAGCTTGTGATGCTTTTTCCTGAAAGGGGGTGGTTCAAGGAAACTCTGTTTTAATATGATATTATGTTCTGCTAAGCACACAGAAGGAGCTGGACTTGTGTGTGTCTGGGAATGGTGTGAGACCAGCTATAGCAAAGCAAGAGTATATTAAAGAATTCCTTTTCCCAGTGAGATTTTGAGGAAATTTTAGGATAACCAAAACCTGTCTCAGTATTCCTGGGAAGATGCCATGATTGTATGTGATTGACTAAAGGTCTGCTTGGATCCAGGTGATGGGTGGGTCCCCAGATGTTATATCTTTTACCTGTGCATCTATCATGATGTTGCTTTTATTCCATGACAAAAAAAAATAGATGTGTTATTATCCTCTTTGAGGATCTCAATGATAGAAGTAAGAGAAAGGTTGAGTTCCTATGTTTCAGTAGTCTTCAAAGTCTCCTGGCCTCCAGAGACGAAGAAAAAGGAAACAGAAATGTTAAAGAAGGTAGAAGTAGTGAACAGCAGAGTTCTCCTTTATGAGCAGCCTTTTTTTCCCAGGATAAGTCTCCAGCTGGGGCTGCTGGGGTGTGTGGGAATCCCGCTGCCACACCAGGGTGCTTCATCTGAGCCCTTATCCACTTACCTACATTAAAGAAACCACAATCTTTTAAATGAGACATGACTTTGCCATTACTTTCTGGTTATGTTCCAAATGAGCAATCATATTTCACACAGGTTGCACACTCTTCAGGGAGAGTTTCTGATCTATACTTAGGATACTCACTATTAATAATGGGGACCTTTGCTGAGATAGGTGACAGCTCATTAACATTCTTCCCAGGACCTTCTATGCTCAGATGCTATGTTGATAATGCTGTCTTCTGGTACAAGTGCTCAGAAATAAAACTCTAACATAATCGGCAAATTAGCTGCAGAATAATAAGCCTCATTACAGCTAGCCAGTTACTCCAGCCTTCTGCTTTTATCAATGAATTAAAAGCTCTTCATCTGCAGTTATTACTGTAACATGACACAGCAGCAATGCTGAACACTGAGAAGGCGATTTTGCTGCGATAAGCATGGTCCCCCACAGACTGTGGTTCTGCAGCTCACTTCCCTAGCCATGGGCTTGTTCTCCATAATCAAAGATTTCATTTAAAAATAAGAGTGCATTACATCTAGCATGCCTGTAAAGGCAGCTTTTAAAATAGTCCTCCAGTGTAGTACAGCGTCAGGATGTCAGTCTGAGTCTGCAGGCAGACAGGAAATTATTGAGCCTAATTCAGTCGCTGCAATTCTCCGTGTATTTTGCAAAGGGAATGATGAGAAAGTGCTCAGGGTCCCTGTACAAAGAGTAACCATCGTGGTTAATAATTAGAAAATCCCTAATTTATCTCTGAACTTCTGGGTTGCCCAGTTGCGCTTCATGGAATGTGGGGTCTTGACTGTTGCTGGTGTCCTTTTCTAAGTTATTTGCATCTGTTCTAGGTAAGGCTCATAAGTTTCAGTCCTCCTCCTTACTGAGATTTAGAGATTCTTGTGTCAAAACTTTCTGGGATATGTTTGCCATGGTGTTTGCTACAATCATACACCTTGAAAAAGTCTTTTTAAAAAAATGAATTTAAAAATAGCTGTCAGCTCAAATTTTGATCAGAAATGCCTTCTGATTACAGTCTAAGATATCCCAGATTTATATCTGCCAGGTACCTAACTAGGACTTTGCTAATTTTGAAAGGAATCTTCTTACTCCCCAGCTTTTGCAATAGCCAAAATCTGTCTTTTCTGGGTGGGAAGTCCTTTGAATGGTGATCACCAGACACAAAGACAGGAGGTAGTACTGGCAGAGTAGAAGTCTCTGCTGCATGATGTCAAGCCTGAGAAACCTTATTTGAAGCAAGAAGTCTGCAGAAACTTCTACTACATTTCTCCTATAGGTTGTCGTCCTGCAAATCTCCTGCTAATGCAATGGAAGGAATGATAAGACACTATGCTTAAAGCTGGAAACTGCTGTGAGAAATGGGAAGAGAAGGTCAGACCAGAAGAAGGCAGGAGAGAAGTTATGTAAAGGCTGAACTACAGTCCCCCTCTTCCCACGGAAATATTTCTCAGGTATAAGAAAAGAAAAAAATGCTAAGCAGTGTAACAGCACATTAAGGAAGTGGGCATACAACATCTTTTCCTAAAGGGGGAATTTAACCTAAATACCTAATTGTCCCATACCATCTCCAATAAATCTAATAGCAATTTTTCTGTGAGTTTTCTCCCCCTTCTCCCTTAAACTCTTCTGAAAGTGTTCTTGCATGGCACAGTAACTGGGACACTGGAAGCAGCCTGTATTAGTTGAGTACAACTTGATACACCCTACTGGCACAAACGAAGGGTTAACACAAAGGTGCAAATGAATGCAGATGCTCTTTTACGTTGTATTGCAGTTCCAGTTCCTGAAAAGTTACATGTACTCATATATCATGAATTTAAAACTGTGAAAAAGCCATCCCTCCAATATCTAGAAAGTCCTCCTTCCTTTTGGGAAGTTTCTAGCCCTTAAGCTTCTTTCTGCAAGGATAATCATATGCATTGAGTACACCCTATGGAATCAAGAACTTGGAATATTTTTGCAAAGACCCTAAATCTCTTTTAAAATGAAAAACCTAGAAAAACTCTCAGTCCAAGTATCAGGTTTTTAAGTGCTTTAGACATGATTACACAGTTCACTATCTGGAAAATAATAGCTGCTTTTTAATTTTTTTAACTGAAAATTGTATTTCTATAAGAAATGTATTTGCTGAAATTCATTTTGTGTGTGTGAGAAAGCATCACCTTCCAATAAGAATGTTCAGGTGGTGTGCAAGAATGCCCAAAGAAAATATTTTTTTTGAGTTAGTATGACTTTTTGTGCATGCATTTTAAAATACTAGTACAAAATCAAATGAAATTTTTAATTTCTCTCATACTTGCCATGAGAAAGGAGATTTTTCCAATAAAGCAATCATTTTTCCACTGGCTTTGTATTTGTGTTTTTTTTGTTGTTGGTTTGTTTTCAGGTTTTTTTTCAGAAGAAAACATATGGGGGTTTTGTTGTGGTTTGTTTCGTTTTAATCAGATTTAATAATGATTAATACTTGACATTACTTTTACTGGGTCTTTATTGGCACGTGCCACAGTTAGCACAAATATTACACATTGGCTCCAGAAATAACCAATCCAATCCAGGTAACATTAGTCTTTGCAGGTGCTGATGAAAGATCAGACAGGAAAGACTTTGCTCCTCAGACAGCTCAGCTGCTCATTGCCAAGGAGCTATTGCAGAGGGGGCCTGGCATTGCCAAGTAGCCAAACTTCTCCCCAGCTGAATCAGTAACTCTGCAGAAATGCCAGCACTTGTGGGCTCCCAGGTTTTTGGTGGCTTTCCTGGTCACCAATACCTGCGCTGGGTGAAAGCCAGCTATTTTCATCTGGGCCAGGGCAATAGTTTTCCAAGGGTTGCTCCATCCAAGAGGCAGTTGATGTCTACTGTATTAACTCCTTCAAGGAATTTTTATTCCACTCCATAGGAGCTGAGTGTTGGTTTGATTTCTGCTGCATATTTGTCCCTGTGTAAAGATGAGGCAGGACTATTTCTGCGCCAAGGAGAGGCCCATCATTGCAGGAGACAAGAGAACAAACATTCTCACAGTATAATCAATCTTATAGACCAGATGGATACAGTAATTAGAGCAAAAACAATTTTGCCAAGAATATTAACATTTCAACAGTTTATCAGAAAGGGGGTGTTGACACCGGTCAATAATTTTCTGATTATTGCAAAAACATCTTAAGTTGTTGACTATTTTGTGCAAAATAGGACAGACTAATTTTGGCCTTCTGACCTTGTTTACAGCGATGGGAGGTAGCATTGCCGCCAAAATCTTTTTTTAAAACAAACAAACAAATAAACATGTGTTTTTCCATGATTTGAAGGTATTGTAGGCCATAAAGATGTATGGGGTTTCCAAAGACCATATTTATTTATATTTTACTCAGTCTCATGATACTTGGGTGCATGCTGCAAAAAATTAAACAACTGTTGTCAACAGCTAGCACAAAGTCAAGCCTATCCATTCCTCCCCCTCTTCCCATACGTGGATGAGATAAACATCATGTGTATGAACCCAAAAGAAAGAATAATAATGAAGAAGAATTTAAAAGAATCGAAGTCTGTCAAAGTTTAAAACACTTCCTTCACTGGGGAAGAAATAGCTTCTATTGGTTTCTTTTTTTTCTGTCTGAGTGTAAAACTGGCAAGTCTGTCCAAGACATGAGAGGAAACACTGGAATAACATTAGTATCGGTGAGGGGTAAGATATTTTGCTGATATTAGTGTGTACTTCTGTTGTCCACCTGTCTTTTATTTCTTTTTTCCCCCACCTCTTTTTACTGTTTCTTCCACTTTTTCAGCATCAAGGAAACCCTTCCCACTCACATGCTTTTTTCCCTGTGCTGTTCCTCACTTGCCTCTGATGCTGTTCTCTTAGGGCACTTTCAGTGATGGGCCATTAACACACTGTTACACAGACCCAGCAGACTCATTGCCCTGTGCTGAAGGACCCTCTCACCTGCCTGCTGGAAGGGACACCTCTGTGGGGCATCAAGGTGCCTTGGTGTAACAGCTGATTGCACAGCTGGATAGAGCATTTGAAAAAAGTCAGCACAAATCCTCTGAAATAATTTCCTGACCCTATGGCCAGCCCTGTAACTCACTTTGAGGTATTGTGGACGGACTAGGCAAGTGACTATGAATTCACTTTGTGTTTTGCTTTCCTTTAATGAATGAACCAGGCTCTGGAAGAACCCAGGATGGAGAAATCAGCAGAAGGAGGGAATTTCCTTGAAGTCAGGAATGCCCTCCTGCTTACTCTGCCAGACGCCAGTGCTGAAGGAGTAGATAAAAGACCACATGTCCAGGCAGAAAACTGCAGTTATAGCTGCTTGACTTGCATGTGGCACATAACTTCTTACTATCAGCAGTAACACTTTGCAGCTATAGCTTTATATCCCTCAACTCTGGCAGTACAGATGGTTTGATACTGATGACCAATGCTTACAGTAAAACCAAGGAGATGTGGGATAATATGGCCTTAAATGAAATATTTTTATCCCCAGTCTCAGTGCTCTGTGACTATAAGGCCAGGAAAAGCTTTTCTGTTGTGTCTTGTGCCTCTCACTCATTTGCTGGCTGGGTGCAAGGTAGAAAGAACTACCCCAGATACCCTAATCTGCATCACGACCATGGATGGGAGCTGACCGTGGCATTTCACCTCCTTTGTTACAGCAGCAGTGAACTAACCTTTTATACTAGGGTGCCCAGAAAACAAAGTAGCTTTCCCCTTGCCCTAGCAAAGAAGCCAGAGACCACTAGGAGAGCAGCTCAGCAGCTGCAGTAGAAAAGGGGCAGCTGCTACTCAGAGCTCTTGCAGCTGCTCCATGTTAGATCCTGTGGGTTAAAAGTCTGGACTTGAAAGTCCTTGTGAGAGTAATTGTCCCATCTACTGACTGGCTGGCAGAGGTTGTGATCAACAGCTGTCATATTGATTAAAGAGGAGAGACAAAGGGTAAGCAGATAGACTTTTATTTCCAAAAATAATAGCAATCGAAATTGAAGCTAAATCACTGGAAATATGCCCCTTTGAATCTTTAAAGGTTAGGAGTGTGGATCAAAGATCAAGTAATTGAGGAAGTGGGAGGGTAATAAATGCCCTGAAGGGCCTGAAACAGCCTGAGTTCTGGCCTTCAAACTTTGTGCAAAGCATCTCCCAAAAGGAGGTGGAAAGGAGGAGGGCAATCCGAAGCCAAGCCCTAGGGCAGATGGTGGCAGATGCTGCACACTGGAGCAGCGCTCCATGGGACACAATGCCAGCCCAAGGGTCTGCCTGCACAGAAATGATACATTGGATTAGGCAATTCACTCTGGCTTCAGGAATGAGCTGCATCAAACGTGAAATGCAATCACATTGCTTTGATCTGCTTTCCCATGGAGCTCTTTTTGTCTAACGGTGTTTGCAAGCGGTGTCAGGCTCATGGGCTGCGTGCTGCCCTGGGGAGGTGCCCCCAGCAGTGACCATCCCATCACCCAGAGTCTGCTCCAGAAAGCCCAGTGAGAACTGGAGGAGACCTGGAACCAAATCAGTACACTCCTGTGGTTCTCCTGGCTATCCTGTAGTGCATCTTTAAAATGCTTGGGAGTGATGGCTTATGAGGTGAAGATGTAAATATATACATTTTTCTTTTTCTTTTTCTTTTTCTTTTTTTTTTTTTTTTAATCCTGTGTGAACCTTTCCTTAAAGCTTTTGAAGAAGAGAAAGGAACAGGTCAGCTAAACCTGAATGGAAGTGGGATGTACAGAGGGAAGGATGAAAGAACTGTGGTAACAAGTGGATAAAAAATGGCCCAGTTTTGTAGACAAATGGGGTCAAAAGAGCCCTACTTTACTCTTGCTGCAGTTGGAGTACAGTTGTGAACAGCAACTTTACTGGTACCATGGCAATGACCAAAATGATTTGGGTATAAATTTTCATGCTGGCATGCGTGGGAGAGAATGTTTTGTAAATATGAGGTGACCTACTCCTCAATGAAATTATTCAAATCAGTTTTTAAAAAATCTGGTTATGAAGAATACAGTGAATAAAGTACACAAACTGCATTTAGCATACCTGACCAAGAAGACAGCAAATTTCAGCCCACTGAAATTTGTCACACTTCTGACTGTGGAGGACTCAAAGCAACTGGTTGGATGCTAGGCACTGTCTGTATGGATGCCATCACTGGGTTGCCAGTTGTCCAGTACAAGAGTGGAAAACAGTTCTTGGCCTCTTCAAAAGAAGGTCAGATCAACCCTTTGTTTTCACAATTTCTTTGCACCTTTTTAAAGCCATTTGTGCTTTTTGGTATGAAGGGGCACAAACAGCAGTGAGTTCAGGGGCTGGATGTGCAGAAAACTGCTCCCTTTAACTGATTTTTAATCCTAGTAGTTAATTTCAAACATTGCCTCTAGTTGCGTTACAAGAAGTTTTGAACGTTCTTTCTGTATTTACTTTCCATGCATCCCTTATGGTTGTGCAGCAAGTTGAGCTACCATTTTATAAGCCTTTTCACTTAATCTTTCCTCTGAAACAACTCTGTTACTGTGTTCCCTCTTTCTCCATTTTCACAGGACATCCAGAATGTGAACCACAAAGTGGTCCTCACTTAGTTTTTATTTGTGGCTAACTTAGATTTCCTTTAATTTAAACTAGTGTTGTAGTTCTCCAGCCACCTTTAGGCATGACTGCCTCCAATAAGATTTTATTGAGATATTTCTTCTCACTCCCTTTTCCGCCTTTGCTGTCTCCTTTACTCATCTTCCTGCTGATATTCAATCCTAATTAAATTGGGTATATAGCATTTTTTCCTACTAAGACAAACCAACAACACCACCTCTACTTACTTCACAGTGGAAGCTGCCATGCTGTTAAAGATAAAGAATCGCTTTTCCTTTCCTTGTGAAAAGACAGTCTGGTTTACCTTTCCCCACCCTGGTTTAGCTCTGAGGTAAGATGTTTTCTGGATTACTTTCCCCAGGTGAAAGTGTTGACCACAGATGAAAGGCCATGGTTGATGATGGGAGAGTGAAGAAGAGTTAAGCTGTTTTGGGGCATGACACATTGAGGGGAACCCCCCTGAAGATGAGGCACATATGAGGGACAAATAGCTGAGGTAGTGCTGCTCATTATCAGGACAGGGTCCTGCTTTAGCGTAGATGTGGAAAAGCAACAAGGTTTGTACTGCAAAGAATGTTTCTTCTATAATACAAATAAAAAAGCAGACTGCCCTTTGTTGCAAATTCTGTTCTGGCAGAAGGTGCTCTGCAAATATAGTAGGATTGTACACGAACTTTTCTGGACCCAACAATTTCCAATCATTGCAACTGATGTTTTGAGACAACTACAGCAGTGTGAAATCTCTCTCCGAAGCATCTTGGGGCAGTTTACTTGATCCAAAACTTCTGAACTGTGAGTGTTTTATACATCTCTGCACCCACAAAAGTCATGTTTCTTCTGTTTTCTTGCACTATGATAAACATCTGAACTATACAGTACATTTGCTGTGGCACATCTGGTCCGAGGAGAAGGAGCACTGTAGCAGACAGCTCCAAAAAGGAGCTTTGAACCTGCAAGCACACTGCTTCTGTTTGGATGTGATGCTGGAAGAAAATGAGAGGGCTTACAGCCTGGATACTACTTTAGCACATTGTATGGGTAAGCAAGTAACCTACAAAGAGAGTCCCAGCTGCATCTGACATGGTAAGATGTCAGCAGCTGGGAAAAGGATCCCGTGTATCTTACACACAGGGATGGTACCAGAGGACAAACTGATAGGGGACTTCTTTAGCCATGGACATCTGAGGAGGTTTTTGTGCTAAACTAGATATTGCCTAACAGGGAAAAATCCCCAAATTGGAGACAACTGTGCATTTTCCTTGGAGTCTTGGCAGTAGTCTGTTGTATTTTGAGGATTGCCACAGCATGCCTTGCAAAAAATCTTGATCCCCCTATGCAAGGGTAGGTATTGTGACCTTGCTGATTCTTTCATCTTTGGCACCTTTATTCTTTCTCCCCTCTGGAATGCACGTCCCCTTGCCCCCTCTAGTCCATCAGCTCAGAAGCAACCTGTCTCCTGGTGGGTTTGCTACAGGTGTCTCTTTCCAATGCAAGTGGCTTATTCAAGCAGCTCTGCAGAGCTCACAGCATGAATGGCGATGACAAAGGATGGGTGACATCAGACACATGTAGTCCTTGCTGCTTTATATTAAACTGTGGCACATATACCTGAGTAATGGTGTACATAGCCAGGAGAGATGATATTTGGCCAAGATGACCTGGAGCAGGAAGAGTGCCTGGGTCAGGCCAAAATGAAACAATACAGCGTGAGATAGTGGGAGGGCTGCCAGCAGCTGAGCGGGCGGGAAGGCTCCCGTATGAACCTGAAAGCAAACAAACTCACTGCCAAGTAGCACTACTCCTGCTCCAAGGAGGATCACTTATTGCAGTTTGAATTATTAGCTCATTTGTTGTAGTAAAAGAGTGTGTGGACGCAAGGCACTGTGAGGAGACCAACCTAAATTACCTCTGTGTGCAAAAAAAGGCCTGAGAGTATATTTATATCCCTGCTTTGCTATGGGACTGTTACTCAAAGCACAATATAAATCATTATGTAAAAATCAAAATACCTTTGGTCTCTGCAATGTACCTGACTTCAAAGCACAAGTTCAATAAGTTAAGCAGAATTGGTAATGCTTGATGTTCTAGTAGAGCCTCTTTAATATCTAATTTATACTGCTCTTAACATATGGAGCATTTGCTTTGGCAAATGAACTTAGTAATATTTGGTGCTTTCCCAGCACACAAAGCACTGACTTTGTAAATCATTGCAATAAAATCACTGGTTTGAAGGAACCTTCTCCTTTCTCAATTTGCTGCACCTTCCCAACTAAAAGAAAAAAATTAAGTGCAATAATTTACTTTTATACACAGACAGCTTTTGCTGAGTCATCTTACCAATTTAAGTAGTTATACAAAACACAAACCTAACCCCCTCCATTTTAGGGTAGTGAGTCTTTATAAGCAACTTGTGGGCTTGAGACTGTCCCCAGGCCACAGACCTCTTGGAATCTGGGGCCTATTTGGGTTTCTTTCAGGGTGGAAAAACACCTGATTCTAGCATACACCAGGGATTCTAGCATATACACCTAAATCTTGTCAGTTAAATATAGAATAATGGGAATCATCAGGGAGTAAAAATAATCCAGTTTTTATGGTAAACACCATAAAACATGGTAAATACTTAACTTCAGTTTTGTAGTAAAACCTAAGTCCTGCCATCCCCTCCCAGCACTCAGTTCCCTCTTCTCTAGGCATTTGGCTTTCTTTGCAGATTAAATTCTATCCCTAGTAATGTTCCTTTCCCATTCTTCCCTAAGTATATATGAAATACTCATTTCATACACTCAGAGAAGTTCTACTCAGTGAGTTTTACTAACAACTTCCCAACTAATAGTGGCTCTGTGTCTCAATTTTTGTGCTTCATTACAGAATTCCAGTCTGATTTCTTAATCTTTGCTGTGGAAAGGTGTGTTTGATCATTTGGGGTTGTTTGTATGTTTGTTTCTACCACATGGTGAGAAAAAGGAACTTAAGGAACAGAAAAGGACATAAGGTAATTTTCTAGGTAGTCTAACTGGTCCATGAGTCAAGGTGGCATATAATTGTTGTAGCTGAACTTCTAACAGTACAAATCTTGCATTCACAGAGAGCTGGAATCCTTAATACTCGTATCACATTTGAAAACACTGCCAAAGATTTAACAAAAATGCTTTTGGTCACATAGGCCAAGTTAAAAGTTTGTACTTGTAGCCCACCCACTGGGACACAAAAAGGCAATGATCTGAACTCCTGTGCAGGTAATGTGTGACTACAGAGGCTGAACTATTTGGAAGATAACCTCAGCTACAGCAGGAGAAAGAACAACAAAGATAATGGAAAAGTAACAGCTATAATAACCATCTGCAAGCACACATGGCCTCTACTTCAGCACCCATAAAACTTAAAAATGATAAAAGAAAAGGAAATTGCTTGCAAAATAGCAAAGACTACTTTATAAACATTTCTTCTTATGCTCTTGTAGGGTTACCCTCTTTCTGGTATTCGGAGTGCTGTGTGCATTAGCATTGAGTGTGGAGACAGGTATATTCCAGGCAACACTTCACTTCCCCTTCTGCCTTTTATATGCACACATTGTTAGCTATAGAGTGTACCCAAGGGTGTCAGCAGCATTGTCCTGCCCACCAAATCAGCTTGCATTGCCTGGACTACATGCTCTGCCCCTTGGCTGTGTACAGGGGTCAGTCCTAGCACCAGCTGCATGGCTGTACAAAGCAACAGTGCCATTTGAAGTAAGGGAAGAAATCCAATCATGATCACAGTCACTTCCCTTAATTTTGCCTTTTAGTGACCAGCATAGCTTTGGGCTATCAATAGTTTTATAGCTACTACAAGTCCCTTAAGTGAGAACATAGTTTTACTGCCTTTTTATTGCAATGCTATGCCAAATTACATATGTGTCCCTCCTAAGGCTTATTTCCCTCCCGGAGTGGTACTAAGGCTTTTTCTTTTCACTGGACTGGATCCCAAGCTCAAACCATGGTGCAGCCCCAACACAGTCCTGGGAGAAGCCAAGAGGTGCCGCAGCTGAGAGCTGCTCAGTGGACCCACAAAGACATTGAGACAAAGGAAAACCTGCAGCACTTTTAAATTTCCTTATGAGCTTAATGGAACTAAACTAAGACATTTGCTAAGAGTCATTTGTGCCTTTGAAGTTCACGTTGAATTTTGCAAACTTTTAGTCATTTTGGGAAGAACTGAGCTGAATCCCCATCCTGAATGTGTGTGAGCTATTTCTGTCCTAGGAGACCAACAGTGTGTACTCCATAACTTTTAGCTGCAGACTGCTCTTTAGCCTAGACATGAGCCTTGCATAAATTCAGAGGTCACCAATTGTTATGGCTTTATCAAGAACCTTATTAGTGATCATTAAAAATAATCTTGCTTAGAAAGAGATTGCTATGGGCAAAGCCCATCTTTCCTATTTATTTTATGACTATTAATGTGTTTTTTTAATGTTTATACATTAGTGCAAGGAACAGTGTTAGCATAATTCTAGTGTAAAATAAAACCAGCTGTATCCATTATAAGTGCATTACTGCCAGGAACTGTAAATATGTTTATGCCTGATAGCCTTCTGACTCAATAATATCCTGCTATCTCTGTTGGGCAGGCAAGTTTTTAAACCAAGAAAAGACAGGTTATGATTTTCATAACCAAACTGTGTTTCTTTTTGAAGTATGTTATCTAAATTCAAATTTTAAGAAGGTCATTAAAAAAATCTGCCTGTGATTTTAAAGGAGAACAGAGTGGTGGCAAGAAGGTAT
Source organism: Chamaea fasciata (assembly GCF_029207755.1). Classification (NCBI taxonomy): domain Eukaryota; kingdom Metazoa; phylum Chordata; class Aves; order Passeriformes; family Sylviidae; genus Chamaea; species Chamaea fasciata. The sequence goes on along the minus strand of NW_027094086.1, from coordinate 116,992,854 downwards.
GATGTGCACTAAGAACAAGTTATTCCTCCCAGATACACACATACGCAGACAAACCCTGCCATATCATACCATACAAACAATTTTAATTGTGTAGTTACAGTCAATAACCACTCCTAGTCAGAACATTTCTGCATAAAGAAAATTGTGATACACTTATAAAAACAGCCAGCTGTAACAAAATAACTGGTGTTTTCATAGCAATAAACTCATAAAAAAGAAATACACCTTTATACAGAAAATTTATACAGCTGTAGCTTTAAAATTGATTGTAAACCAAAGGAAGACACATTGCAAACATCAATTATTTTCACATTAATTGCATAAGTTTCTAAGGTGATCTATTAGTTTTATTTACCTAAGCTTATTTGCATGATAGTAAAAATTGCATACAACAATAAGAGTGAAGCTTATAGTATGAATTGCTTGGATAACATAGAGCACTTTTTATAGGCAACTGTGTAAAGCACATTTTCTCTATTTAAAACTTTTAAGACACTTTGTTTTACTGCCCATCAAAATACATTTATAAATAGAAAAAAAAAATCAGTATGGTAACAAGAGAAGCAATATTACATTTAACGGAAACTTCCAAAAAAATTAATTACAACATGATGCTGCAGGATCTACAAATAAATAATGAGGACTAAATTGTGTTTCACATTTTCTTTTTCATTTTCTCTAAAACCATGTAACAATGAGAATGGAAAAAAAAATACAGTGACCTTTATTTCCAAAAGAAAACAAATCTGAATTACGGCAGTGCCATATAATACAAGGCATTTGTTGGCATATGTTATCTTTAAACTGCATTCCACAGTCTATAGTTCTTTTGTAACATACAATAGAACAAGAGTAACAAACTCTTTTTATTTTATTTTTTTAAATAAATGTGATTTTTCAAAGATCAAGTGTGGAGTGCTACAGTAATAATTAAAAAACAAGAACAAAACAAAAACGAAAAAACAGTAAATCACAAAAGTTGTAATGCTTGTCTGAAGGCTCCAGAATCAAAATCACTGGTATCATGCTTATTGGGTACACTCACAGTGTATCCAGTGAACACAAATTAATATCAAACAATCCTCAACGCTTCATCTGTTGCTGCGAAGCAGTTTGTAAAACAGAGTAAAACATCTAGTGCAGTCTGCATTATCCTTTTTTTCAACTTTTGTGCAAGGTTTGGAAGATTCATTGGCCAAACAATGAATAATAAGGGTTTTTGACAGAACGCAAGATGGAATTTTCATTTCATTAGTAAATACCAGCGGCACTGTTGAAAGAAAATAATACTTTTAGATCAGTCTTTCAATTCAGCATTAATCTCTGTGTTCCCTTCTACTGACAACTCTTCTTCTAGTTTAACTGAAAAAAGCGTGTTTGCATTTTTGTCTTGGATGCTGTCTTCTAAATCCTTGAGCAGCTCTTCTTCCTTGTATTCTGCAACATCCACCTCCAAACCAGAATTGTCCTTCAGCTTCCCATGGTGCTTGAGATAATACCGCTGGTTCTGAAAGAACTTGATAATGGTGTACTTGGGCAGGTCAAGCTGAGCGGAGAGAGTCTGGATTGCTTCTTCATCTGGATACAGGCCTACATCTTGTATGAAACTCTGTAGGATCCCTAGGGCCTCAACAGAAATCTTTGTTCGCGGTCGGGGTTTCTGACGATTTTCATCCTCAGATTCAGCTGGTGATGCTACTGTCGGTTGCCTTGGGGGTAGTCTGGGACCTGGCTGTTGTTGCTGTTGCTGCTGCTGTTGTTGCTGTTGCTGCTGCTGCTGCTGCAAGACAAAGAACAGCATTTTTTTGTACATGTATTCTTGCTCATATCTTGTTAGTGAGAAAATCCTGGGGAGGGAGTGGGGGCAAGAAATTGCAGAGCTACAAACAAAGGCTTAGTAAGTTTAAAGAACAAAAAGGAAGGGGAAAAAAGGAAGAACAAAAAGAACACCGTAGGTTTGCCGGACCAAAAGCACCGAGGATACAACGTTGGTGTGGTTTAGCTGACAAATTTTAATGAACACGCCCCACGAGTCAAGCGCAGACAAGACAAAATGCGAAGTAGGTGACATAGTATAGGATTTAGGATTAACTTGACCAGCTTAGCCAGAACTGTAGCAAGGGCAAAGTGAGAAAAGTGCCAGATGAGGGCAAACGTGTCGGAGCTCTGCCAGCAACGGCAGCTGCTGCCCAAATACAAGGGCTGCAAATCTCTAGCAATAGCTAGATGAAGGGACTGAGGAGTCAGGGGGAAGGAGAGAATTTTAGCTCTTAAAGTACAGAAGCACCTCACTGCTGATCTGACCTCGGCATGCACCGAAGTCTCGTCAAACTTGCAAACATTATGACAGAATGTGCTGGCTGGAAGCGCCTAACATGACGCTGCCAAACCCGGCCTCAGCAAGGACAAAGGGATCTGGAGGTAGGAAATCTGTATTTTCCCTACTGGATCTGACCTCTTTTGCCTGTGGTCGCTGAGCAGGCCTGTGCTGCCCATAACCCAACAAATAAACAGGGAACAGACCTATTTACCTGCCTCTGTGTTTGTGCTGGGGATTATTTAGTTAATATTTATAAAGTACTAAGATGCAAAGCTCTAAATAAGTTGCACTATTATTATTAGAAGGGAACATGCTGCATTCCAAAAATTCAGGCAATAAAAAATGAGCCAATATGCACATCAGAAGAATAAGATAAAGCAAATCATGATGTAAATAATTAACAAGAGCTTAAAATGAAGTTTTGCAAGCATGGATTCAGAAACATTCTTAAAAGGTGAGGCACTGAGCCCTAGGGACAGAAATGTTTTTCTCATCTACCACCAGAGTACAGTACACTATAAGATCATGCTTAAAATCAAAAGTAAAGTTATCAGCTACTGTTTGTGTTGACAATTCTTTTGCTGCACAGCACAGGAAGCACTGGTTAGTAAGATATTTTGGATCAGCAAATTTCTTGTCATATGGTACAAACCACCAGTACTTATTAAAAAACAACCACAGCAAAACAAGCAGTTGCTATCACTGCATTTTATTTCCCTTTGAGAGTCTCCCTTCAACAATTTTTTGTGTTTTGGTAGTGGTTTCCAGGCTTCTAGTGGCAGTTCTTTGAGACCCAAAAAGGCACAAAATGCACAAATGGTATAAATACTGGAGGGATTAAAATTCTGTCCACTTCATAGGGACTCTTGAGGTTGTGGAGACTTTGCAGAGACCTCCACAAACAGTTCAGAAGCCACTGCTTCAAGCGATCTCATATTTTAAGATCTGACACAAACACTCTGGAATTAGGGCTCCTTCCTCATCCCTGTTCAGATCCTTTCATGTTTTATGGTCTGTGAGAAGTCCCATTCAAGGCTCCAGTCCTGAAGAGATTCAAGACTATTCCCAGCACATTAAATTCTTACAAGACTGGAGGCTTTGTATACACAGTTTGAAAACTTGTGTCTGAGCTACATATTTATGCATCTACAACAATTGCCATGTAGAAGAGCCGAGACAAAACACAGGCCCAATCTCCCAATCCTTACTCTTACAAGTCATATTAAGAGATTACAATGCAATTGCTTATGTGAATAATATTTATGAGATCAAACACACAACTTTTATCAACAAGGCAAGAAAATCTAAGTAAGTGGCATAGTGGTTGAATGTTTATACTGTGCATAAGCTTCTCCTTTTATCCCCTTAAGAAGCGATTTTATTAAAAACAATGTACATTTTCAAACAAGTGCTGTTTTATTACTTAATATAGATCTTTCTCTCTCTTTTTGCTAAATCAAACAGCAAGTTTCCAGGCTTTCACAATTATTTTAGTACTTGATATCCTAAGGGATTGTCTTATTCAGTTTGCTTTATCTTTAATATACACTCATGTTGTTTCTGGCTGCGAGATAACTCTATCCTTCCTAGCTTTGTAAATGTTTTTCTGTATAGGTAATACAAGTGATACACAGGGTCTCAGCTGAGGTTGGGAAAGCATGGGGTAATATGTGCCCTTTAAGAAGGAGCAGTTACAAGGCTAACCTCAGGCCTTTTGTGAGAAGCGATTAAAGAGTCCCCAGCTCAGAGAGACAGCAGTCCCCACTGACAACCTGGGCTACACAGCTTAGCACAACTGCCAGCTCTGCTCCCGGCTGGCAGCGCCTGTGCCAGCAAAAAGGGTGCGTGCAGCTCTTGGAGTAGGCTCTGCTGGAGCTGCCCTGAAGCAGAGGGCAGCTTTTCCAAGCCTCATGGTGTGGGTCTGGCATCCCCTCCTCTTGGTCCCTGACATGGTGCCCTTGTGCCGGCTCACCTGCGGAGCAGCACCCAGCCAAGGTCCAGTGGTCAGCAGGCCTGGTAGGAAAGCGCCTCTATGCTCTCCTTTCCCAAGGGTGGTGGGAGAGGGGCTCTGAAGGAAAAACAAACAAATATTGACTCACCCCAGTCTCAGCTGGGGTTAAAGTGGGATAAGGAATTCCCTTCCCTTCACTCCTACCCAGGATGAGCAGCCACTGCTGAGGGTTCTTGCTTAGTTTTCAAACAGTAGCACAACAAGGTTGTCCTGCTCTGTTGGGAAGACCTTTGACACCGGTGCCACATGCCCGTGCCTTTTGGCCTTGGTGCCTGTCCAGCCAGGCACAGCCAGCATGGGGCTCACCCTGCCCTGCACACACAGCTGCCTCTGTGCTACCACCACACATTTGCAAACGCCCAGCGAACCGAAACAAGAACGGTGGGTGGTCGCACGGCCTCCTTTGAACTGCGGTGGTGGAGGGCAGCACACTCTTATCTTGCACCGGGAGACCTGCATTTAGCCTGACCAGGAGGGAAGAAACACTAATTTCCTTTGCTCCGTTTAAAGCTTTATTTACTTAGTGCTCTGCGGGATTGGCCAAGGTAAACTAACCTGAATCTGTTCTGCTGGCACATGGATAATGTGGGAAGGCCTGTCACCATGGTGATGAACTGCATTGCTTTCTTGTTCATAAATGGCATCGCGTTCAGGCTGAGGAAGACTGAGGAACCTTCGGATCATGGAGAGATTCTCCCAGAGGGTCCTGTTCTCTGGTGATGGATCTTCTTTCCAACGTAACAGCTCACAGAGCCATCCCTTGAAGATAAAATCAGCAGAACATTAGGGTTTTTTTCTGTCACACTGCAAGGGGCAAAATGAGGGTGAAAGGAGTACTTTAGAGGTGCTGCATTCTCTCATGCTCTCACCTGATCAAAAGGGCTTTCAACTGCTCAGGCTGAGTTTAAAGCAAACACCAATACACTGAGAGGCTGCCCAGCCATTTCACAGACACCTACCAAGCATAGGTATTTTGGAAAGCACCTTCCACTTGGTCTCACACCACAGCACTGCTGTTTGTTTGCTTGACTGTAGGGCTCCCTAACGTAAATCACAGCAGTAGAGGAACTCCCTAATATCCTTTCAAAAGACAGAAGTCCTATGACTAGATGCAGTCAAGCAATAACTTCTTAATTTCTGCTACAAGAAGAGGTTTCTCTGCAGGTGAGCTTATTTCAAGTGATACATACCTGTTTCCAGAATGTCCTCATAGACCCAGAAAAAAACTAGTCTCTCAGTTTTACATACAGGATTATCAGGGGCTGGGGGGGAAGGAAGATGTGCTCTAGCTTCTGATACACCATTTATACATTTCCACATCAAGGACAGCAAGGTGCCTAAGAGTCTTCGGGACACATATTATGAAGTCAGCAACAGAATCCCCTGCAAGAACTGAAGCAGTTGCTAATTTGCTTCCGAAAGAGATATATGAGTTCATCACGAAAATTTAATGTTTCCTTACATCTTCTTAAAATTTAATTGAGGATTTTTTTCTTAACTGTGCACTGGTAGTTCTAAAAGAGGAATGTAAACCCTCTAGCTAGGACAGAGTGCATCAGAAGGAATTTTCTAATATATTAAAATTTAGGAACAAAATATTACATGTATAAAACATGCATTTTTCCTTTATTTTAGCTTCAAGGATCTGTTTTCAAAAATAGGTCCATGCAGTTTTATTTCTTAATGCTGTAGGAAAGATAATGTGACATTTTATTGAATCAACAAATAATATAAATGTACAGAAGCTTTTAGATCCTTTTTATATGTACCGGTAGTGGATTAATGGTTTATCCAGACTGGTTTACTAACAGATACAATAGACACATAGATATGATATAGATATGTATTTTTTGAAGATACTCATATCTTTAGCTAACAGTTAATAAATATAAATGCTTATACATATATACATATGCTAATATAAATAGTTAATAAATGCAGTGTAAAAATATTGCCACAACAGGAAGAGTAAAAGTAAACAAATAATGTTAGTGCATTCATATTGTATATGAAAATATTTAGTGAGTGTGTATAAAAATTAGAAGTATATTTTTTTGGATATAAGTGGAAAACTGAACAAATTACACAGAAGAAAAAGCCCCCAAGAAACTATCAAAATGACAAATGTTATAGAGACAGTGGTAGCAGAGCTGAAAAAGCAAAAATGTAAATGGGGCCAAAATCTGCCAGGTGCTCATGAGGTGTACTAGGGAGGGAGCAGAGACAGGGGAGAGCAGGGGCAGCAGAAGGGCTCCCCTACACCCTAGGGATGGAGCACTCTCCATTCCTTGACCATGCACTTGAGTGGGGATGCTGAGTATTGCCCCAGGGTTTAGCAAGATGACTTGGAAACACGGCCAAATGCCTTCGCACACAACACACCACACTCAGCCTGTCCTGGCTGGAATTGTATGGCATGTTTTCAAAACAGTAGCAAGGGTCTCTGGAATCTCACTGGAATGTATTAGCAGGGCGAGATCTCCCTGCCCCTAACAAAAACAACATGTAACTCATGGCTCTCTGCTCACCTTGCATCCACGGGAAAAATGAGTGCTGGATTATACTCAACAGTAGTATTCGTTTATTGCAGTAAGTTAAAAGTGGTGCACTCAGAAAGCAGAGGTAGCTTGTTGGGGATGGAGGAGAGAAGATGATGAAGAGATCTTTTAACTGAAAAGCAGTTACAAAATTCTTTATTAAAGAACCCCAAGGCCACAAACCATCCCATGCCAAATTGTAAAAATTATCCTTTGGTTGCCTGGAATCTGCACTGCTTCACACTGAAACCATTGGCTCTTTTTCTAATAGTGGTGAAACAAAGAACAGAGCTGTCTATCATGACAGTTTGGTGGAAGTAGAAAAAAAAAAAGACAAGACAACCTGTCTCCACCCATGACATCTCTCCAAGGCATACACACAGCTGGAAAAGAAGTTGCACCATGCATTTAGAAGCTGCACGTTTTGTCTGCTGACCATGGAAATCACAGGGTTTGTTTTTTCTTAAAAATGCAGTAGAAACACTTTATAACCAAAAAAAAATCCAGTAGAAAAAATAATTCCTAGGCAAGGACATTTTCTGTTGATTAAATATATATTTCACCACAGCTTTTGCTAAGAAATACCTTCTGCCCTTACTGTCCTTTCTGTTTCTGTATTTACTAGGTCAGACTTTATTTTATTAACTACTGATAACTAACGTATTTCCAGTATTTTTCTCTCAATTTTTGCACTGAAACAATACGTCTAATTCCTTACTCAAAATTATTTGGTGAATTGTAACCTGAAACATGTCTCTGCTAGCCTTTCAGGGATTTTGAGATAATGAAGACAGATACTTCTGCTAGGGTACATAGAAAAGATTACTGTTCTACCAAAACGTCTCCATTCCACTTGGCACATTTTTAAAGAAGTAGACACACTCTGATGAAACATTTGATGGAAAACATGGAAACAAACAACTGAATTATTTTACAATTACAAGGATAGAAATCGTATTTTGGTCTTCATGGTTTATTTCTGTACATATTTATGAAAGTTGATCTCACCAATGTTCTCAGAAGAGATATTGGATGGACGGCAAGAGAGGCTGTAGGGGCTTACTTTGTTAAGAGAATGAGAACTTTATACCAATATGCTTTCTTTTGGTTCAAGACAAACAAAAAAATAGAAGTATTTAATTTAGTTTACAGTTCAGAATTCTGCATATGAAACAAATCTCCTTCATAAAAGTCACCTACATGAGAAAGTATGAAATGTTTTTACAAAATTTAGAAAAAGTAATCAATCACCCATGGACTTTTCTAATGGTTAATTTTAAGTTCTGTAAAATTTATAAGTTTTGTTTCCATTTGATCTAAAAAAGTATGAAGTGCTGCAGATGATGCAGTTGAATTTACAAGTGAATGTAACATGGCTGGTTTTCCTCCTTTCATGCTTTTTTAAGCCTAGAGCAATTTCTGCCTAGTTTCCTTTTTTTCTTGTCTTTTTAGTTTTACAGGAAGTGGAAACTACCACAGAATAATAAGGAAATATTTATAAATCAGATTAGATCACAACTGGTTTATACAGCATATAGAGTGCATTGTTAAGAAAACAGCATTAAAATAATGAAGTTGATACGTTTATGCAGAAAGGCAAACCCCCCAAAACTCAGAAATGACATTGGGAACAACCTTGATTTTAAAACAGAGTAAATTTGCCAGGCAACATTACACTGAATATAAAGAGAGTACAAAGCAAAATATAAACATTAGCCACATGTAAATATGTTTGGAGAACTTTCAGGATGTTACTACTTTTCAAACTGACAAAGTTTAATTTGACACCTTCTGTTCTAAAACCTTTGTTTCTATTCAAAATCACGCCTTTAGCTGCTATCAATCACTATGCTCTCCCTATTACTTAAAATACTGGCATGGGCCCTGGATAAGCTGAAAATGCCATGCAGATGAATTCTGAGATAATATGTTCAAACCTGTTATATACAACACAAATCCTGTAAAGTTATGTATTGTAAACCTACATTTATTGGGAACTAAAAGTCTTAAATCCATCTGCTACAAAGAAAATACTGTTATGCACTTTCAAGTAACCAAGTACCATCTGCAAAGGTCTTGCTACAGTAAGCAAGAAAATGGTGAAAAAAAAAAAGATGCTAAACCTAAGATATTTAAAATAAATAAGAGTCTTCTGTCTGGTTTTCTGATAGGGATTTAGTAAAGAAACACAAGACATTAGAGAAAAAAACCTGTGAAAGCTGAACTGCCAAACTATTGCAGGAAAAGCGCAAAGAGGATAACTGCCAAAACTTAGGCTCTGCAATACCCATGAGCACGCTTATTTTCAAGAAAGCATCTATGCATTTTATCTATATATCCAAATTCTATTCTTTACAGTTAGACCTCTGCTGTGCTTAAATACAATCTTCTGCTCTTTCACATAGAGTTTTTAATAAAATATTCTTCCATCCTTTTTTATTGAAAGGAAAAAAAAAAAAATCTACACCTAAGGTGTAAATACCTACCTAATTACATCAAAGAGGATAACATAACAATCAGGAAAATTCTTCTCTGGCCAAAGCTTTCCAAATCAGAAACATACACATCTAGTCTGAGAAGGAAGGGCTACAAGGTAAAGCAATTGAACTTGCTTGGTCAGTTTGTTACAGTGATAATAATTTGCCAAATGATGAATATTTCTTACAGAATAACAACGACTTCAGCATTTTTTAGAAAGGTTGCAGCTTAAATCTAAGAAGGGAAAACATTTTAGAGTATCAATGCTAAGACATGCTCAGGTTTTTTTGGTTATAGTATATTTAAGATTATTTGGTATCATTCTCTGGGACATATAGCAGAATAAAAATATATGGTGTTAAAAGAAATCAATCTAAATAGGGAGGTATTTGATACAAACATTTTAGCAGAAAGTGTGAATTGCATTTCAGCATCGACTCTGAACAAAGACTAAGTACATAATCCATTAAACAGTACTTCTAACTAAAAAAATCTGAGTATTGTAGACTAAACTAAAGTAGGCATTTTGAATGAGCACATTTTCAGCAACTAACTAGAAAGGTAGCAATTTATCATTCAACAAATAATTTTCTACTTTTAAAAGAATCTGTAAGTGTTACTTATGCTAATGAAGACTGTTTTTAATCTGCCCACAAACATGCTAATAGAGGGCAATTTTTTATTATTTACAATGCTGAAGGCACTCCAGTTTATAGAACGCAGATATGAAATTACACTTGGTAAAATGGACTCTTAATTGTCTGAGCAATCCAAATCCTTCACCTTTAACAGGAAAGCTTATAGACAAAACAAAGGAAAAGAACTCATGGACTAAACTTTAAATATTGACTTCTTCCCCTTCAAAAGCCATCCAACTTGCTTTACAATCTCATTATTGTTCCAATGGGCTGCACTCAGACACTACTATTTTTTTACACAACAGATTCCACATATACAAGAGAAGAAAAAGGGCCAACACAACCACTACCATATATGCATATAGTATTAGTCTTTAGTATTAAACTTGTGAGCTGCACAATGCACACAAAGGTTGCTTTTGGAAAAGTCATAATACTTTGAGTGAGATACATAATGGTAGCAAAGGAGTACTGAAAGCATTTTAAATTATTTACTAGGTTAAAAGGGTGAAATGGTACTTTAAATACATCAAATTTCATCATCTGGGCCATTTTTTGGTGGCAAAGTGGTATTGATCTTTCCAAATGCTTAAAATTAACTATTTCCAGAAGGTCATTATTTGATTAAAGGCATTAAAGTTGAGGGCAAGAAATGATGCACTTTGTCTTCTTTCCCATTCAAATAATCGTGTAATTTAATCAGAACTATCCCTTCATGTCGTGTAATAAAAATGTTTGTCTTAAGATATTGTTCTTTACCTAACATATTAACCTTTAAATGTTATGAAGTTCTTAAGAATAATCTCTGCTTAGAGAAGATTCTTCCATAATGCAATGAAAGGATCTCCAGCATTTAAATTGATAAGGCCAAATTTCCCCTACACATTGATTGGAAAATGCATTAAACCCTTCATCTGAGATTTCTCACAGTGTTGAACAGGATCAAAAATTCAGGGAGTTCTGAATCAGTAAACTCATGCATATGGCATTGAGAAGCAAAAATAAACAAATGTCACTTCAGCACAAACAAATATGACCAATAGGTAACAATGGACACTGCTTTAATTTCTCTGGGAAATGTTGTTTGTGTTACATTTACATTATCTGAAAAAACAGAACAGGGAAAACAGGGAACATCCACTGCAGGCTAAGAACAGAGCATTTAATTCAAAATCCCTTTTCATACTAAGATCCCTTAAATCTGACTTCTTTCTGTGTGAAATACCTGTGGGTTCAGATGTGGGAACAAGCCTAGATGACAAGAGCAGTCCTTTTTACCCTTAGATGTTATTCTAGAATTTCCTGCTGCAGGAAAATTTGTTCTGACTGCAGGTTTATCTTTCCTAAAATACATAAAGTGTCCTGGCTAGCTCCTATGAAAGCTGAATAGACCTAAGAGCTTCACAGAAGAACTGAAGTCTATTAAAAGAAAGGTCTTAGGGTATTTTTATAAAAAATCTGGGAAAACTAATAATCTACCAGAATTAGCAATTTTTGATACTGACCAAAACATTTGTTAGAGTTCATTTTAGCTTATTTTTTCAGGAAATATTAAGCATTGACTTCCTTCTGTGAGGCATATAGTTTTGACTAATTTTAAAAACTGCAGTGAATGTTCAATACTTTGGGATTTCCCTACTGTTGTAAGAAAATTGTGCATCTTGAACTTAGGAAGCAAAAGCTCATTTTCAGCTGGTTCCAGAAGATGAGTAGAGATACCAGAACATGAATTCTCTATTGGATATGTGGCCTAAAGTAATAATAAATGTCCCCAGAACAATGGTTGCATGAGTATTTTATTTACACTAATCAGCCTTAAGTTCCAGGCTTTGTCTTTGAGCATTGTCCTAAATCAGAGAAAGTTTGAAACCTGAATCTGTGGCCTTTATCTCCAGATATTCCTGGTTCATCTATTTTACTGGCTTCCATTATTAGAACGTTGAAAAGGAATGCCAGATGTGGATTTTAAGTAAATCTGTATCTACCATCATCATAGATGAGATTTGAAACTGAAAACCCCACAACCTCACAGGGCTTTTCAGAAGAAAGGTAAACTTCACTGGCAGAAAAAAAGCTTCCTTTGAAGAATGCTCAGACAGATTATGCCATTACTTAACTTTCTTATCCAACCTATTATTCAGCTACACCATCTGCCTGCATGGTACCTCCACCTTTCGTCTGTGGTGAAAAACAAATGACCAAATACTGAGCAGTGACACACAAATATTTAGCGATATTTTAGGGGAAAAGGATTCCTAATGTCTCTTCATCCCTCTACCTTTTCCTCTCCCTAGCTGCAGCATTTCAAAGTTATATATATATTTCTATTCTTGTAAACATCCAAACAAACAAATAGGAAAGGGGAAACATGCTAAAGCAACCGCTAAAATTCAATGACAAGCATCCAAGTACAGAAGCAAAATGACGTGGAGAGCTGTTGTGCTGCTCCCACAGCCTTGTCCTGTGTTTCCACACAGAGCCATGGTGAGTGGCAAAAAGCCAGTGCTTGCAAAAAACTACCTAGATTAAGGTCTGAGGCTGTATCAAAACTGGTTTGTGTGTCCCCTGTGTATGAGCACTGCAGGCACCACCAGCTCATGGACAGAAAAAACCTAACCTGTAACTCTAAGCCTGACTGAAAACATAAGTGTCATTACTTTTTAGTTGAGTACAGAGGAAATTCAATAATCTAAATGAAGGGCTTCTCCCAAGCTTGGTTTCCCTGCTGTGAGCTTCCTTCACCTTTTCTTTCCCCTGTTCAAATGTATCATTGCTTTCAACTACCTAGCAATGATAGATAGGCACAAGCCCTCATCAAAACCACAACGTATATACCGTTGAAAATCTTATATAAAATGCCACTACATTCACATGCAAAAAAGAGAAAAACGTCATAGATGCAAAAAATAATGGGTGAAGCTTTACCCTGCCTTCCTCTACCCCAGATCCTTAGTCTTTCACACTTGATTCAATTGGCACTGTAACCATGAGAGAACATCTGAAAAAAAAGGACTTGACAATAATAAAAAAAAACTAAAAAAAACTAAAAAAAACTAAAAAAAAAAAAAAAAAACCTAAAAAAAAAAAAAAAAAGAAAAACCACCTGCTAATTATTAAATAAGCCAGTCTTAGTCTGGTACATTACTTTTTATAGTACCGTCATATAAAATGGGTCAGTGGGTTTCACAAAGGGTGACTGATAGTATATAACCCTTTATCTTTTATTTAAGCAGAAAGAAGTACTGATTTCACTGCAATATCAATGCGTCCCTTGAAAGTAAATACAACCCTAAATTCAACCACGACCCTTAACAGCCCACATTTATTTATTCTTAAACATGCAATCAATTTTGTATGGCAGCTATATCTGCAGTTTAGTTAGAGTCTTTAATAGAAAGAGCCTGGCAATTTTAAAAATCTTTTTTACTACTACCAATTTACAGTGAACAGCAAATGTTTATTATTATATTGCTTAAAGAGATTTAACATTTGCTTTGGGGGAAAAGACCTCCAGTAAAAGAGCCATTGGGCCAAAGTGTCACTTTTGTAATTACTTACATGTTTACCCGTCATGTTGTTATATATTAAAAAAAAAAATAAATTATAATTTCCCAGATGGAGCAATTTAATTTCATGGCTTCTTGTCACATATTTTTTTCCTTCCAGAATTCATTTTGGATCAGGGGAAGATCTACCACACATTGAGGAATCACAGGCTCAGATATTTGGACTTCGTTGTAAATGCAGTTCAGCTGACAAGATATTCCAACAAGTGACATCATTCCAAAACATACACAGCTCAAATCCATTCTCAGACATCCCTTCAAATTTTCACAACCTAACTAAAAGCTTTCATATAGACTTGAATTAGACATTTAAATATTTCTGAGAAAATGTCTTGTCTCTTGCAGTTAAGCTGGATTCTGTGGCACTCAGTTTCACTGTGAAGAACGCTTAATGCCCTGATAATGCCAAGGGTGAGGGGAGTCTTAAGGAAATTGAAAAGAAACGTTCCTCTGACTTTCCTCCAGATTTTGTTAACCACAGAAACAGTCAGAAAATTAATAATGTTCATTATCTCAAAGCAGATTAAAAAAAAAAATCTTTAAAATTCACACCTGTGAGAGTTTGATGCCTCCCAGCAAATGAGAAGGGAGCAGCCAGAAGCATGTATCTCACCCATGGAAAAAGAAAGGCAATGAAATCCTCAGAAAGCTAAAATACCCTTACTTGGAGCACAATTGCTTGCGGCAGAAACCTAAAACAATAGGAAAGCTGGATCAAAAGGGAAGCTGGAGAGATCAGGTTTCTCTCTCCTGGGTGGGAACCAACACAAGAGTGCTTCCAGGTAGTTTGCCGTGAGGATGAGGTCAAGAACAGCCACAGGGGAAAAGTTCTTAGAGAGAGCAGCTCTTAGTGTTACAATTTTCCTCACTGGCCAAAGAGAGTGCCAACCCAGCTGAGTCCCAGTCCCAGCTGTATTTCCAGACAGCAGCTTCGGCAGTACCTCCTGCCCTTAAGTCAGGGGCTGCATGGAGCAGCACGAGTCTTCGTGCCCTGATCCCTCCCATCCTGTTCCTAAGGTGAAAAAGATCAACCCTTTATGACTCTCTCCTTATTTAAAAGAGGAGTAGCAAATGATTTATTGGAGGTGAGGCAAACTGGCTCCCTTAAAGCAAAAAATATCAAGAAACTAAAAAAAACTTTTCATAGCTTATTAATTTTTTTTAATAACTGGTCTTACATAAAAAGTGGAAAGTTCCTGTATCAGTAGAGCTTTCTCTTGCATCCTGTAGGTACTAAAGATGCTAAGCACCAGGCTCAGCAAAATAACCAGTCACCTGAGTAAAAACAAATGTTAACTGATATGTGTGTAAATCTTGCTAAATTAGGGTCCAAAATTTCAGGGAATTTTGCTATGGACTTCTCAGTCCAAACATCTTTGCTTCACAAAGATTCTGAAAATTGTATTTATATGCTTCTAAAATTCCATCCGGAAGTAAGGGAACATAACACGGCACAGGAATAAAAATGAGATGCCCCCCGAATAACAATGTGCTTTCAGATAGAATCTGGCAGATTTAAAATTAGATAAATATTTGCAAATTGGAAT
Source organism: Chamaea fasciata (assembly GCF_029207755.1). Lineage (NCBI taxonomy): Eukaryota > Metazoa > Chordata > Aves > Passeriformes > Sylviidae > Chamaea > Chamaea fasciata. The sequence goes on along the minus strand of NW_027094086.1, from coordinate 116,977,757 downwards.
TTTCCCCACTTAGCTAGCTCCATGCCTGCTCTAGCCTATTCAATAGATGCCAACAGTTCGGGCTAATGTGTAACCAAAAGTCTGAAGTTTGACTTAGACATTAAATTTGAAGAAAATAAAACAAATGGATGCAATGAGAAATCATTAGGAACAGCAAAATAAAAATTTATCTGGAACAAAATAACATCTCCTTTCTCACCTTGCACTTAGAAATCCTGCAACATTCTTTCAGGGTGTAATGTGTTTTGAATTACACAGTTTAAAATCAAGGGAGAAAACACACATCTGTTATTTCTTACTCCTGCCTTTGCCCAGCAGCCCTTCACCTGATTTGTAATTGGTCTCTCCTTTAACAAATTGGAGTTTGTTGCTTCTCGGACCGTTAGTGTATATTTGTGTTTGCACAAGATGCCTTTTTATTCTCTGCAGCTATATATTTAGCAGCTCTCAGTTTTTCAGCAGGAATTCTACCCTGTCATTTCCTGTTTAGTTACGGGTTGAGCTCGCTTTTGTTTTCTGTGCTGTTTACTTGGTACCCTGCTTCCCCCACAGCCGGGAACCACAGGCTGCTCGCTAACTCCTCAGCCTCCTCCTCGCCTCTGCCACCACAGCTTTGTTTTCATGTATGCCTCTAGTTAACTCTCATGCAGCTCACTTAAACTTTTCTCCTTTTTATTAATAGTTAAAACACTGATATACTCATCTTTCAAAAGCCTCCTGAATCAGTGATCTGCTCACAGAAGGCACAAGCAATCTGAGAAATCAAGAGTATGGGTCTTTTTTTTTCCTGCCTAAATCCCTGTCACCACGCAGAGAAAGGAATGATGCTACACCCTCAAAGCCAGCAGTGCTGGTGGCCAATCCGGCAAAGGCCAAGGACATGGAGTGCCCACACTGTGCCCCACACACAAAGGAATACGTGTACAAAATCATGGTGTGTGGGAATGTGCCTGGCGCGGGATTCCAGCAGGCAGGGGACAGGGGTTGGACAGGATTAAGAGGCTGATGGAGCAAGAGTGGGTGGTGAGGGTGTTTAAAGGACAGGAAGGGGTGGGAAAGTCCAAGGAGAACTCAGAGAAAAGCCATACTGAGAAGAATAAGAGAAGGTGGTGAGATTAAAACAAAACAGAAGGTGAGGGTATAGAAAGCAGGAAGAGAGATTAAGAAAATCCATCCTGCCAGAAACAGCACCTCTTGTCAGGCAGACAGCAGGTGCTGCCTGGGGAAGAGCTGATTCACACATCTGGAGTGTAGGAACCAGAACACCTCTACCTAAGAAAGAAAAACTAAAAATAAAAGACTCAGAGGAGGTGGGAGAGGGTGCCATACTTCCTTCTTTTGGCAATCCAGTGCTTCCCAACTGCATGACATTTTTTGAATAGCTTTCTAGAGAAATGAGTGCTGTATTTCCAGATCTTTGCAAGCATCTTGACAGTTCATTTCAGCATTGCTTCATCCGATATGAGCCCTTCCTGTCCTCCTCTTCATCTTACTTCAGACTTATTTCTGCAATATCTGCAGCCACAGCACTTTCAGGGCTTTGGCTGCACCTCCAGAATAAGATTTTCACTTCTTTGGGGCCTGCATGGATCCTGGGGGAGTCACTAACGGATATGGCACTGCCATGCAGTGAGGGACACTGATGGCACACCTGCACCAACCAACTCAGCTCAGGGGAACTAGTAATGCCGTCAGTAATGCAGTCAGTAGCTGCTGGCCAACCGGTACGAGCACGGGTCTTTAACCTTGTCTGCAGCAGCCTGGGGGGCCATCTGCACAGCCAAATTTCCTGCTACAAACTGCACCTTCAGTGGCTTTCAAAACCTGTCATATTCACCTTCTTGTGACTGACTTTGAACACTGAGTCTTGGATCCCTGACTCTTGCACATTCAGTATTGCCACTGCATCACAAATCACTGCCAGTGGATAAAACAGCCTCTTACTAAAGCTACTTCTATTTTTTAAACCTCCCCTGGAAGCCTTATTACAGATTGGATTTGATGAATTTCTACCCAATGCACTGCACCACTCCTCCCGCCTGACGATACCTGGAACTGCTTTCGGAGAATCTGCTTAGTTCCATTCTGCACGCTTGCATTTTTTTCCTGCTGTAAAAATTGTTTTAGAGTCTTAAAATTTAAAACTTTCTATCAAAATAGCATAATTTTTTTCTCTGTGTAGGAAAACTAGCCAACTGTGATCTACTAAAGAGTGGATGGCATAAAAAAAAAAACACCTTACCAAGTACTGATGGTTGTTTAATTATGGAAAGCTGGAAAATTTACCTGAAAAAGTGGATTTATGAAAAAAAAGCAAAACAATTTACAGAAATTTCTGGTTTCCTAAAAAGTGTTTTCATAAGAAAATATTTAATTTTTCATGCTTTTTTTCAAAAGAAATATTGGAATATTTTAATAAAAAAACCCAATCAATTCTCCATTTGCCAGAATTTTTAAACACTTTGAGGATTCTTTTTTATAAAGAATCTTTTCCCCAAAGTCAGAGGTACAGGGAAGGGTAAGCAAGGAGACAAAATCCATGGTAAAAAACTTTGGCAGAAAATTTTATTTCTGCTACATTTAGGTAGCAGTGAAAACTACATTTTTTTTTTGCTTAGAAGCTCTTCTTAAAGCGAGGTGTTTGCTGGCATGTTATTTTGAAAACCAGCACAGTAAGATGACTTTTTAAATAAATGGGCATAAACCCCAGAGATTAGAAAGTCTCAGAGTGAGTGACAAACCCCTGTGCAGTATCTGATTTCTTTGCCAAAACAGAGAAGGTTTTTAATAAAGGTCATGGAGAAATAATCTCCAAAGACAGCAGTGTCTCTTCCCCCTGTATGTTTACACTTTTATTTCACCCCTCTACAGCTAAAGGCAGACCTTAACACACACACATGCACACACAAAAGGAAACAACAACTAAAGAGGAGGGGAAAAAAAAAAAGCCTGAAATTTTAGTTACACCACATGTGGTTTTCATTTGTGAAAAATGAACAAGCTGTTTGTGGTTAAACTGTCTAATCTGCTGTTATCAATCTAGCACTGCATTCAAGATTTACAGGATACATCAGCTTCTGTGCCACATTAGCTGTAAAAGGGAGAGGGGGTGGGAGGAAAAAGGAGGAGGAGAGAGTTTATCCTGAGGAATAATATTTCCAATGCAGCCACACTCACACTACATCTGGTTGTGCTGGTAGCGGCAGTTAAATTGAAATATTTCACAGCGTGTGTCAGAAACATGCAGAATGGTAATTATGACAGATCTGATTAAGCCTGAGTGCCACTAGCTCCCTGGCCAGCTCCGGTTGTGCAGGTGTGACCTTGTGCGTGCCTGCGTGTGTAAATAAAATTAATTACAAGCGAGAGGGCGAAGGCTTCGGTGACATCACAAAGCGGAGAAACTCCCAAGGGGGAGACCTAATGGAATATTTTCCCTCAGTCTAATAATACAGTTCATATTGACTTGAGGTAATTAGTGGGATCATTAAAGCAGTTTTCCCGGCGTATTTGGCTGCCTGATCAGATTAGTGAAAATGTTCTTCAGAACAAGCCCTGTGTGGTCTGCCAGAGAAGGAGGAAATAAAAAGCAACAAAGCATATTTTGGAATGATAAGCAGCGCTGGACTTTTTGCACGGCATTTTGCAGGGCCAGCCCCGGGAGCCTAGGTGCCTGACTCTCCTGACCAGTTCAATCTTTCATCCCAGGTGCACATGCTCCTGCTGCACGTCACCTGAGACTTTAATTTTTGTTCCTCTATACTGCAAAACTATGCCATCCCTACCCCTCAATGCTTAAAAAAAATCAGATAAAAGGCTCGTGGGAGTGCAAGCCCTAGAAGAACTACGTTAAGATAACTGGGGGAAGGAAGAAGAATAAATATGTGATCAGCTCCTCCCCACTTCTCCCCAAAAGTCTAACAGGAGACTGAAGGACTGGATGAGAACCAGTAATGTTTTCATTTCCTAAAGAGCTTCCCCCAGCAGAAGAAAAAGGGGGGAAAAAAAGCAAAAAGTTTAACTATGATATAAAGTCTTCCACAGTAACAGAACACAGAGCCCTAATCAAGAAATGGACCATTTGTTTAAAAACAGTCTATTGAGCATGCTCTACCTTGCAAATGGAATATGCCAAGCTCTGTCACAGATGGCAAGCTTTGACAGTTCCCATCCGTAGCGTCGATACTCGACAGTTCAGCACAAGATCAGTGACATTCTGTCTCATTAGAGCCACGCTAATTATCACAGCTAGTTTCAGGGGAAACCATGTGTTGCAATGGTCAATTTGAAGGAGTCTGTGCATCAACAAACTGGTAATAAGGATCAGACACCTTATTATATGACAGCATGCTGCCTATGATCTGATTTACTGAATCAGAGGTACTGAGGCAACACTGAAGCCTGATGGGTTATGGAATCGCGTATACACAAAGTGTAGTTAAAATATGCTTTAAAAATAAAAGGGAGCTATATAGAAACAATACAAATAAAAAAGTTAAAATGGTGAAGTTATAATATGGAGTTTTTTCATTTGACATTAAGACATGCAGAGATGCTAGAGATCTTGTCAGCCAGTTTTTTCCTTAATCAAATTATATAAGATAAATAATTCAAAATGAAAACTGTAAAATTATGGATTATGCTAAATTATAATTCATTCCATACTCTGATTTTTCAGTTTCAATAACATGTACCAAACATTCCTTATGTTGTGCCGTCTTGCTGCTTTAACATAATTTTATATTTTGTAAAGAGCTTTCTCTTCTTGGCTCTCTTTTTTCATTTGTACATTTAATGACTTAAACTTGTACTTCTCCAAGCTTCTCTCACTCATTTATGCTCTTTCCACCAGACAAAAACCATCCAACCAAAACCCCCCACTCTGCTGTTCCTGGACACCTGCGGGCCGCATCCTGCCAGGCACTCAGTGTTCCCAGCGCCTCCCAGGGACATGCCACAGGCTGCGGCCACAAGAGCGTTAAGCATTAACTCCCAACCAGAGCAGGGCAGGTGTGTACCGTATCCCTCCAGGGAAGCTCTCCTCGGGTCTCAAATACACTCAGTCTCCCGAAGCTGCTACCAGTCCTTTAAACGGCAGCATTTGAACAGCTCCTGCTGCCACCCGCCTGGCTGGGAACATCCAGCCTCAGCCGATGTGGCCCCACGTGTAAAGCATGCTCAGGAAACACACTTTTTCATCACTGTGTCAACAAATCTAGCCTCTGCCTTAAGTGTTGAAAGGGCTACCTGGCTCCAAGGAGCTGTTTGAAGAGGTCAATACCGATCTCTTACCGATTAAATATTTTCTCCATTCTGTGCCTGCTTCTTTTTTTTTTTAATGTCTGTTTTCCTATTTCAGGTTTTAGTGCCTTTTTCTCCCTCCTCTACGTAGATTTACATGGGCAATGGCATGCTGATGAGAACCACCTTGAAGATTTTCAGGCAGTTTTTCTTCAGTGCATCTTTGTTGATTCATGAAGCTGCTGTCTATTCTTTATTAGGGGGGAACCCAAGGCTCACTGAAGTCAAGCCACTCCACCAAAGCCATATCAATAATGTGGGATACAGTCAGGATTAATGCCAGCCCTTTCTTGGGTCTACCGCTATCAAGACATAAGAGAATGAACTAAACTCAATTTTTCTACCCTCTTTCTGAGTAGTAATTTTTTTAAAAAAAACTAAGAAAATTTCCTTATAATATAACCTCTATAATATTTCCTTATATAATAACCTTTATTTCTGAGAGGAGATGTTGTAAAAGAGGCTAGGATATGGGGAAGAGGAAGAACATGGAACATTCATTTTTTCCCCACCAGAAACCTGACAATCTTTTTTCTTCCGACCTGGGCAAGACAGAACACACTATGACTCTGTAACTTGATATTTTGTGAAAGAAACAAATCAGCTCTATCTGCCAAGTTTCACAGTTTCACTGAATGACATGCCGCTTTATGGGGCAATTCTTGATTGCATGCAAAAGCCCATCTTGCTTTCTCAGTTCACACTCTTCCTCTTGCATCCCTTCTGACACTCGATCCCACCCCGACTCCTGCTGCTCATGGCACCTCTTCAACTGCCAGAGCAATCACCCCCAGGCAATGAGGGAGGAGGAAAATAACATTAAAAAATAATAAAAAATAGATGCTGTTGTGTGTTTTTGCAGCTAATGTTTTCTAACTACTGTATCTAGCCTTCACACCAGGGCGAGGGGTTTATTTCCAGGTGGACCTGGGAAACAGCAGACCGCAGAGTACATTGTGTTTCCACCTCGCGTCTCTCTGTGCAGTATCACAGAGAATCCATTGTACACTGAGGTTCGGGGGGGATGGGGGGGAAGAAGGTTTTTAAGCCAAGATTTAAACCCAGGAAGTGACTCAGCTGCTCTGAGGGAGACAAAGGCAGGAGAGAGCAGGGTGATGGGCAAAGGACCGAACCCCTTCCTGCCCTGCAGGTTGCACCCCTCTGGGCAGCCTGAGGTGCAGTGCCCCGAGGAAACGGCTTTGGGTATTAATTTCAAGATCCCCTCCTAAAACCACGTTGTTACCAGAGGGTTACTCTTGGTGATAAAAAGGTTTCTTTTCCTCCAGCTGGAAAATAGTTGAATAGATTGTTCTATATCTGTGGTAATGGCATGTTACATCTCTGTGCCAGATCCACAATACCGTGCTTGTTCAGTGTGGGAAGCTGTTTAAAAATGACTTTCCTATTAGAGTATATAGCTTAGTCTCGAGATGGAAAAAGCCAGATCAAAGATATAGCATTTATAAAACTGCTGGTTAAAAAGATAAAAGTGAGATAACAGACATCAATTTTTCACTATAAATCTCTAGGTTTACTACAACATTAAAATTTCCAGTAAAAGCAGGGTTTTATATACCTGAACTCTAATGGCCTATTCTGAAAATATTTATGTCAGGAAAAGCATGGTATTTGCATGCCAAAAGCATTTTTAGTGCCAATGTTTAGCATTCCCTTCCCATTTAACTCCTTCCCATCTACTCACGAATGCTAGATGCTCTGCCTAGTGCCTGCCCATCGGCTCTCCTCACAGAGCCTCCTGGAGGAGAACACTCCGGGTGCATACAAAGGCAAAAAGTCAAACACTTCTAATTAAATAGCACTGCATAAAATACTTGCCTGATGGCTCAGGATGGAGTCTCTAGCATGGTCTGAAACCCCTGATTTTACCTTCACACTTTGTACATGAAACTACTACTAACCAAAGTGAAAGACAGTGATGGAAGGACAGGAAACTGGGCAACTGGGCAACACAACACAAAAGCTCAGAAGTACCAGGTCAGAACTCTACGTCATTAGATGAGGTTTCTGGAGGTATGGGTAGTACTGCATTAGATTTATTTTAAAATCAAAGCATGATTCTGTGAGAACCAAGTGTCTCACCTTCCACATACAGGCATTCTCATTTGGTGAGAAGGGAGGGCATTCGGCACCTATGGGGCCATAACGTGCTATTGGCAGGATTGACGCTGCAGAAGAGTATTGATTTCACCCATTTATTTTATTACAAATTAAATTTCTTTAGGTAAATAATGCAGGCTAGCAGCCTTAAACTGTAATGCATGGGACTCTCAGAGGTAGGGAGCTTGATATTACTTCAGTTTTTGCAAACTGTAATGTCCTAAATTTAAGAAAGTTTTAGCAATTTAACCTGATTTTCTTCCCTGCTTCATACTAGCACGTGCAAGTCACAGCTTTTCAGGATAATCCATAACATAAATCTAACTTCTCAAAACATAGCAAACATACAGAAATGCTACAAGTCTCTACCTGCCTTATCTCTCAGGGCTCTTAGGTCTGAGGGTTTTGTTTGCTTGTTTATCTGTTTTTATGGAATAAAATTAGATTTCAGCATCTGTCACCATCAAGAAAAACTCATCCCTGGCTCCCACATGAGAACATCGTAACCACTGCAGAGTTACTGAACCATGACACCTTAATGATCATTACACAAATCAACTTTTTTTTTTTTTAATTTTTTTAAATAACAGAATTAAGAATGTGCTTCCATAATTACTCAAATCACACTTTCAGATTATAAATTTAATAAAAACCCCAATATGATGAGATTGTAAAAGTAACGTATGCCACACAATTTTATGTGTGGATTCTTTTAATTTAGAGTTATTCAGGTGTGCCCATTAAATTTTAGCAAATAATACTATTGGCATTGCCACTCTACCATTAAGAACCAACAACCTGCGAGAAGAGACAAACACTTGGTAAACCTTTCTGTCTTCCTTTTGTGTGAATTTTTGCAAAGTTCTCTTTTCATCATAATCTAACAAAAAATCCATGCAGGCCCATTAGACAGACAGCCTATAATAAAACCACAAGATTTTAAACACGGACATTAGGTGCTTTGCCAATTAAATTTCTAGAACTCCCCAAGGATATGATGTATTCCAGGAATTTGAATTATATTATCTTCCTTAGCTGCTCAGTATAATCATGTTAACTTTTTAAGTATATATATTTTGAATTTAACAGATTTTTAATTTATTCTGTAGGTAATATATCGATCCTTAAAAGCAAAATGTTAAAAAGTACACAGAATGTATGCATTCCTGTATGGCAAAAAAAACTCAACATTTGAAGGAATGTCCTAGCTGTGTCCCCAAACCCATTGAAACCCACGTACCAGATAGGCCCTTTCCTTCAGGAAAGCCAACCAGCTGCCAGCAAAGTGCACCGTGAAACTTCAAGCAGGCAAATCATCCCTCACCTGAGTCAACACATGATCTCTCTAACAGCCCTGCAACCTCTGCCTGATCCCACCACCTCTGCCACACCACGCCCCAGCATCTGCCACATCATGCCCCAGCACCCCCCTGCTTTGTTGAACATCAGGTCCACATGTGGTTGGTCCTCCATCACTCAGTAGGATTTAAAAATAAAACTGTTAATCAACACATTATTTTCTAATATGTTTCCTCCAGACTTTTCACTGTAATGAAGTGATTATCCCAGGATTTCCAGTTCCACTCTTGCCAGAGGCACTAACACAGCGCAAGGGAAGACACTTGTTTTTTACCTTGGCTCTGCCCAAATAGAAACTCCTGTAGCGCATCCTTTAATAGTAATTCTGTGCAAAGTGCTCTAGTCAGCAAAACATTATCTGCAGTCTCCTGGCTCAGGGAAGCCCAGCCACCTTGCAGATGCTGGCTGCTTAGACATCCAATATAATGTGGCCCCAAATCAGTTTATTAAGAGAAAAAAAAATGGCAAGGCCTTCCAGAAAACAACTACCTTTGTCCCCTCGCAGAGCTGGGTTAGGTCACAACTCCAGACTGCACTCAGAAATTGATCAAGTTTTTATATCCAAATTAAGATAGAACCAGCAATGTTGATTTTTGGTGATTTTTTAAAAAAACCTGTTAACACATCATTTTCTAATATGTGCCCTTCAGACTTTTCACTATAACTTGGGTTATCTCAGGATTTCCAGTATGTAACCAACATCTCCAAATTAAAGAAATATCAGTAAGAGATCTCTCAAGAGAGGTTCTCTTAGAGAATGCGTTTGAACAAGCCTCTTTTTTGTGCAAGGGAGACTTTTTTGCCCTAAGAAATGTTTACTTGTACCACTGAAGAGCTCCAATGAAGCAACTTTTATGAAGAATCTTTTATAACACATGTACCTCCTTTAATATATCTGGCAGTGCTACATGTTTAAAGATTATTAATTGGGTTACTAGCAGTCAGCTAGTTTGAGAAGACTCAACACATCCTAGTCTACCTAGGAGGTTACTTCTGCAAAGCAGCTTTCTAGTACAAATGACACTTCATTGAACTACACACCCGAAAGCTTGCTAGACACCCGAAAGCTTGCTAGACACATAAATTAACATTGCATTGCTGAAACTGGGGAGAAAAATAACCCCTGAGAGCACAGGTATAATCACCAGATTAAAATGGAAGAGAACTATGTGTTTGGTTTTGTTTTCTGTACTTAGTAGCAAAATTTGTACAAGAAGCTAAATTTTATACCAATACTCAAATAAAACCCACACTACATCCTCTGGAAGCTTTCAGGCTTCATTTTGATTACCTGTCCCTTTCAAAGTGAGCACTGGAAGAGCTGACCCACCTAGAAATTTTAAGACTTTACACTGAAATAAATATACTATTGCATAAATCAGATCAGAACAAAATTATGCGGGCTGATAGACTGGCTTCATACCTTAGCTTTACAGAAGACTGCAGTGGAAAGGGGAAGGTGCAGAAAAACGGACAGTTCTCTAACCCCAAGTTTTGACATGTAAATAAAGACATCTGAGGAGCACACAGGTTGGAAGCTGCTATAACATTCTATCATAATTAGAAACATTTCAAGAGCTCTGTAATTTCCAATCAAAATTACAGTAATTTCCGATATACAAGCCATGATTCATGACAGAATTTTTACATTCCACGGGAGATTATAGTGGCCTGATGTATGACACACTGAGTACAGCACTAACATAAACAATTCAGTTTAATGTTTAAACAGCACTTGGTGTTTAGAATCCCACAATAAAAGGAACATATTATTGTTGAAATTATCACTTTGACAGTGATTGAAGGGTAGGCAGGCATGTGGCCTATAAAGCTATAATTTTTACAGTCCACAGCTTGAGTTTAATCATTTTGATACAACATTTCCAAAATATCCCTTTAAATGCTCCTTACACCATATAACTTAAGAGACAACATCCTTTCTGTACAATGAAGTGAACTCCACAATGTGAATAGCAGAGAAGTCAAAAGTTAAAGCCCGTTAAAAAGAAAACCAGCACTAAAATGCTGACAGCTCAAGAAACACTGATCTGAGATTCACTAGCTTTCCTTGGAAGATGCTGAATTTTTCTATGAAGTAATTTTAGAAAAGTAAAAAAGCAGTGATTTAGTGGATTTAATCTAATATGAAAATTCTACATTGCAACCATTGCGATTTCTTCCAAGCATTTGTATAACCATAGTCTTTCCCATTTTTCTATCTGTTTTTGCTTTACCTCTTGAGCACATTCTAACTTAAATCAATGCTTTCGCATACTCCAGTGATCTTTCTCAGAAGACATGTCATTTATGATAATCGCACCCAACAAGTGCCTGCTGATTTCCCTCTTGCCACTAAACGTGACAGAAAATCTTCAGTTAAAGAAAACAGAATAGGAAACCACAAAACAAAGGCTTAAAACTGAATAGGCAACATATATGTACGCAAACAAGCAGGTAACCAAGCAGACACTGTGTTCCACAGAAGTAAGCATTTTTCTCAGCTGTAACTTGTACTACTGTAATTTTTTTGGGTCTTTTTTTTTTTTTTTTTTGACAGTCCACCTCTCATGCACAGTCTTACCACTGTGTCTGACTAAACATTTTTTTGCAAAAAAACAGCACCCCAGCATTCCTCATTGTAGCACATGTAATTGCAAAACACCAAAGCCTCGAGATGAATTTGGCAGCAATACCCAGATCTTGACCACAGCTTTTGCCACGTCCACACCAGCTAAAAACTGATGAACCTGATCCCTTCTGAGCCACGCCAAGACCCATGGGCACACAGGGAAGGTGTCTGGCTGGTGGGGAAAAGTGAGTGAGAGATCCTAGGAAGCTGCTTCTCTGTCCTGCCAGGTCCAGGGAAACCAGAGGTTATATCTCCAGACTCAGCAAGGAGCTCTGAGTTGTACTGGGCTGATACATTGACCCAGCTACCCATTTTAACTCACACAGAAACTGATCTGGGGAAATAATTGCACAGGACATGGAGCTCTTTGAGCCCTAGGAGTTTTACCTGGCTTTTGGTTGCCGCAACCTTCGCGAACAGTGCTTGGGACACCTTAGCTCTCTTCATTTCCTGCTGAATCTCATCATAAATGGAAGCATTAATGTTCATGGAATTGTTTTCTGGTTTTCCATTCCTCTCTGTAGCAATAGTAGCAGTTTTGACCTAGAAAATATGAGACATTTTTTATTATGAAAAAGTTATTTTCCTCTCTTTCCCTCCCTAAGTAGTTCCCCTCTGTATTTTATTCCTTTTATCCAATCTTTCTATGATATTCTTTCAGCTTTTTGCAGAGTAAACATTATAAGTTATCTATGGTTCAAGCAACTGGGAAACAGGAAAATTCAGTGCATTGTAACAGGTGGGTGCATCTGAAATATGAGTTACCATTAACAGACCACTGCAAATTTCAATGTCATAAATTGGGTAGAAACTTGTCAAACAGTCTTGTAGAAACTTGTGAATCCCTACATGATTTCTTTGCCCTACACAAATTAAATAAAAATTGTAAATGCAACATAAAAGAATCTCTAATGAACTAGAAATCTGGCAGATGTATTTTGATTCATGTCTTATGCCCAGTACACTCAAATGCATGATAATGTTGAAAAGTTGTAGCATTAGATTGAATTTCTAAGAATTTATCTTATCAGTTGAGTTCTTAAATTGTTTTTAAGAGACAGTTTAGAATAATGCTTACTTTAACCACTCCTTCATGAAACCAAGATAGGATTTTCTTAAAGCTACTGATTTGAGTTGTATTTCACTTACATACATCAAATATTTATTCTTCTTGCAGTCCAGATTAAATAAACACCAAACATGTAAACAAGACAGAATGATTACAGTACCACCTTTATGCTGCATCTGCAGCATTAAGGAAAACAACAAAAAAATACATCAGTAGTGACATGATGTGCAGGAGACTATCCTTTCCTTCATCCTCTGGAAATGATGGAAGTGATGTTTCAACACCAAGCATCATCCCACCAAGGTTAGACTGCAATTTCTGCAATATCAGTTGAGAGGCACAGAAAATCAGCAGCTTATCCTACAATATTCTCAGTAGTTAAGGATAACGTCTGTCTTTAGCAGTTACTCTAGCAAGGCTTGCTCAAGATTAGTGGACCTAATGGGCCACTAATCCTAAAGTGGATCAGAGGAAAGGAAAACTGGATTTCTGCCAAGAACCCACAAGGTGATGATGCAAAGAAAATCAAACCTTAAGATTTCAATTCAAACATACTGATTCATACTGAGTTTATTGAAAGCTGAATTAATTTAGTTATTCTGAAGTTACACATCTAGTTTAAAACAGTCATTCAGCCTAATTCTAAATCTAATGGATAGAGCCTGCAACTTCAGAAGGTGATTCAGCCTACTCTTAAGTACATGTCTAAACCCATACTTTCACTATCAGTTTGATCCAGTGCAAATCAGCATCTTCTTGTGCTCTGAAGCCCCTTGAGGTTCAAAAGGAAATCATGAAAACATAATAATTCATCTTCTAATCTCACTCTTTATGAGCTTGCATATGTCACAGGTCTCACGATATGGGAGTTGAAGGCTTTGGATGAGAGATGTACTTAGGCAAATCAGCAGCCCATTTTTTCCTAGAAATGCCATGCTCAGTTTGTGTTACCTATCATCTATAGTGCTTTTAATATAAAATAATCTAGCCCAGAAACTGGGAGTGCATGCCACTTTTGCTGAGCCTGATTTGTCCATCCGGCTTTTGAGGAACTGTGCCAACACACACCCAATTAACTACAAGAGTCAAAACTCCAGCAAAAACAAGGTGTCCACAAGTACTTCCCCTTTTCCCCATTCTGGTCGGCATTAGCACTTTCTGGTGTCTGAAAACAAGAGTCCTAAGTAAAAATGGAAATGAAGAAAAATCCCACAACGTGGCATACAGTTAATCATATAATTTTTTTTTCATCTGAAAACAATTAGTACTTTGCAACCATGCCCTTTTCTGCAGTGTGATATCTTACCAGCAACATTGCAGCAGAGGATGGCCAAGCCTGGACCAAAGGTTCCTCAGAAACATTTGAGGCACCTGGCAGCAGGCAGTGAGGAGCAGCACCACAAAATTCTCTCCTTCCCACAGCAGAGCAGGAAAAGGTATGCCTCACACTAGAAAAATCCATACAGGGCTGCAAGAGCAGGTGCATCTCCTGAATATCATTCAGTGAAATCACTTAAAAATACAAAATCAGTGGAAATTTTATAACCTTTAAATAAGAAGAACTTGACAGAAGATAACTGACAACTGGTGGGGATGTTAAACATACATCTGAAGAGAGACTTATCTGTGCGCATGTAAAAATCAGCCTAAGCTAAATTAGAGAATGAAAATGTGATGGCTTTGTCAATATGCCTTCTTGAACCTTGGGTTTAAATTTTGGGAAACAAATTTCAGTCCTTCTTCCCAAAAATAATTTTAACTTGTAACTAATCTTTGAAGGACCCAAGGGGAAGATGAGAAGATGAAGATACTCAGCTAGCATACACAAGTCTTTTGAGAAGGAAACACTTTGCTCTTGTGATCTTGATCAAAATGTGTCTCTTCTGTAAGCACACTGCCTTTTTGATTGCTACTGAGCTTCAAAAGACAGCTTCATGTTGTAGCAGTACTTTACAGATCACTTAACTGAGCTGTGAACACCCAGATCATCAAAAACCATCACACACCATGTTGTAGACATTATTTAAACTATGTTACTCAATCCACACTTTTCAATGTCCAATTTAATACGGATATGCATTTAACCCAAGGGAATTACTGAAAATCCTCATTCTGGTTTGCAAATCACATCTATCTTTATACAGGCACAATAAATTCAATAGCATCTAATATGTCACCAAAGTTAAAACAAACACACAAACTCCTATTGCGTTCTATTGATATTTAATTAGGGAACACTAACTGAATTCAGAAAACACTAATATCTGCATCAAAAAGCAGTATTAACCCAAAGATCATCAGGGGAATAAAATCTTAAAGTTATAAAATGATGGGTTTGGGGATTACCAAGAGTACTGTGGTTTGCAGTCATACCCTCTCCCTCTCCAATTCACTTCTTTGGCCAAGTATAAAAATTCTTCTTCTGTCTCTTAATAATTTCTCTTCAAAGACCAGGTGTAGACTCTGGCTGGTCTTGATGGACTATCGGTCTGCTCTCGTCTGATGAATTCCATGCAGTAATGCCAATTAACCTCTTGGAGAATATCCATACATAAAACTGTTTCATAATTTATACATAAGCAAACATCTAAGCTGTCGTGTTGAATTCAGAACTGAGTTCAAGACAGAGGCTGTTTGAAGCTGGGTTGAAAAAACACCCTCCTCCTCAAAAAAACCCAACAGAAAACAAGAAAGCTCTCAATGATGCAACTTCAGGACTTGGGAGGAGGTGGAAAAAGTATTCATTTTGGAGAGAAAAACAAAACAAAACATAATCTCCAATCTCATCTACACTTAAGAACAACCTCCCACCCCACCCACACCTACAGCCACATTTGCTGTTTAGGAAAGAAACCACAGATCAGCTAATTTTTTTTTTTTTTTTTGACAGTAAGCAAATTTTGCAAATACTAACTGAAGAGGGGAGCATTATTTTACAAATGTAACACACTGAGAATCAGGAATTCACTTGGCCATCTTCCTATCACCAATCAATCTAATCTTCTAAGAATACTTGAAAAAAAATAACACATCCATCTCCTCCTGGCCTACCCAGATATATCTTCTCATCAAATAAGACTGATTACAGCAGCAAGAAGTTCTGGATTAATTCAATTTTCCTAAAAAAAGGGTAAGTTGTCATACAAGGAATAACCAGCATGAAGAGGCTTTCACAAACATGGAAGCTCATTCCTTTCCCATCAAAACTGAAACAAAAAAAATCTTATATAACACATTCTCATAAGTACTGTTTTAGCTTGGGAACAAAAATCTTCTTTAATCCTGGTTTAGCTTTTAATATTACATTGTACATTAAAATTCATAAAGTAGTTCATTCCAGGCAAAACAAACTACTTTTCAGTTCTGCTCTGCAAATAGCAGAGGAGGTACAATAAATGCTGTTGCTTTCAGAACAGCTTTTATCAGGACAAGGTTTACTACTCCATTATTACAGTGGCGCCTGGAAGTGCAGTTATACTTAAGTGTCAGGGTTTCCATTAACTCTCCTCCATGGTGGTTTTTGTGGGGGTGGGAGGAGAGGATTGCATTTATTATTTTGTTCAGTTTTACTTTTGTTAAAATGCAACTTGGCACAAAGATTATCAACCTACGTCTCAAATTTTGCCAACTTAAAAATAAAAATTTTGCTGGTGGTGATACATGGCACATGCATGCATTTAAACTCTAGGACTCCATCACAAAGTTTTATGGAAGTTGGTGTTATCCAGAACTCCTTACAATGAAGATTCACTGATCCTAAAACACCATCAAAGCAGTGCCCTCCAAGATACCCGTCTTTCAAGAAAGAGTAACATACTATCTCTGAGACTCAACCTACGATTGCTTTAAGGTGAAGGAACTGTAATTTATCTGTCGTCAGAGGGAGGCCAGGATTGTACTTCTGAGATGAAGGTTTTGGTCAATGAGTACCTAGAACCATGACTCATGCAAGATTTGTGGCTACTTCTTAAAACCTTGCCTTGTTAAAATAATACTCTGCTCTTGACATTACACGTAATGTCAGTTTTTACAAAGAATGATGGGCCCCAAGGGTTAACACAAATTTTCTTGGGGGAATATGGGTGGCAAGAAAGATTTCTTCCTCTGCTCTGCTGAAATGGAGATTACTTGTCCTGAGAAAGAAGTGTCTATAACTGCAGGATGGCTAAAAACCTTTAAGCAGAATATTATGGAAAAGAAAATCTGTAACATGGCCACCTGTATTCATCCTCCACCACAAACTGTACAGAGGAGGGAGGAGTCATCCCAAACTGCCCTGATGAAACATAAAGGCCATCCCTAGCACCTCAACATCCTCTAAAGTATCCCCAGATTCTCTCATTTCCACATAACATGCAATAGACTCGTCTCAACTTGAGCTAGGAATACCCCAAAAGGGCCTCTGTGGGGTGATCTGCAAGATGAAGGTGTAGAGAGTGTGTGTGTGGGGGAATTATGAAAAGAAATAGAATGTGAAAGGACCTTTTCCCTTCCTTCTAGATTGCAGAGGTTAAATGATATCTCCATGCAGTACCTACCTGACGGAGATGCTAATACTTATAAACTCCAGTGCCCCAGGAAATAGCCTGACAGACAGGCTTCTGCCCCAGGGGTGGCAACTTGAACAATATCCAAGGGAAAAATCCTTGTGTATGCCGTCTCCTTGTGCTCAGTCCACCAGTTTGGAAGATAGTAGCAGACTTTTACAACTTGACCAGCTTAGAGGGCTATACAGGCATCCCAAAAGCTCATGCATTATAGGCTAATGATTTCAATTTAAAAAAAAAAAGTAAGATTTTGCATTTTGTTTAAGTCAGAGAGAAAGGGAGAAGTAAGGGGGACAAAGAGCTTCTTAAAGGATTTCAAACAGGAATTGGAAACAATCCAGATACATTAGCTCAAGTAGCAACTAGTAAGGATGCTGTAAAAATGAGATAAATTCAACACTGTTCCTTCTAACTCAGGCACAAGGGTTTATGCTTGGTGAGTTCCTACTATCCAATCAGACCTCCAAGGTCACACTTTCTGTTTTTGCATACAACAGAATGCAAAATTTACATAGAACAAGCTCAGCTGCTAAATGGTTAAGTCTGCTCTACTGTCTGGCCACCAGTTGGCAACACAAAAATGCAAAATAGATCCTTTCCAGGATGTTTATTTTCACATCCTTCCGAAACTGATAACTTGCAATTGCAAAATAAACCTTCATGTGTGGCATATTAGCTCCCATTTTTCATGGTTTCGTAGTTTAATTGTTTCAAACATTACACTGGTCGAAAGATTTAATATTAAATATGTTGGCTCTTGTGTAAATTCTGTTGTCAGGATAAACGGTCTGTTTTCTCTTTCAATGGTTATCCGAGAAGCTCACAGCCAAGCTGGAAAAATATTATGCTGTATTCCTGTAAAGTGATCTTTAAATAATTGCTTATAATAAATTTAGTAGTAAGGATGATAGTAGTTTTCTTTCCTTAGTATCAAATATTCAATAAACTGTGGACATTTTGGGGGAGGTATCACAGTAGCAGGTTGCATGAAAAATTTTGTAGTATCCTGACTGTAATTTATTTCTGCTGTGATTTGTAAAGTTATACTTGCCAGTGTTACAACTAGGATAATTTCACTATTATTTCAAACATCAAGCACTGTAGTTATCTTACCAATACAGATATTTCAATTTTCAAACTTAGGACTCTGAACACTTAGCAGCAGGTGAAAAGTGCTTCAGATGTTCATAGTGGGTAATTCTGGAAACATGTAAGAAGGTCACAAAGAATCACAACTCAGAGGTTTCTACATTCTCAATCTATTCACTAGGGAAAATGTGTATGTTTTGCTGAATGACAGAGAACAGCACAACAACTGGAAAAATAAGTGCTTTGCTCTGTAGACCTCAAGTGTTAGTCCATAAGGTTTCCTTGTAAACTTGCTTTCCTTTTGAAAAGGATTCAAACAAAAACATATGCTGTTTCCACTTTGAACTGTCACAATTAGGTTAACTATGCTCCTGACTCACACTAGAAAAATGAAATGTAATTATGAACAAGAGCACAGTAGAGACAGATAGATTTAGCCCCCCCGCCTTTCCATCAGAATTTGGACTTACAGTATGTTTTGTCAGTTAAGAAAACCCCTAAGTCGCGCTTTCTTTCTGGCTGCAAGGGATTTATACAGTTTAAAGTGTGAATTAAAACCAGTACAAAGACTACCTCTGACTTGACATCCTTCAGGAAGGTCCTGTAATTAACTCTGTTCTTTAGCTGTGAAATTGCCCAAGACCACTTGAGACACAGTGAGACATTACCTTGGCAGAAAGAGATAAGTTAAGAAGGAGGGTTAGCCTTGGCTCTGAATTACCTGGGCTGTGGGAGCAGGTACAGATATTAAAACAAACTCAAACGTTGTTTTAAACACAGTTATCTCTATTTAACTATTTCCCACTAAAGCATTACTATGTAAATAGATTCTTGTCCCTTATCTTGAAGAATATCTATAGTGGATTTTACAGACTAAACTCAGTTAATGATAACAAAACTACACCATTAGTACAGTCTGTTTTTTTCTGCTAAAAATTTCTTCTCTTGTAAAAAGTACTGCAGCAGGTCAAGGTGATCTTCCATCCTCTCTCTTACAATTTTGTTATTCATTACTCTAGTGTGGTCCTTAGTGTCCATTAGCTGAAGGAAAATTAGAAAAATAATCTCGAGAGGAATTTATAGCATTCCGAATGGGTATAGAACACAGTCACAGTCACAAGCCTATGACTGGTTAACAAAAACCTGCTGTTTTTGCCAAAAACTCACCCATCACAAAATTCCCACAATCCCAAAGCCTTGCTTTGTTTAGCAAAACTGGACTGCGTATACAGCATGATTCCCACATATCTGTAGATCAGTTTGGTTTTTCCTTGCATAGGTACAACCTTGAGCCACAGCAACGCAGAGGATTTCTGAAAATACACAGGTTTTGGAGTGAACCATGTTTCTTTGTGGAAATCCTGTGCATTCCTACGGCTCAGGCATTTCTCATGTACCTAAAACAAGCATCAGGGTTTCCTTGATCAACACAAGGACTGCACCATTGAATCTCTCGATCCCACTCTATCAAACTTTGTAATTTTTTAAGAATTAAATCAAATAAATTTGAGAGAAATCAATAGGAGTTTCATTTTAACAAATACTACATGAAGCTTTAATGATCATATCCAAATCATTCAGAGCAATGGATATAACAAGCCTATTATTTTACACAGTTGTCAGCAGCTCAAGCTGGTGAAAGCATGCCCAGCAGTTTGGGATGGGATCTTCTTTCTCCCATCACTTTAGTTTTACCTGTTTTCTTTCTGAAAAAATAATTTTTAAGGCACTCTAAGGTACTTACACTTTTGCATTCATTTCCTCTCAGTTTAATGGTTCAAATCCTCCAAAATCCCTATCTGAAGCTATAACATTAGGAACCTAAGAATTTTAAGAAAAGATGACAGCTAAAAGCCATCATCTTCCATGCCCAGTAAAGCTTGTACCTCAATAAAATGAGCAAAAAATTCTGTACGAACCATAATGGATAGAATTTATCTTAAAGTTAGAAAACAGAGAGTAATAAACCGCTACTATCATCCATTATATTTCTTAAATTTAATTTGCAAAACGCACTGCAATTAATGATTCTACGAGTGTTTAAAAAGTGTGCGACAGCAAAAAGTTTCTTCTGTTTCAGAAAGGTCTCACCCAGCGGGGCAGTGAGAGAACACAAGAAGCAAACCCCAAAGGCAGAGAGAGCAGTTTACTTGTGGAGGCCGGCTGGGCGGTGTGCTTATGAGAGGCGCCGGGCCCATCGCAGAGGCCGCGTTCAAGCTCCTTTCCCTCTCATCCTGGTAAATTCGATCTCGTTCTGCTTCTGGCAGCTGCAAGAAGTTCTGCATAGCCCGAAGGTTTACCAGCAAGGACTGCGAGGCAGTCTTGGGATCCTCTTCTTTTCGGAGGATTTCTGAGAGCAAGCCCTGTAGGGAAGGAAGAAAAAAACAGGCTCGAGAGTTAGCCTAGGTGAGTGTCTGTAAAACTGTGCTCTGCAAAGTCACTGCTTATCAGTCCTCATTCTTCTTACCACTGGGCTGGGAATGAGAACAGCAAATGCACTCTTCGCTCCACGTAGGATTATATTAATGGCATTTTAGGTAGCAGAGAAGAGAACCTCAATTGTACCCTTAATTTTATCAAGCATCTATTTTAAATACAACATAAACTGAATCTTCCTAATAGGTCTTCCTCCTTTTACTGGCTTAATTTGCCAGTGAACCTTTCACAGTTCACAGACAATCATGCGATGTTAAGGATATGTGAATACACTGGGGGGTTCTCAGGCAAAATGCATACCCAACCTTAAAAAAAGACTTTCCACATTTCTAGCAACTTAGATCTTTGAAAAGAAGTGATATTTCACCACTAATCTGAGACTATAAACTTGCAATGTTCTTAAAATACTGCTCCACTGACTCAGAGACATTTTTTATAAGTCAATATTACTTTCTAAGTATTGCATATCAGAGTTTAACAACAAGTGAGAAAACTCGCTGGATGCCTTCATGTTCCTCCTCCTTGCACTTTCCTCTCTCTTCATCAGGACAACCTCAATCCTCAAACAGTCCATCTCCCGGGATATTTATATTTAATGTCAACAGGTTCTTGACATCTCCTCTCTTCAACAGACTCACCTATTAAGTATGTTGGGCATTCAAAATTGTCTACTGTCTTAGAATAAGAAGATGGTGATAAGAAAGGTAACTTTTGGAAAAGCAGGTGTGAACTACAACTTAGAATAAATGCTGTTGCTGTGCCGGGAAAGAGAGAGGATTGGCATGGGAGGCTCTTACTTATAGTATAACAAGTGAACACACATGTGAATTTCAAGAAATAACATAACCCAGTGTTTCTTTTCCTAAAGAACTGTTGTAAGTTATTCAGGATAACGGAGAGGTAAATAGAGAGAGGGAAGCCGACAATAAAAAAGCCAAAACCAAGACAGGTAATACTGACTGAATATATCTATTCCTAAGAGGGTAAAAGAGAATGATACGACCAAGGAAATCTTTCTGGGAACTCTGATGCTCACAGCACCTGTGGAAGTTGTCAGACCTCTCTCAAGGGTCTTTTCCTAGCAGGCAAAAGACCCGTAGGGAGGTGCTGCTGCAAAGCCACTGCGCTCAAGCAGCTGTGCTTAGGCAGGACCAGGGCCCACCCAGTGTGGGTGTGAGCTCTGCAGTTCCCTCTTGGGTGATGAGGACAGAGTGTACCAACCATTACACCTCTGCCAGAGTGGTCCTCATGGCCCTGTCTGTGCCTGCACGTGTAATAGAGAAATGGGATGGAAAAAACCAAACATTCCAGCATTAAGCATGAAAAATATTTCAGAGGGGGAAGATAAAAAAGTAATCTTGGGGAAAAGTTTCTTACCACTTTTCTTGATCCCTCCTGTTTTTTGGTATCCAGGCAGAAATTACTCAGAAGGTAAATAAACAAGTTACTGACAAAAGTGGCATTTGGGTGATGTTTTAATTTTTTTTTATTAATGGTTAGTCTAATAATAAATTTACTTATTAACAAACATGAAAAATAAATTTGTGTCCATAATTTTTTTTTCTACTTTTAAGTACTCAAACCCACAGTTACCAATGTTTATTAGTGGTAGGGTTACACAAGCCACCTCAAGAGGAGGTACAAAATGATTTTCTTCTACTGGAGACAAGAGAAAGCTGTCTGCGAAGCACAGGATGTAGAGAACAGAATAGAAAAATTTAGGTTGGAAGGGACCTTTAAGATCGTGTCCATTCATTAACTGTGCCCTGCCAAGCCCACCACTAAATCATGTCTCCAAATGCCACATTTATATGTCTTTTAAATAGCTCCAGGGATGGTGATTCCATCACCTCCCTGTCTGCCTGTTCCAGTGCTGAAAAACATTTTTGAAGAAGAAACTTTTTTCCTAATATCCAATCTAAATGTCCCCTGACATAACCTGAGCACATTCTCTCTCAGTCTGTTGCTTGTTACTGGGCCGAAGAGACCAACGCCCACATCGTTCATCTCCTTATTGGTAGTCATAAACATGTGATTTCTGACTGTTTCTCTGCTGGAGACACCTCTCCATGAAAAAATGAGCAAGAAAAACTAAACTCAAGTGAACTAATCATTGTCAGGAGAGAAGACTCCTTACAACCAGCCACCGTCAGCCACGGGAAGTGCCCATAACAGAAAATATTCACTTGTATAAGCCTTAGCCACATAGTGGGCAGCTAAAAAAGGTAGAAAAGGCTCTTTTTCTTGTATAACTTTCCCCTCTTCAGTGAAATAAGTAAATAAAGAAAATGCTGGTTTTGGTTTGCCTTTTTTTTTAACTTTTGCCTGCGTTTCCACTGCTGTGGGACACCTCTTGGTGATTAGAAATGCCACTAAATATTCATTTTCCTCTCTTTCCCCAATAACTGCCATGACTCTTTGAGCTGGGAGTAGAGCAAAGCAGAGAACAGCGATGCAGAGAGAAGAGGGGAGATGACAGAGCACAGAGAAGGCAAGGAGGAATTTGCTTCTAGGCTTTAAACCCAAAGGTCAGAATATGTGAGGAAAAACGTATAGTACATCTTCATGGTACTACATGAAGATGTAGTACCAGGTGCAGGCAGTCTAAGAACACAGTTTTCCTGCTTCATATATTACTTCATTGCTACTACTTCAATTTTTGAGCACAAAACTTCAGCTAAATGTTGTTAGACGAGATGTACAATGGGAAAAATCCTAGAAAGAAAATACTGGCTCTTGCATTCTGGCCTGTGCTGATGCACAGATTATTTATTTTAGCAGGCTTGAACTGGTTTTCCAGGATACTAGTCTTGGTGTGATTTCCTGATATCGTACCTCAAGTTGCATAAAAACTAAGCTTATTTTGCAAAGAGATTATAAACACTGTTAGGCTGAAAGCCCTCCTCACTGTTCCTCCCTTGCATTCTTTTCACACTGGAAATGTATTTTTTTTAAATATTCCCAGGTTCCATTGGAAAAAAAAAAAAAAAAAGAGAGAAAGTTTACATGTCATCACAAGTATAATTCATTACTAATGGCACAAAAATGTTCAATAAATATTATCAAGGCTTTCAAAAGCTCATTACAAATTCTTTAAAAATGGAGATAAATTAAAGTGTCTGCCAATATGAACAAAAACACTGCCTGTCTGGCCCCCAGTTTGTCTCCTCCTTGAACATAATCACTGATTCAAATAGATTTTTATCAGTGTGACAGAACTTCAAAGCTTCCAGAAGAAACATGCAATTTGCCCAAACCTTCCCAAAACATGCAGAACATCCCTGAGCACTATCCCTCTTGGTTGCAGGGTGCTTCTATCCCATGTCCAGGTGGAAGATTATTCCCAAACTCCACCCCCAAACCTGGATCCTAGCCAAGTAAGTTATAAGCAGACACATTTATCTATGTCGCTTAGTAGCAAGAGGAGAGCTGTCATGATAGTGTAATAGCACCTTTTTACCTTTTACTCAATAGTGATATGGATAGTGTACTTTTTCTTAAATTACACTATGAAGAATTATATGAATACAGTGGCAATTTCTGTTATACTTAAGCAGGCAAATTTCTCTCTACCACATAATTTACAGAACTCAAATTCAATAAAACATTACATGATGGTCCATTACTGTTATCAATTTTGAATAATCCATCTTCATTTTTCATTTTACTGGAAAATAAAGTGTGCCAACTACAAAGTGGAAGGAAAAAAAAAAGTAGTGCCTGAGAAGGTGGTTTGTGTAAACTTAGATTTTGTTTTACAATTACACAGAGCCATTTAGTGCATCCAAACATTCTCCTTCGAAATAGCAATTGCCCAGAATAAGCATGAGCACAGTCCTAAATACACAGAAGTTTTCACATTTGAGAAAAAGCATTATACATGAACGAAAGGCAGTATGTCCTGGCAGCTAATATTTTAAACAAGCATGGGGTTCAAGTAGAATGGAGCGAAAGAGAAAAGTGAGAAATGCTGAGAAATATTCAAAAGCCTTCAGAGCAAATGTTGTCACTTGTGGGAAAAAGAAAAGTATAAAAATTCAGACATGGAAAAGCAGCAAAAAGCACTCTTCTCCTCCCATGAAGACAGAGCCACGAAGTCACCTCTGAATAACAGCACCTGAGTCCCTGCAGCAAACCTTACAGCTGAAAGTGTACACAAACAGAGACAGACAGTCCCCAGTTCCAGTTCCAACCACAACCATGACTAACACAATTCCTTGCTCACACAGCGCGGGCTCGTGTCACCCTGCCGTGCACCAGGCTAAGCTACACCTTCGAGTCAAATGTCAGACCGGCTGTGGGAACCCAAGCCTTTCGCTTCCTGACTCATGCAACATCTGAAAACACACAACAGAAATGGGAGAGGAGTTTATTTATTTGTTTAGGGCTCTGAGGGTAGCTCAGCCCAACAAATGTTGATGCTGCACTCCAGCTCGAAGAACAAAACAGAGTAGAGGAACTCCCAGTTTAACTTAACATTTTTAACAGCAGGCAGAACCTCTCTGCCGATGAGGGGCCGTGGCACCATGCTTTGGGGGGCTACCCCAATGCATCATCACTGTCATCCCATGGCTGCTTGGGGCTACCCAAGGCAGCAAACTGACCACAAATACCATTTGCTAGCCTGCAAAGCACAAGAAAATACTTAACTGGCCCTTTCAAGGCAGTAGAAGTATCGCACAGTGCACTGACATCAGCTAAAACAAAATATTATGTTTATTAATTTGATGAACTGGCAACTGAAACATAAGCATCTCAATTTACCAAAATTATTCTGGCAGACTGGTAGTCACCTTTGGACACCTTGCTTGAGGTGAAACTCAGATCTGCCAGCACAAGTACTAACCCAACAAAGTTTTCCACGGTGCACGTAAAGGAGGTGCTAACAGGATTCAACCTGTTTCTTTGCATCCAGTGAGCTGGAATGACAACCGCTGAAGGAAAAGCAAAACTTCAGATCCTACTGTACTCTGAAGACTTCCTAGTAGGACCATAGAGAAACTCCTCCCACTAAAACTGCTTCTCTCCCTGCAACAGCTCTCCCATTGTGCCGGTATAGATGTGAAGTTTCATTCAAGTTATAGGCATCTGGACCTTGATTAAATTTTACAAGGCACATTCCCAAGAATTCAGCTTTGAATTACCATTTGGAACTTAAGGGTAGAGGGAAAATTGTTCAAGAACACATTGAAGTCACACTCTGTCTTTCTTAAGGACACACTTCTAAGGTGTAGCTAAGGGGTTTTTTCCTGCTTTATAGATAATTAGTAAAAAAAGACACTCTAGTTTGCAGAAATATTCTTCCCAAATCCTTAGATTGTGGAAAGATAGAAATACTTTTAGTCAACATTTTTGCAGCTAAATTAAAAAATCTTGAAAATTAGGATCAAGTGTTGAATTACCACACTATACTGGTAGAAACTTCCCACCCAAACACCACTATCAAATTCTGTATTCATATTGTAGAGCATAAGTCTGAAAAACAAGAGCATTTTCAGCCAATTTTGAAGTCCATTTTATCGGCTGAACATTCAGCTGAATCACTCTTAATTTGTAGATCGCTTCCTTCCTTAACTTTTACATTGAAAGCAAATCTCTCCCCTCATCTGAGACTGTATCTTGACACCAGGGTTTTTTTGCATAGAACTCCTAACCAATTTCAGCTAGTTCTTATGCCTTTAGAAACTGATGGTACGATATGGTCCCTGGACGCAGCTCAAATATGCTTATGACAGTTTCAAAAATGTCAGTGGTAAGCCTGAGTTAACTTTCTATCTCAGAAAAGAGAACATGAATTTAAACAAGCATTTTCACTTTTCTAGCAAAAAAAACCCCAACAAAACCAAAACAAACAAACAAACAAACTTAGGATATTACATCACTATTAGAAAATAACTCCTCAACAGCATCAGTTATTAAAGTACTATCCTAATTTTAGCTCAATGTGTTGTATCCTTGAATAAGATGTGAGGAATTCGGAAATACAGCAAGCAGAACAAATTTCAAAAGTTTTCATATAAGAATTGCTGGTACCTGTGTTTACCCTTGCACATTAGCTGTCACTGTGGGTAAAACTAACCATTTCCAGGTTTGTAAGATGAAATTCACCCACCAACAAATTCCTCTGCTACAAAACATAACAAATACTGCAAAATCTTACCTAGCTAACTGCACTACAAACTTGATTAGCAAAAACAATTTGTAGGATGTAGGGATACTACTCTATGGTTTTTCCAATAGATTTGGTTGAAAATTGTCAAAATATATAGGCGTATTTCGTATCTCTTTAGGGGAATTGTTTTATATGTTCATTTTGGGGTATCCTCCCAGTTCTGTGTCTCTCTCAACACATTTTACCAAACTGGTTAACCAATAACTCTGGGGAAGAATTGAACTTTAAACAAATATTTAATAACATTTTTTTGTAAGAAAAATATATAGCAATACATATTTTAATATATATTTAGTGTAATAATACTAATATTAAAGTAAAAAATAGATATTTGCACTATAAATCTTGTTCTGCAGTTGCATTCATCAAATCAAAAGAGCATTTTCTCCTACTCTAGCATATAAATTCAATGTCCAGTTAGAACGAATCATCTTTGTATTTCGGGTAACAAATACTGCTCAAGCACAAAGGACATGCCAAAAGCTGTATGTAAAACTAGCTGACAAAAACTGACCACTTCAGAGGGGAGAGAGTTTAGATAAAACAATGTGCTTTTAGGTAAACTTGAGTAAGAAGTAAATATAAAATTTTATTTTCTGAATTATTTGGCTTTTGATCCAGGTAAGATGGCAGCTGCAAATCACTGCAACATCAAGCTACAACTATTGCTTTAATACTTTAGAGTATTAATAATGAAAATTTTAAACAGTGTATTAAACAAGACTCACTTATTTGTAAATAGAACAACTGACACTGCCTTGACCTAACTTAATGTAAATAATCCCTACATGAGTTCGTGTAAACCCATAAAATTTAGTATGAAAGGCCCAGTTCTTGAAAATCTCATCTTCTGCAAAGAGGAAAGACACACACACACAGTGCCCTACAGAGAATTCACACAATGACTCTACTTTCTTTTAGCTAAAGGAGGATGTAAAATATTGTAAGGCAATAGTAATTCAGACTAATTATAAATGACATGCTGATTCAAGCCTGCTACCTAAGCATTTGAAATAGAATTTTTATTCTCTAAGCTATGAACGGAGAAACAAAAACGTTTCAAGAGAAGCTCAAATTATGATCTTTTTTGTTATACTCTAATCTACAATGGGCAAATTGTTCCCTAAGTATGTGCTTTCATTTAAAAATGTGGAACCCAAAGCAAATTTACCTATGTCTTTTTAAGTATTTCCCATTTTACAAAGTCCTATTAAAAGTATTTTATTTTATGTTATAACATACTTCTAAAATTTGGAGATTATTATCTTATTATTTGCATCCAATACACTGACATTTCTTCCATAATTTCTGCTTGATTAAATTCCATGCAACATGGCATTAAGTTAAATTCATAGAGCAGAATAAATTATAACAGGGTTAGCTTCTAAAACAGGTGTAAAAAATAACACATTTTAGTGTTACTTATCAGCTTTGCTAAGGCTGGCTTTTTCTGCATTGAAGAGCTGAAGTATGTTCTGACGTGGACACCGGCAAGCTCAGTAACTACAGTTTTTGCAACAAACTACAAAAATACATGAAGAGAGTAGATGATCTAGAGATAAAACTTTTAATTTTCAATTTTTCAGAAGTCTGAAAAGATGTTATTAGGACTTTCACTGGAAAATAATGAAAATAAATGCATGTATGGATACAAGACCATCTCCAGTACACCTGTGAAAGAAGACAGGTTGTTCAGTGTGTGCAGGTGGTCAGAGCGGGTGGTCACAACTCTACAACACAAAAGGCAATCTGTTGGGTGACTTTGTGAATGGTTCTGCATAGAGGTGTTCATTTCCTTTACTGGGAAATCCAGTTCATAAACCATCATAACTGGAGAGGAACCACGCTTCCCAAAAGAACAGCGGATATTTCCACAGACCAATCCCTGAGGATTTCAGTATTGTATCAACATGGACAGCACTCCTGCAAGGAAGCATGGTTCCTTCAGAAGAGCTAAGTGACAAGGTAGAAATGAGAAGACAGAAGATGGCAATTACTAATTAGAGAGAGAAAGAAGGGACTCCTAGACTTTAAAAAACAATAAGAAAAAAGACGACTGACCTGAGTTCTGTTAAAAGCCACACGTGCAAATACTGCCTGTGAGATTCCTGCTCGTTTCAATTCATCACGGACCCACTGGTAGATTTCGGAAGACACCTCTGTGTTCGTTGAGACCTGCTGCTCCAACGGTTTGTTCATGGATCTACTGACAGGAGGAGGGTGGTTCAAGTACTGTTGGTTTAAGGACTGCTGGGCTAGAAGTCTGTTCACTGCATACTGCTGGTTCAGCAACTGGGCCATTACCAGCTGCTGATTTACCAGCTGAGGGCTAATGGGAGTAGATACAAGTCCAGGGTGCAGGTTTGGAAGCGGGGTCCGAACTGATGGTTGACTACCATGAGAAAGCTGAACAGGAGATGGAGGCTGTTCGGCTGTGTTCCCTGGGACTGGCTGCTGACCGAAGTTGACATGGTTGGCACCTTGCTGGGATAGTTCAGAAAGGCTATCCATCTCAACTACAGCAGAAAAGAAACATTGAAGAGGCCAACATCAGACTGAAAATCACAAACTTGACTGTCCTCACAAGACATGCTAATAAAAATAAACAAATGTAAAATGGTGCGATGCAACCCAGCCATGAGCGGGTTGCTGCATCCCACAGTGACAGACACAGGGGACTTCAGGCAAAGCAGTAACCAACTAGAGATGGGGTAAAGGCAAGAGACAAAAACCCACTCTGTGCTGCAGATGATGCAAGTGAAACAGCAAGTGCATCTGTGCAAAGGGTAAGGAGGGCTGTTTGTGGGAAAACATGTCCCAGACAGAGAGAGAGAAGAAGCCTCCAGTGACTGGTTTTGCTCTTCCCATGAGGTCCCTGCCATGACATCTGGAGTTCCCAGCCATTGGAAATTTGTAACAAGCAGGGTGAGGTGCAGACCTCCCCATGCTCTGCTAAT
Organism: Chamaea fasciata; assembly: GCF_029207755.1. NCBI lineage: Eukaryota > Metazoa > Chordata > Aves > Passeriformes > Sylviidae > Chamaea > Chamaea fasciata. The sequence continues at coordinate 116,948,080 of NW_027094086.1, read as the reverse complement.
TTCTAGATGCTGCATCAATTGTATGGGACTGCTAGGAACTAGTATAATTTATGTAAATTACACAGATGGGCTGCTTTATCTTGCAACCATGTATGCATGGTTTTTTTCAGTGACTTGCAACATGGTTGATTTTTTTTCTTATATTAAGAAAAATATATATCTCATCTGCCTTTGACACACCCTCCTTTTTAAATAACAGCACAGTTTTTTAAACTACAAGAGTTCCTCCAGTTGCCCACTTGTGCATGATTAAACAACATAAAATAACTCCAGGTTGATATAAAGGAGTCTCCTTTTTATCAGCATTTGTAACCTTTTTTATTCTAGAGCTTTAGCAGCTCTGGTCTGGAAATAACCTTAAGAAAATAGGCTTTATTTAAAAATCAGAAGCCCGGTATTTTCCCGAAGTGTTGTAGCAGGTTTTTTTTTCTTATACTAATAAGGCTTTTTTTTTAGGCAGTGTCTGAGCTTGTCACAGTAATTATGATATTCACCAACAGTCATCAGTGCAAGACCACCCTTTCCCCCACAAGGATTGGAGCCGGATGAAGAAATCGGCACTAGGATTCCCATCTGCATCCCCATCTTCCTCCCCTGTCTCATCACGGGCAGAAATCTGATAAATAAAAAGCCAGAGAGTTCTGGTGTCCATAGCCTGGATCAGTACCCAAGCAGAGGCCCTGCTACTCCTCACACAGGTGGCTTTGAGGGCAACGCTGCTTCTTCTGCCAGCATTAGTTTACACAAGAATATACAAACACACATTTTCTATTCGCTGGCTTCACTGACTCCAAGTGAATGGAATATGAACCTGTCTTGGCAGGCTGTATAAGTAAAATTTTGCAGGGGTTGCCCCATGCAGGAACATTGCTGCAAAGGACATGGGAGAGGCTGCTGTGGAAAGGTCACTCTCCCCATATGGCCACCCTGCTGCCTCACAAATGAACCACCTGAAACCAAGTGAAGTCTTACCACTAAATTTGGTGGTCTCAGAAGAAGGGTTCCGTGTTGCACAGAACGTACAAAGAAGATTAAGGAAAGAAGCTGCCTTTTTTCACTCAGGGAAAGTAGAGATCAACCCAAGTGGGCCATTCACTCGGAACAGTAATTCAAGCAATTATCACAAAAGTGATGCATTGTCTTCATTACAGCCTTAAGCTATAAAAGGCAAGGAACCCGTTTTGGTAGATGAATGATTTTGCTTCAAATACTGAAAGCTAAGTCAAGCTCAAAATTCAATCCAAATTGAGGTCCTATTTCTCCATTCTATTGAAATCTACATAGAAGTTTTCTGACATAAAGTGTTCAAAATTATGTGAACGGGTTTAAGAAAGATAAAAGGTATCCCAGAACTGATAGATTTTTTTTCTCCAGTAATTTACTTGTGCCTACTACAACAAGCAAACAATTGTCACAACAACTATTTGTTAAAATTAATTGAAATTAGAGTCCCAAGGTTAGAGAAAGATAGGAATTTATAAAATTACAGCATTCTTGCTGGAAGGCAGTGATAGCTGTAGAAGCCTGTTTCTTTAAATATACATTAGCCAGAGCAAGAAAAAAATACACACATTAAAAAATCAGTTCGTCACAGTTCCAGGAACAGGTTTTCTAAACAATTATTCTGGGTGGTAGAAGATCTCTAGATTTACAGAATGACAGCTTTACATCTCTGGCAACCCAAGTCAGCTTGGCTGTTTCAATAGCAAATATTTATTTAAATGAATTCTTTCACTATATATGTACTTTCTACATCTACTCATCAAAAGCATCCTAAACTTATAGTGAAGGGAACTGGCTTCTTATATGACTGTGACAGACCTCAATGTGACACATAATGGTATGTAACCACCATCAAGGCAATTTTTTTTTTTTGCTTACCCATCATATCTTTTGCCTTCTTGAAATGTTTATACCACCTTCCAAATTCCTGACATTTTGCTGCTGAGACATTTGCATAGTAAGTGCTGTTCACAATGGAAGAAATCATACTCTGTGTGAAAAGGGGAGAAGAAAAAAAATCTGTAATACAGAGCAATACAAGTCAAAGCACAAATTATTTCAATTGTTGAACCATTATATTTTTAAAGTTTGAGAACCATATTGCATTTTAAATCCTATCATCCAAAGCCTTTTAAAAAACTCATTAATTGAGCATGAAAACAAACCAAGGTATATTGTAAATGGGAGCAAAAATAGCAGATGTACTAAGAACAAAGTTATCGACCAAGAAACATCATGCAATGGGATGGGCTCTGGACAGAAGATGCTAATCTTGAAAGTGAATTTTGTACATCCCATTTCTGCTTTTAAATTTGATTGACCCTTCACATACCCACACAGGCACACAATTCTACATTGCCTTTACAAGTGCAAGCAGTGACCCAAGTTACCCATGTCCAGTTCCTCTGTGCCACTTATCACAGATTAGACCCCAGAAAATCATAGGATAAAACCTTATCTGAATGCTGAATGACCCATGAATAGGATAAAATATGGGGTTTATAGCTGTATAAAATGTGCATCCAATAACCCAATATGAACCCAGCCTTGTTTTTCCTCAACAGGGTATTTTAAGTGATTTGCAAAAACAGGCTTATGAAAAGCTTATTGTCATGTCTAATTCTGTAACTGAATATTAGCTGTAAAATAGACCAAAGGAAGATCAAGATGATTTTTTTCTCAAAGGTTCTCGAGATATCAGATAGCTACAGTGAGAAATTTACCTTCTGCTCAGTTTTGACCAATTTTAAAATAGTGGAATTTACAATGCATAAAACTCAGTTCCAGTACATTCTTTTACAAATTAATTAAGACTAAACCTTGGAAAATGGGATAATGCTCCAACTTGAAAATTATACTCAGTATACAATGTATAGACAAAAAAATTAGCAAATATAATTTCAATAGACTGAACTTTGCCACCCTTTAAATTTCTATGCGGAAAGTAGTTACTTTTGGCTTAACTACAAGAATTGTCCAGTGTATCAAAACAGCAATGACAGTCAAGAAGATAAAGCCTTGCTTATTATGTTTCTTTACTATCCAGCATGTAACATTTAGATATATTTGTGCTGTCCTAAAAATCATTTAGAGCATCAACCCTTTGTTACACCAACTACAACAGCCACTGGAAGGAAGAGTTTGGAGTAAAAACGCAATACATGCTACTGTAAGTCTTCTTTTAAAAGGCTAGTTCAGTTTCTGACTAAAAGTACCTTCCTTATTGATCTTAGTGAAGTTCATTATAATCATTTTCTAAGGTATTGCTTAGTAGCAAGCTGTTCATGGAGGCTCAGAACTGCTAGAGTGAGGCAGCATTATTTATACCAAATGTGAATATCTCCTACTCACCAGGCAGGTATTTTAATATTTCTCCGAATCACCAAAATTATTGCCATTTCTCGATATTAATCTGGCATTTCTGAAACTACCTAGAAGCCTTTTGTCAGTGGTATAAAAGGAGAGCAAAATTTTAATAGACTACCACAAGCCTAGCCTGAACAACTAAAACCAAGCTCAGCTGAACCCAATTTCAACTTCCAGTACAACAGCAGTATACTTAATGTCTAATATGCGCAAAATTATCTTTTAAGCTCTTTTATAGATTAAATCATTTTAAACATGGGCACATAATACAAAAGGCAGGATTTTCAAAGTCCTGTGGATCTGAACGGGCAAATTATATGACTGCACAGACTAGTAACTTGCAGAAACTGCAGATCTGTATGTGCAAAATGGGGAACTGCACCTGTTAGAGGCCATCATCCCACACCAGCTCATGTGTATTTTGCAGATGTCATTTAGACTTCAAGGTGAGTCTGTCTCTCTTATTTTACTTTGCCCCTTTCAGATTTGTTCTCCTGCCCAACTAACTTTAAATATGAAAACACGTATATTAATTTTTGTAAATTACCTATTATTGAAGATTTTGTCTAAGATTTCCTAGTGCTCCCTTCCATGTCATTTTACAAAAATGATACACAAATGACATGGCAGCTTGCAACATATCCCCTGCTTCTTCAGGAATAAATTCAATGCAGTTACTTTACAACCAAACAGGGGACTGGTCTGTTTGAGAAACATTACTGGGAATTTTAGTTTCTCTGACACAATGTGAATTTCAAGCTTTGATGGCTAACACTGTGATGTTACTCCTGCTCTTCAAAGTAGATTAAAAAAAAAAAAAAAAGACAGACATTATAAACACATTTAAAAATGAAAATTATCCTGCATTTTCTTTGAGAACACTTCATGCAAACATTCAAGTGATATTACCTACGCTAAGAATCCTCATCAGGAGGAATCAATGATTTATTTACTAATTCACTGAAGGCAAAATTTTACAAGCCAGATAAAATATTATTACCTTGTTAACTCAGAAAATATCTTGACAACACTGAATTTCATTGTTCTATGCTTTATTTATTGTCATCAAACGTGCAGTCACATCAGTGCAGAAAGATGTACTTGGTTGTAGAAATTTCCTATTGCTATAGAATTCCTGTACACTTTAATGCCAATTTACATATATAAATATCTGGTATGCTTATGGCCTAAAACGTAAGATTAATCCCATGAGTTAGTGGCCTTCAGAGATTCACCATCTAGACTGAAGGCATATTGATGCTTTTCATATTACCTGGGTCATTACACTTGAGGAGTTTCCCATGCCTTGAATTATCAATAATCAAAATCAAAATTATTATTGTATTTGAAGCATATCATATCCTGGTACTACTGTACATATCCTTATCTGTGAGGCACAGAGGCAGATGCCTTCCACATACAAGGATGACAAATATAAATATATCATACAAATATTCAAATGCATCACATACATCACTCTGATTCGATTTCTTTTTCACATGTTGCAAAGAAAATTGAGAGAACGCAAAAACTGGTCACAGATATGCAATCTTAACTTGCAGTTTATCCATGAAAGTAAGTTGTGAGCCTTCAAGATCTCGAATTTCCCTCTTTCCCCTCTCCCATATCTCCCTCCCCCCAACCACATCACTTGCAGTCATCTGAGAATCGGGAGATCTCATCTGAAATGGTGCCACCTTCACAGAAATCCCACTATTCTGGAATGATACCATCTGCTGCAGCCCAAGTGCTCTTTTTTTAGCCAAATAAGTTAATTATAATTAGGCATCCAACAACTGTGTGAAGGTAGGGGTAGAATTTGTTCTGAGGTTCAGCTGAGGTTCACCCAGCGTAGATTGAACCAAATCCCATTTTCTCTGGAAGATTAAATACCAGAGATTAAATACCAGACACCATCTTATTCTCAAAGAAGTTGGGGAACTCCCTGGGGAAATATCATAAATCTCAAGCAGGAATCGTTTCATATGCCCATCAAACAAAACCCAATAAAATGGTAGCATCAGACACCTTTTGTTTTGTGCCAGAATCTAACGCAAGGTGCATCCTGCAAGATATGGGAAGGACCCGAGCCTTTCATGCCGGCTCGTTGCTGCAGCCACTGCTGCAGGTGCTTCAAGGGAGGCATTTCTGAGTCACTGCCTCTAACACTGCTCTTCAACCAGGTGAAGTGTTGCTCGATCATCGCTAAAAGTATACTGTTGTCCTTTTTGCAAAACAACAAAAACAATGTTAATCAGGTTAATTCAATCATCTAAACCAAAACTGTTCATGCTTTTCTGCCAAATCAACCAACCACAGCAAAATCTGTTATCAGTGATTGCTCAGCTTCCAGTCAAAAAAGCTTTTAACCCCCACAGTCCCAAAACTTCCCCTAAATAACCTTAAAATTATTTTTATATGGGCAGAATAAGGTTGTTTTCATGCCTCATGAAGGAGTACTTGGGCTGCAGTATTTACACAGAGCAAATACATGCTAACAGACTTAGCAGAGAGTAACAGACAGAGCAGCTTCCTAGAACAACTCGGCTGAATTAGATATCAGGGATTCCTTTGTAAATTAAACATTTTTCTCAAAAGAAGCACTGTAACCAAAACTTATTTAGGCCTTCCAGGTTGTTTAACTAGAAAAAAAAAAAACCTCTGAGCTTTTTTGCAACTCATTCATTGGTGCTTAAAGCTTCAAGCCTGCTCAGTGGAAGGGGCAAGGGCTGCAACAACTTATTTACACAATTATCTAAATACGATTAAACAGCTGATGGACAAATATTAAACTGGAAAATGTATAGTCATTTCAGCTTAATGTAATCCCCTTTCTGTAAACACCCAAGATGATTTTTTTTCAACCAGAACAGTCCTGACATCTCATAAGCCTAAGGGTGAATAGCAAGAGATTGTTTTTGATAGTTATAAATATTCAAAAGACATGCAGACCATCTGCTTTCATAATACAGGTAAAGCAAGACTGAAATGGTGACTGCTGTATAAAAATGGTTCTTTTAACAAAGTCTTCCTCTCCTCGAAAACTATAAAGACAGATGTCAAAAACTGTTTACACAGGGTAATCAGGAGCGTGCAAAATGTAATATTCCTTTTACACACAGTGCTTGCTAAAGAGATTTTTTTTTTTCTTTTCTTCCCATCTGTGTGTTGCAACACATTTCTACAAGTTAAAAACATTTTTTCAAACAGAGATCTCATGAATACCCAAAAACATGCTATCTGGTTTCTGAATGCTAATTAATTTCAACTAAGGAATCTGATTTTTTTCTGTAGAAAGGAATGCATGCTTTTGAAATGGAGTACTTCAACAATGACAGACACTGAAAACAGAACACCCCACAAGTTTAATTTTGCACTACTTTGACACCGGCTATTTTCACAACTGTTTTACATTCAAACCCGCATCTGCTAAATCTGGCTATAAGACAGGCAGCAACTATCCTCTCACTTTTCAAATGAGATTTTATTTACGTTTTACTATTTATCAAGTTTTTCAGTATAAAGCCTTGTAACAACATAATGGTTTTGTGAAGTGATAAGTAGAAGATACCTCATCTTACAAGCAGAGTATGAACAGTGCTGCCCATAAAGCCCACAGTCAATTTTCAGAGCTGAAACACTAATCTTGACAGTACCCTTTTAATGTATTATATTAATGGTACAGAGGCGTTAAGCACCTTTTTTATAATTCTCAATAAAATGAACATTTACTGAACAATCTGTCAAACCACTGGCTCCATTTTTTAAAGCCAAACTTTTAAGGCTTTATTCTATTTTGTCTCCCATAAATCCTCTGCTTTACATCCCTAGACACCAGCAGGGAAGCATGTTCCAATGCTGCAAACTTAACGTGGCTTTTTAAAAAAAAGTAAAAGAGAAAAGCTATAAGCCTTTGTCCCTAGACCGAGTTTGAATAAGTGATAAAGTTGCAGAACAGAACTTAAAGATTTGGGGGCAGATGGAGGGGGGGGATCTTTTCATAAAGGACAGAGGAACTTTGTTTCCCCTATTCTAGCCACTATCAGTGGCTTTTGTTTGCGTGGAAATAGCAAGCTTCAGTTCTAACAGAAGCCGAATTCTTACGAGTGCTTATTTCTCAGGAAGCTCCACGTTAACATTTTTCAAATGAGAAGGGAACATTCAAGCCCCAACCAGATAACACAAGATTATCCCCAAATCAAAAGATTTTAGCCTGCCTGAGCCTGTGCCAGCCCATGTACTGCAAAAACCCAACCAGGGCAAAATGCCGTTCCTAGTGTTCTGGCATGGCAGAGAAATATCATCGGCCATTCTGAATAAAAGTAGACCAAATATATCCAGCCACTAGTTGTTTTTAGGGCAAGAAGTCCTGACACTGACAGTTTAACTGTGTACAAAGAATTATGTTAAATTCCTCAGTCCGTTATCTTGAACTATAGCAAATAATGCAACGGAATTTGTTGTCATATGCCCTATAAACATGTAGGATCAGGGAAAAACCCACAGATGGACAGAGAAGAAAAAAAACTTTTGTTTGTGCCTTTGGCATTGCACTTGGATGGCTATCTGACCTCCATACAGTTGCCAGGATCAGGAGAATAAGGATCTGCATGACAAATGCTGGTCATATAAGTTAAAACTGAATAAAAGGCAGATATACACTGATGGCACAAGCTTTTTTTTCCAATACATTAGTATGCCTTTCCTCCTTTCTCCTATCCTTGAAAAACTGAAATTATCTCCTCCCCCTTTTCTGTCTTATGTTGTCTTTAAGTATTATAAATGTATGCATTAATGTAAACATAGAGCTACATTGGTATAATGAGGGAAGATATAAAATCAAAAGAACCCAAATTATATATACATATATACACATATATTTATATATGGATAGAAATATACCCACACATGGGAAGATTTTGAAAATCAGAAATGAGGATTCAGCATCTGAAGGAACTGATCCTTGCACTATTTTTACCATTCTGTAATGTAAATTCCCAGTTGCTGCATGACAGAGCAGCATTCTCCCAATGTTTTCCGAGCATCTCCCACTGATGGGATATAAATAAAGCTCAAATAAAAAGCTGTTTCCCAAGATACTACTCTTATATCTACAAAGGTTAAAAGCTTAAAAGAGAGAAAGATAGGTAGGTGGGAAATGTTAATTCAAATTTGAAGAACTTCATAACTGCTTTACAAGCTTCATGGCACAGTGCCTTAGACTAAAAAAAAAATAAAAAAAAAAGAAAGAAAATGAAGTCACAACCTCAACCTATAAAAGATAAGGAGACATAACGCATTTTTGTCTTCATTGTCAGATGTCCAACACAAATCTTTTAAAGAATCCTGATTTTACTGCACATGATTTGTAAATGGCAGATACTTAGTAGTAAAAGTCCTGGCTAAACCCTTTCCAAAAACAACTCAGATAAAATATAGAATGCAAAATAGCCAGTATTTAATAAGTTAATTCTTGGTTTACTTCACAGAATGAAAATGAAATTGAGGGATGAGTTATTACACCCTAAGGTTTTGATTATGCAAGTGCCTTTGCCAGCAGAGTTCTGAAATTTGAGAGTTCCATGGGTAAGAAATGTGCTATCCATTTCAGCCAGGAATCCATTTAAAAGAACTGTTACAAAATGAATAGATTGCTTTAAACTTCTCTTTCAGCTTGAGCTGGGGATGCATGTTTTCTGCTCTCCCCACTGGTGCCCACCACAACATTACTTTGGGGTGTACAGGCAGAATTTCTGCTGGATGAAGACAAACCCAGAAGCCATGCTCCCAGCTGGGCTGGACTTTAGGTCCACAGAACCAGAATTAAGCTACACCAGGGTAAGATCCATCCCTCCTAACCAGTTCCATGTGGCGACAACCTCAGCCTCTCACTAGAAGGCTGCTGTTCCTACACTAGGCTATGAAGTCTGTGCACCTGCAGTCACCTCCTCTTAGGACATAATGAATGGGACTAGGGGAAACTAGAAACCAAGAGGACAATCTGAATAGTCCAAGATATAAACCAGCATTTCTTGTACGGGAATAAAGAGGTAGGTGGGGTCTTGGAGATCTCACAGACTGGTTTGGTGAAAATATGACACCTTCAGCATTCCTCTCTGGTGGATTGCTTTTCTTTCCAATCACACTTCTCCAGCCAGGTCAGAGTGCTTCTGCCTTGTTTCCTATCTGGGATGCTTGTCCTAATGAACGTGCTTTCAAACACTAACCTAATGCAAACATTTTATGTAATACAAGATATTTAAGACCTATTAATGTGTTAAAGTCAGCTTTGTGTACGGCAAAATATTCTACAAAACTGCAGTGTATATACATTCTCCTGATAGAGATGTTGATAATTGCTCTATTTTCACCCAGCCACAATGTTCATTTTCATTTCAGTTTTTACTTAATATTACCCACCACGTTAAGGAAGATTTCCTTGCTGGGAAATAGGACATGATTTTCAGCAAGTCTTTTCTCGGATTCCACTGTTCTGCTAAGCAAAGCATCAGATGTCTGGCATGAAGTTGAGCCCTAAGGCACAATGTCCAGACAAGAAGTCATCAGACTCAGTAGCACTAACAGTTGTCTTGCTGAATTTCTTTTGGTGTTAAGGATAAGCCTTTCCTTTGATCTTTTTTCCATTTTCTACATAAGTTTTTGCAGATTTTTAAAGTCAAGAGAGACCATTTTTAGCACTCATTCTGGAACCTACAGAAAATGAGACCCTAGAATTTCATCTAGCAATTTCTGAGTTCAGCCAAGTTACCAATGGCTGAGCTAGAGAAATCATCAAGTATTTATCCAAAGACTTCTTGTGCTGGATCTCTCACCACATCCATTGTAATCTCTTTCAGTAACCTCTAAATGTACCTTTTATGTACCTCTTTTCTTTCTGTTTTTAAATGTATGACTAGCTTTTTGAACTTTATTGATTTCTGCTCCTAGTGAGTGCATTTCTCATGCCTCCGATTGCTTTCTTAAATCCCCCTCTAGTGCCAAATGTAACATCCCTTATCTATCTTTTGTTTAAATGGTTAAGTCTCAGTTTTACTGTTTCAGGTCACATGCCTCTTTATGAACCACATGTACACACGATAGTTCTTAATCATATAGACCCAAATTCTACGATGGACGTGCTGCTAAAAGCACATGAACACACTTCTTTCTGTACTGAGAAAAACATAAAAAATTTGTCCAGAGAAAAGTAATTTATAGTATGAAACTCGCTATGGGTTCTTAACTTTTGCTACAAAAAACTTGATACAAAAAATTTTGATACAAAAAATTTTGCTATAATATTGTAAAGATGACATTGTAACCAGCTGTGTTAGCCAAGGTACTAGTGTTGCCTCTATGTCGCTATCTTTCATTAGTAAGAATTTGTGAAAAGTATAAATGCTCTGAAGAATTCATAAAAAGATCCAAGATTTGATGAAGGTATCTCAAAAGAGAAATGTTCTAGCTAGCTTTCCATGAGGAATATATGTATGTGCACTTTAGTGTTCTATTTACTAAATTTTTCTTGAGTAGTCATTGCATTAAAATATATAAATTTAAAAAAAAAATCAGCTGAATTACACTTAGCACACAAAGATCCTCACAAGAAGTGCAGAGTAAGGAACACACCTTTAGGTGCTCAGGGATGTGCAAGCTGCCACATATATTTTGCTGGAATTCTACTGTAATAAATATATGTAAATATACGAATACACATACAACCCTTAAAATTCTGAGAAAGTGCCAATACACTGATTCAAATACAAACACCCTAGGTAAACTTATGGAGCTGAAATCTTCTCTCTGGCTCTAGAAATGCCATTGATACCAATGCTCTTCGCGTGTATCTCAGTTTTTCATCATCACAAAACCCATCCTTCTCCCTGACAGTTTACTGTAAATTATCAAATCCCTTGGAACAGAAGCACAGCCAGGCACACTTTCCCCTCTTCTGGTGCAAGCTTAGAGAAGAACTGCAGTTCTGAGTGTAGGAAATCTTCGTACTTAACAAACAAATTAAAAATAAATGAGACAGGTGTATACGAGGAGAACATTTCATCCTTCCCCACCTCTGGGGAGCAGAACTTTTTCCTTTTGAGCAATTTATTCCACAGCTTCGACTGAGACACATCTGAGGTTGCTACTGTCCTGAAAAACCTGTCCTCTGATCACTGCTGCAAAGGACCAGCAGAATCTGCTATCATTTGCACTGCTCTTAAGGAAGTGTCCAAGGAAAGAGAGACAAAGCTCACCCTCGCCTTAGGGTTCTCCTACTATGGTTCTTGGATATAAAAAAGGAAGAAGTTAGTAATTACTAATTAAAAAAAAAAAGTGGTGATGGTGGAGGAGCAAGCTTTCAGAGTTTTGCTCAGTCTGAGAAACTCATCTCTTCTTCTAAGTTATGATTATAGTGAAGACATGCAATGAGTCCGGTCTGACAAGGTGAGAGTTGCATGTCTCTGAGCATTGCCTTTTAACAAGTGGGTTGTGTTTGCTTTTGCTCCTGCCAGGTAAAAATTATTACCAATTCAAGGAATTTTCCCCTGGTGCATCTTTATGCCTACACCCCTGCGTCCCCTAACACAGATGTACCTCAGCTTCAAATCTGCTGACAGTGACGCTGCAGCACCTACAGAATTTGCTCAGCTTTTGGGTAGGTTTTATAACCACGCTGATCCCTGCGCCTCCCACCACTGCTAGTAATAACTGCACCAGTCAGAGAAGGTCTCTGCAAACCAGTCACAGCAGTGATTAAGATGTAGACATACGTATCTCCTCACCCTTTAAATAGAAGGCTTAATTGGCGATGTGGATAGCAGCTTTCTAATGGACAGAAATTAAACTCCATTTAATTCCTGAGGAGGCACTTCCAATGCACAAGGTTTACCACACATTTGGAGTGGGGAGGGAGGGGGGAAGGAAAGAGCCGCATGCACAACTCTCTCTACCTCTGACAATCACTGAGGAAAAGCAACATGAGGACCAGAATGGCATAAGTGTGGCAGGTGTGAATTGACCTGCACTGGCAAAGCTGTGAGCTGGGAAACTTGCAAATCACATGATTGTGCAATACTTGGCTCCAGTCAGCGCTATCGTGTTCTTTATTAAAAAAAAAAAAAAAAAAAAAAAAAATCTTAAAGACATGTACATCAAGTTAAGGGATTAACTGTCAAGTGACATTACTGAAAATAGAGACAATATTTTTCTTTATTGTTAATGAAATTCAGTTAAAAGTGAAGGAAGTGATAAAGAATGTAGTGTTTTGTAATGTATTTTACATAAGAACGTAATATAGAAAGGGAAGTGCAATTAAATCTTAATGTGGACTTTTTTATTTTTAGTTTATCATCTGGTTTACATTTTGAGCCCCTTTGCAGCAGTAAATTATGCTGGCATTTCTTAGGGAATAACTGCCATGTTAATTTAGTTTAATAAAATAACTGACAGAAAAGGGGGGAAAGAAGCAAGAAAAGACAGTACCCCCACACACACACTCCTTATCTTTAGCTAAGTATTCAAATGCTTTCTATATGAATTGTCTGTGGTCCAACTCCAGTACCATGTAATAATACAATACATTACAACACAGTACAATACAATCTTGGGTTTCTGTAGCGCCCTTCATGCAAGCATCCCAGGGTGCTTTACAATCATTATGAGTTAAAATTAAAACTGAAGCACATACAATTCCTAATAGAATCATTTTAAAAATGCTAAACAGAACAAATAACTTTTAAGTCTAGATTTAAAAGTCCCAACAGCCAAGCTTTCCTTACTTCAATTGGCAATGAGTTCCAAAGCTAGGGAGCAAAGCGACTAAAGGCTCTCTCATGTTATGTTAAAGGATCTCTCATGTTGTTGATACTTGTGCAGTACTCCATAGCCAAGAATTTGCCAATAAGAAGAAAAAAAAATTTAAAAAAGAAGATTTATTTGCTATCTTGCTTTAAAGAACACTGGAGAAGTGGTTTGTTAACTCTCCAATAAAGTTATGGAGAAAAGAAATGAATCAGGGTTTACACTTGGACGTGACTGTGTTAAGAGGTATGCAAGAAACATGAACGAATACAAATGAAAACAAAATTCTGTAGAAGTGCATTACTTGACTGCCTCTTAACCCACTAAATGTACCCAGAAGAAAAAAAAAAAGCATGGTTATGTGTATATATGTATCTACAAAAAGAAGAACATCACTACAAATACTTTAAATGCAAGTTATTCTACATACCATTCTCAGGAGCAATGAGTGAAAACAGAAGTCAAGTAGGGCTCAGCTCTACAACACATGCGTGCTTTAGGAGGAAAAAGTATTAAATGAAAACATGCTGTGTTCCTTTTTCATTCTGTAACTTCCCTAAAACTTGAAGTCCATATGATGCAGATAATCATTCACATGACACAGTTCTCAAAATTGCTGAGATACAATCAAAAATGGTCAGTACTCAAAGTGGGATGACAGGCCCAAAAATGCATTAATTTTGTATTTTTCATGAGAGAGCCTGCTGGAGGACAGTTGCTTATAACTCCTGACTTCAGGAACGTAAAAACAAAATTAAAAAATCAAACAACAAGAAACAAACAAACAAACCAACCAAAGAAAAACAAAAATACCCCCCCCCCCCCACCAAAAAACCAAACTAAAACAAAAAAACCCTCAACAGTAGCATCATTTCTCTCTTGGGCTCCTCCACTTTTCAGAAGCAGAAACAGAAGACTGCATTACAGCACAGATACCAAGGGACATGCTGACACCTTAGAGACACCCCTGAAGTCAGATACTGCATTTATTTGAAGAATAAAGCATGTTTCCCCCCTCCTCCTACAATTACTTCAGGCCTTGTAACTGTTTTGGTAAGTGATTTTACATCCTTATAATACTTAATTCTAATGAAGAGGCAGAAAAAAATAGCTATATATTTTCACCTTCAATAGGGTGTTATGCAGATAAAAGAGTTGCAGATAGACTGGTGTACCTTTAACACAAAATGTTTAGGTGCATCTAAAGAACATAAATCAATGATCAAACAAATCGATTGAAAGGTTGAGTACCCTGTGAATGTCCTCACGCAGCTCTACTGAAACACCTATTACATACATCTTGCTCATCCCGTCAGCAACAGGCTCTGCACTACCCATTCTATCTGGATGACTAAAAATTATAGGCACAAATTTTAATAGTTAATTGGAAATGTTTTAAAAATCCAGATACCGTGTCAGCTTGAAGAGACATCATAGTGAACACTCTTGAGCAACTGGGGGGGTGGGTTGAAAAGCCCTGCCTGCCAAAAGCTGAGCCCAGGCCCTCAAGGATTTACTTCCCCGAAATAATTAATGACATCTTTAAAATCTAAAGTACAGTAACTTCTAAAGCAGAAAAAAGAGTTGCATTCCTTACTCAGGTTATTAATTATTGGGGGAGGGGAGGAAGACAGAAGAGACTTACAAGCAACAGAGAAATCCAAGGACTTGATCTCAGGTCTAGGCAGGTAAAATTGAAAGGGGAGGGGGCAAAAAGCACCTTTTGGTTTAGTAAAGCATAAATCAAAAACTGCTCATAAAAAGTATGTATTTTGGCAACCCTTAATAGCTCATTCCTTGATTATCTACAGGTACAGAAATTTTAATTTTAACAAACACAACATTTTGGTTAGGATTTTGGAAGGGTGGATCAGAACAGCGGTGTGGAAATGTGAGAAGATTTCTATTGAGCTGCCTATTTGCTATGATGGCCAAGTGCCTTCACATCAGGTGAATTGAGAAACACTGATGTTCCAAGAAAGCTTTCTGTCTGTTGTCTCCACCAGATCATATAAAGTCTGAACAAAACAGCATGAAATTCAGGGCAGGATATCTGAACAGAAAGGAAAGTATATGATCTATACCATGCCCATGTCAGATGAAGAGAATCCTTCACTATAGCGTGAAAGCTTGTTAAGAACACTGTCAGGATAGTTATATTTATCACAAGTGTAAAACTATGCAGACTTGGGTATCGTACCAGCACTTGTACTGTGTATGCATACGTTCCATGGAATGCAAGCACATATCCATCCCTCTGACTGAAATAACGCTATTCCCTCATCACCAAGAGCAAAATTATGTAAATGATATTATAGGCGGGGGAAGGGGGGAACACACAAATATCTTTCAAAAATTTTAAAATAGTCCATAAATTACTATGTCCCCAAGTATCACAGCCTCTGGATATATTTTTTGAAATACTGCATGTCCCCTACAAAATATTGAACAAAAGGCCATTGAGATTCTACTATATATCAGCCCTGGAATTTCTCATCTATAATGCACTGACTGGTGGTTGTCCTGAGAGTCAGACTAGATATAAACAGTCTCAATGGATAAGCAAAATGGAGGGGAAAACACCCCCAACCAAATACCTTCACATTTCAGGATACTATAGGGTAAGAAAAAGAATACCTTGCTTCAGAAGTGCTTTGGCAGTGCTTTGATAGTGCCTGTTAGTGAATACTAAGAACAATCATTTAGACTATTTTTTTTAGAAAAAAAACAGGCAAGATAATACCAGCAGAAAAGTCAATGTCATTTGATCACTGCCATATTTTTAAAGCAGTGCCCAGATACGAATTAATCTCTACAATCTCTTCATTTGGTAGGTGACTTGTTATCGTCTTTTCATGGAAAAGGTTACAGGAACTCAAGATAAGGGATACATCTAAATGTTCAAAAGCACACAGTGAGTTTGTTCCAGAATTATCAAAAGGATTTCCTGTCCTTTCCTTAGACCAATACCCCATGTTGCTCTCCTCCTCTTCCTCACAAAAGTTGATTGAACTATAGATATAGATATATCATACTTATATATATATATATAAATACACAGAGAAACAGAGAAAGATGCAGTAATTCAATAGGAGCAAAAGAGGAAAAAACACCTTATTGATATCAGAATAAATACAGCCTGAAATATTTCAGTTATTAACTGTAGAAGTAACAAGAAACTTCTGCAAAAATCAAAACAGAGTAAAACTGTGAAACTGAAGTATGAAAATGCTAAGACTAAGGCGAAACATTGAAGGACTAACATTAAATAAGTAAATGCAACAGAGCTGCCTGCCTGCCTGATCACTTTAGAGCAGATCCCAGAAGACTGAAGCAGAGTAGAGCTTCTGTGCAAAGGTTTGGAAATAAGAATTGATGGTAGAACAATTTCTTTACAACCCTTTGGAGACTGAAGAGCCAAAACAGGAGGGAAATGAGATCTAGGCCACTCGTGAGATAGACCAATTTAATGGAATGCACAAGATGGCCCAAAATTGAGTCCTAGATTAAATTCCAAGTTACCTTCCCCATCAAAAGAGGTCTGGAGAGGAAATAGAAATGAAGCAAGCTGTGCGTATCAAACGCAAAAAGTCTTTCAGTCGGCATCTGCACATGCTGCCAGTCTCTAGCAATAAAATCTGCAAACCTGATGTAAAGCATAAAAATACGCACTTTAGCGCCTAATTCAGAACAGGTTTGGGTTTTCCATGCAAAATTTGAAGTGTCCTTTTACCTTGACTGCCTGATACCAAAAATTTGAGGCTAAATGTCTGAACGGCTGTTTGCAATTCCACAGCAATTCAGAGGCGTGCGTTTGCTCTGGTCTGTCCTAAGCACTCCAAGTCATGTTGACAGGGATTCCCCATGATGGGGGCTCATATACTGAGCAATAAAACTGACCTTCAGGGGTGGCTACACAGTCACAGAGTGACAATTACAGCGGCTTCAAAAAGGACCATGTATTCAGCTCTCCTAATAAGAGCAAGAGTCACAGTGGGATTTTATCAAGAAAGGCATGAAGAGTTTGTACCTTTACGCAAATAATGCCGTTAAGTTTTCAAGACTCCGTAATTGAAACAGTCTGGTTTTCAAAGTTTTGTTCACATATTTTCAAGTTATTAAGTATATCTGCACTATAAAATAGTTGCCTTGCTTGTTTTCAGGTTTTTTCAGGACATAGAATGTCAGTACTCTGAATGAATATGAGCAATTTTTTAATATACAAAATGCAAGATTGCTTCAGAAAATACAGTAAACTCTAAGCGAAAATGGGGCTTCAGAGATGCCACGCATGGAGCACAGCGGCTTAATTACTTTAAAGCAAGTCCTTCCATACCGACACAAAACAGAGTATTGCTAATGACAGTGACAGAAAACAATAACTACTCTCATTTCCACTTTGAGTCATTTTTCTGTGGTTAATAAATTATATCCATAACAGTGTTAATAAGTTATGGTACAGTGTCACCGCATTAGTTTGCATTTATGATGAAGCACTTTACATGGCACTACCTATACCCATGGAAGAACATACCAGGAGAGAGCCCTTCTCTGCTCTCAGAAGAATCTCCTATGCTGGCACTTTGACGGATCCCCTGAGGAAACACTGTCTCCTGACCTCTGCCTTGCTCTTTTCACCTCTGCTGCAGGACCATGCCATGGCAGGGCAATTCAAAAACTTTAATACCTTAAATAAAACACTGGAACTCTTAAATCAGGGCCCTTTCCATACGAATGATGTACCAGGAGTTAGAAGTAAGGCAAATTCAGGAAGTATTCAGATCAATTTACTCATGTGAAAAGGACACTGTCAGATCAACTCATCTTCCCTCAAGCTCACAGAGGGAAAAAGGAAGACTTTGACTGATGGGTTCTAGATCAACTACTGTAAAAGCTTGTTTTTCCAAAAGTTAAGAATAAATAAATGTACTTTAAGCTTAATACAATTTAGTTTTTAAAGGAAAAAGATAAGCAGAAGCTGTTTAAATTCTTGCAAACCAACTATGGCAGCACTGATAGAGATGGCAAAAGTAATAAGCACACTTTTAACAACAGAAGGAAGCTCATGGCTTTAAGTATATTCTTTTACAAATAAAGGAATAAAAACCAGTAAACAAACAGTCCCAAATCAGAGCTCTGTAGTTTGGAGTTTTAGTCATCTCAAGCATTAACTTGAAGTGCTGCTGTTAAGCAAGATGGTTTTTTATCCATTAAAGTTATTACATAAAAATTCAGTATAGTTTGAAAGAATGTTTTTCAGAAGAATGGAATTATTGAATTGTCTCTAGTACCACTATATTTTCTTTAGTAAAGCATTCCTTCTAAAAGCTTTTTTCTGCCTTATATATACATATAGACAGAAACTCCTTTATGAAACACAATGTCCAAATAGAAATGAGATATTCCATCTCAATAGAAATTATTTGCTTTCCATCAGTATCAAGTAAAAAGTAGTACTATTAGATTAAAATGGAGAAAAATCCTGAGTTATCTGCAGCCTCCATAAGCCAGCAATGCAAAAGCTCACATGCTTTTACAGTAGGTACATACAAGATAACTTTGTAGACATATTACTGGAATGGTTTGCAACCAGTGAAGATAATTTTGATTATTTCCACTTCAAAACTTCCTATATTGGAGCCACATCACTGAAAACAATCTAACCGTAGGGGAAAAAAAAGTGATGGGAAACAAGTCTGCTAATCTCTTCACGAAAATTAGACAGAGGGGGAGAGTAGTCTCCTGTAGATTAACTGAAGTCTTTCAGAGACAAAGACTCCAGTATTCTAAGCAAGAGAAATAAAATCCCCATAAAAATAGCTTCACTTCCTTAATTTCTCTTTTTACCTCCCTGCCACAACTAGTATCATTTATTTGTATACTGAATTCGTCTCCACTGCGCCACAATGAAATACATTTTAAAATTTAAAAGGTAAAAAAAATACTGTGTTCCCACTACAGCATCATTGGACACCATACTGCACAGAAAAATGAGTTGTGCTTTTGCAGTAATTTGACAAGAGAAGAACAAAAAGAATGGCAAAAATAGAACAATACGACTAAGGCTTGAGGAATGCATCGGTTCAATATTTAGCGATGCATAAATTGAGGTTTCATTTTTGTTTAGGTATATTTTGATTAGAATTAATAAATGACTGATTTTCCTTTGGTTCTTTGCAACAACAACATATCACCCAAAGAGCTTTATTCTTTATTTCCTTCTCATATAGCATGCCAAAGACTGTCTCAGTTTATGAATTAGCATTTAAAACTACTGTAGGTTATCTAACAAGCATTCAGATTCAATAGTACTTTTGACAGCAGTAAGTAAAGAGCCTTTTAACATCTTGAACACATGTGCTTGAAAAAAGTAGTTGCATCAAAGCAGTTCAAAGACTGCAGACAAAAACCAGTTAAAATCCAGTTTGCTGTGAGATGATTTTAGTGTGGTGTAAACAACCTTTCACAACTCCCCATGGGAAACGCTCTAAGACTATGTTCAAAATGAATCAGGCATATTTATAAAGATCATGAAGTGGTCAAATGCATTTGCATTTTTGGCAGATCCTCTCCACCGGTACTACTTGCTGCAGTCTGTAGAAATCTCAAATCTCACATCAGTGTTGCCTATAGTGCTTTATTATTTATTACATGTTATGCTAAGTACCTGCGAAAGGGGACATTCCTTGGCCAATGAACTCTGGTTCATATCCTTCAGTAAGTCCTTCAGAGCATTTCTTACTGTTGTGTGAGACCATTGTTCAGGAGGCAAGTCTTCTAGTTTAGGGCAACTATTTGAAACACAGATTAGAAAAGGGATTATTACAAGATTGCATCCTGCTGCAGAACATTCCTTTAAGACAGACAGATTTCATTTTGCGCATCAAGCAGATGCATCTGGAGATTGCTCTCGGTCTCCTGATTGTTCCGATTAGTTAATTACTTTATACAACACATCTGCTGTATTGATGCATGAATTATACATCAGCTGCATGTGGCGACTATTTTTTCATGTTACTTCTACCTTCCTGCTCTGATGCGCTTGGTAAAACAATTTAAGGTGTAATGCTTTCTCACGACTGATCATGAAAAGCATTAATATATAAACCATTTTTTCTTTTTTGTTGCCATGAAATTTAAGAACCTAGACAGAAACAATAAGTGTGAGCAAGTCATTCTTTTACAAAATGCACACAGATGGTACTGTTCATGATATGCAAAAATATTTTTCTCTTAAGTAAACTTTATGTAAAATGCCTTCTTGTAATGCATCATTTAATTGACTAAAATGCAATATAGTTTTAATGAGATATCCAAAGAAAATCTATGTATCAAAGCTATAAAAGTTTTCTGCAATAGCATACTGTAAGTTAAAGGCGAATTAGAGTAACTAAAAAGGAATTTAGGCAAGCTTTGGTACTTTGAGCACAAAGCAGTAGTGGGAATTAAGTGCAAGCAATATTAACAGTTAAGGGCAGACAAGTAACAGTTCACCTCCCAGAACTGGTATATGACTTACCTGTGTAACTGGATTTTCAGTGTGACCACATGATACACATCTTGCAGCATGTCTGCTACTGTAGCATCAGGGGCATCTGTCACATAGGAGAGTGGAACTGGATTCCACTTCCCGACCTGGATAAGCCCTGCAGGATTGTAATTTTCAGAGGGGAGGGGCAGTGGGCAAGAAGGGTAGAAAAAAATTGAAAAAAAGTGATTTACCTAATTCCTAGGAGCAAAAGAAATGCCTGATTTTAACAAGATCACCACATTTGTTTCTAACCTCTTAAATCCAGCAAAACAAAAGAACATCCCCCCTTTCCAAAACCCCCCACCCACACACCACCAAGGATAGGCCTTATCTATATTATGAAATTACACAAATGCATTACAGTAGAGATTTTTTAAATATGTATAGAAGTATATTTTCCTAAGTTCCCCTGAATTCAATAGGACATGATATAATAGTTAGCATTCCTCTTAATAAATTAGAAAGGATTTTTCAGTGCAAGAATTGAATACAAAAAAAAATTACTTTGCAGTCTATAAAACCATCAGGAACAAAATAAAAGAATCAGAGCTGGATATTCAGTCATAAATGCAAGTTGACTCTCAACAGTCCATCTGCTCAAATATGCTTTACACTTCCTTGTGGATCCTCAGTGGAGCAGATTATTAAGGTCAATAAGCATACTAATGATTCAGTTGAAGTCTTTTTTCTTCTTAAAAAAAAAAAAAGAAAAAAAAGAATTTACCTCCACATTCCCCACAAGCACAATGTGCACTAACTAAATAAAAACACAAGGAAAAAAAATACGGACGCAGAATCTGCAAGAAGTTTAAGAAGTAAAACCTGCATTACATTCCTGAAAGAAATCCTGCCCCTCCCCCAAGACCCCACAAACAAACACAATTCATTGTACAATTTCATAATCTTATTTACCTTTTGCTTGAGCAGCAGAGCTGTGAGAATATCCAAGAGATAGCAATGCCATTTCAATCAGCTGGTTGAAAAGCATATCCTTCCTCACCAACACAAATTCTGCATGCTCCTCCTTAGAATCGTACTCAATCGCATTTTCATAATGTTCCACTACACAGAAAACTGGAAGCATACTTCCTATTAAAAAAATAAATTTAACATATTAAACTTGAGTTATAGTAGAGTAGGTGGGTCTATACAGAGTTATGTAAATAAAACCTGTACGAACAGGCAGAGGAGGCATCAAGAATCATCACAAATATTTGATCAACATATTCCCCGAGTCCTTTCCCCTCACCCTCCCCAAAAAAGAGAAAGTTCTACAAAACATACATCTCCCTGAAAGGCAGAAATGCAAATTTATCTCCCTTGATCAGACACAGATTTAAAGAATTACCTTCTATAGAAATAACAAGGTTGACTGAAGAGAAGTTGATTCTCTCTGTCCTGCCTGATTTGTTGTGAGTAGCAGGCAGCATGAGAACCTAAATACATACTGCAGATGTCTTCACTGTAAGCCATTTTAGTACCAGCCACATAATTTTTTGTTAACATTAAAACTTTCTTAGTCCTGCCAAAAATATCTAATTGCTTTCAACATCAACAACAAATCACCTTGTGTGTTATATATTCACTCTGAAAAGAGTACACAAGGAAACAAGGCAAAAGTTAACACTAATTCGTACTTCATTCACTGAGTGCACTTGAGCACTACTTTCACTTGCATCTTTAAGGAACAAATCATGATTTCAATGCCGCTTTAAGAAGTGTACCTGCAGTTCAGGCTTATTTTTGTTGTTCTTGCTGTTGTTGTTGTCTCCCACACTTTATATCCCACAACACTATTTTGGCATGCCTGAAAGTTAATTACTAATTTCCAGTTTTGTAGCATCATATGGCAAACTCTTCCATACACTGCACAGAATATAAGCAAATAACCCTTTTTCTTTGCTTTTGCCTTTTATTAAAAAAATTATTTGATTTTATTTTTTTTCCTTCCTTTTGATGACAGAGAGAGAAGTAACAAATGACCCAAGCTGTTTTAGGGATAAAGTCTCTCCCAGCAATCAGATTCCAGGATTTTATAAAAATTCCTCCCAGCCTCCCAGATGGACAAGCATGACACAATGACCCGTTGTTTTAAGCTCCAATCCTGTTGTGCTGTCTCCAACAGCACAGGTTAGGATCTCTTAATGACAGAAAGCAGAAGGGTTAAAAGGAGATGTACAGAACTGTCTTATGGCAGCCTGCCAGAGGGGTATCATCTTTAGCATAAATGATGACAAGGGTTATTTTAACAGGGCACCCAGGAACTCCAATTAGTCCTACAATGTTAATGCCTCTATAACCACTGCCCTCTAGACTTACGGAAACCTCCTAACCTGCTAGAGTGCACCAGACATGCTGTAGTCTAAAAGGAAGCTTTATTCTTGACAACAGAGTAAGACCACGTCTGTTGATTTGTGCTCTAACGTATAGTAAGAAATCATGATAAAAAAGATACCTCTTAAGCACGTATATTTAAACTACATCTGTTCACTGGAGAGCCAATCTCTGGCAAACAAACCCCTTCAGGCTTGCAAGGAATAGCTCACAAACTCACTCCAGTTTGCCCAATGGGCTCAGCATGAAAGACTGAAAGACAAGAGCAAAAGCTTGCCAATATTTATGTAGTGCAGGAAGGAGCTTTTTTTTTTTTTTTTTTTGCTATCTGAGTGAGACTGGCCAGAAAGGGAGAGAAGACCAAAGCAAAAGCAGTACATGCAAAGCAGTATTTTACTTCACTGGTTTTAAATAAGCTGTGGAAACACACAATTCATCTGCAAAAAGGTGGTGGTTTGGTTTTTGGGGTTTTTTCTCCCTTCCAGGCTCTCACAATTGATGTTTCACCTACTACCATCTGACTCAGAGCAAGGGCTCAAAATTCTTAAGTAGTTTCACCAGCAATTCCTGAAGATAAAGTGTAAGCAAAGCATCAGTCTAACAAACAGTGAAGATACATCCAAAAGCAGCTGAAGCATATTTGTTTTTCCCCTTATCAGCTCCTACAAATTAAGCTATGATCAGACACAATACACAGGTACTTTGCTGCTTATCAGCACCCATTTTTACCAGGTACATGGTTTCCTCAGTAGCAGCATTTTGGGAAATGTGGTACTTTAAACAACACAGGAGAGCCTCCTGGCCAAATTTTGAGGCAGAGCATAGATTAACAGAGGTAGATCCCGGTAGTGCGACACAGGTATCATCTGACTACAAATCAAGCCACTAAATCTTTTAGCAAACTGTCACTAGTGTCCTTCTGTTAACGTGAAAAATGTTATACAGGAGAGCGCAACCTCAGCTGGCTGATCACTCCTGCTAGAACTTGGCAAGACCTCCAAGTGCAGCAACTTCATAACCTTCTAGTATTAAAGGGGAGAGCATTGGTCAGTGCTCCCTGCTAAAAATACAGCATGATTTAAACCTGAAGGCAGTGTTAGAGCTTTTGCTGAAGGTTTACGAGTCTGTGTAAACAGCACGTCTGCCATAAGGAGCAGTGAAGTCTGTAGAATCCTTGTCTAAAACTGTCCTGGCATTAAAGTTTGCTGTGCAAATATCACATAATACCAGAGACAGCTGAAATCTCCTATTTAGGAATTTATGGAACTTATATGTTTGCAGGCGTCAGAAAGTCCTTTTTATACAGCCCCACTGCTTCACTGTACAATGTTAATGCACTCTGCTTGAAAAGCCGTAATAAATTATATTTTTAATGCTCTTACCCTGGCTTTCTTAAGATGCATACATTCTTGGCAAACAATCAATAAATAGGGTAATCATGAGCAGAGGCCAAAGAATTTGCTGAAGTGCTGTTTTTCCATTTTTAATAGATAAAGATCTAACAATACGGACTGCTGTGTCTGTTCATTTCAGGATCAATATATTCTTTGTTTTCGCCAAACCGAGGAAAAAATAAATGATTGTACGATAAATGTTATGCATCAGACACAATGAAATTCCTCTGCCTTCTAACTTTGTGCGTTTAATAGTCTTGGTTGCATTTTGCACTTTGCTTAGCAAATACAAGAAAAATCTAGATTATAAACATAACTGATTATACCAGGAAAAGCAGAGGCTGCATATTTTGATTTAAATTAGCAAGCCTGCAGGACATGGTCAAAAAGACTTACAAATTTTGGTAAGTAAAATTTGTCTATTATTGTCCATTAAAAGTATTTTCTATGCAAACAAAAGCCATCCATATACAAACATCAATGATTCTAAATGTGCCTTTTCCTTGTGTAAATGTCTAATTACAGCAAACCAGCCACTGAAAAATATGACACCCAAGTTGTTCATTGTTCAATAATGAATTGTACTTAAGAAAATAAACTGCGAAGATTGACATCATAAATGACTTTTCCAATGTGATACCTAAAGATTTACACTCTCTCCTTTAAACCAACTTGCAACTGCTATGGAAATACTGCTGCCCTTCCAATCTTAGGACCATCATTAGGAGGAAAGGCAAGAATTTGTTTTGGGGGTTCAGTATTTACTCTTACATATTTTTGCGTTTCTTAGCCCAGCGCTTACGCAAAGAATTAATGCAACAAATTACTTCAATTTCAATGTAAAAATTTGCTTTAATAAGAGCAGCTAGCCTTTACCTTAACAAAAATCAGACTCCACCCTGAATACCAAGATGCTCCACCCAAGAATGAACCTTAGATTTCCCAAATGTGATTTATATCAGAATTGGGAATATATAGTATTTTAGAATGGAGATTTTAATCCTGAAATATAAATGAAGTAGTCTGCAAAAGTATGCTTCCCCCCGAATATTATAAATCATATTTCTCTAATGCAGAATTATCAAAAGTATTACCTTTTCTAATATTAGTTTTCATCAGGTGTCCAGAGTGTTTTAAAGGCACTCCTTGCATTTTAGTTCCTGTACTTCCAAGTCTTCCTCTTCCTAATGGGCTCCCATTCTGTTCCAAGCGCGCAATTTTGGCTGGTGGACCCTTCGGATCGCTTACATTGTTAGACATTTCTGAATGTTCTTTCCCCTGAGTTGCCTCGTTCAAATGATCCATACTCAGTCCCGCCTCTAAAGATCACCTGCCATGATTCAAAAAAAAAAAAAAATATATGTTGTACACGTGTGCGCATATGTATACGTACACAGCCTGCACATGTACAGAGACAGATACATATGTATCATAAACTCATAAAGAAGAATAGATAACTATTTTAACTAGAAATAAATGCCTTTTTAAAAGAAACAAACTTATTCTTCAAAAACTACCTCATGCCCCAGTTTACAGCAGATTGTATCATAACCTAGTGGAATGGTTTTTTAAAAGCCAACCAGAGTACCTCTTAGAAAAAAAAATATAAAAAAACAATCTTTGGAGATATTCTACTAAAACTGAGGGAGTCTAAAACTCATATAAGTGATGATGATGTCAAGGTGTGTGCTCCAATACAGCTATTGTTACAAATGTCACAGAAAGGTTTAATATTAATCGCGGATGTTTTTATTGTGGAGAGAGAGAGATTCTAATGAAAAATTTCTTGATCTATTTGATTATAAAATGGATGAGCAACAATACAGAGATTGTTAAAACTTTAGTTGAAGGAGCAACAGATTTATTAAAGATGTAGACTATTGACCACTTACAATTCCTCTCCCCCTTAAAAATAAAAGTTAGAAAAGAATTTGACATTTAACTTCAGAAAGCAGTGGCAGGAGATGGTTGCTTTTGAGTTTCTTTCCAATATTATACAGAGTTTATCAACTTTTGCAAGGTTCAAAATATGCAATTTTTCAGATATTAAGCTTCAGGTGTTAAACAGAGTAGTTTATTCAATTAAGATAAATAATTGAATAGTTTCTCACCAAAT
Organism: Chamaea fasciata; assembly: GCF_029207755.1. Classification (NCBI taxonomy): domain Eukaryota; kingdom Metazoa; phylum Chordata; class Aves; order Passeriformes; family Sylviidae; genus Chamaea; species Chamaea fasciata. Next base: position 116,921,538 of record NW_027094086.1, on the reverse strand, counting down.
ATAAAGCTGGGGAAAAATCCTCCACAATTTCTACAGTACTTTTGATGCCCTTAAATATAAAAAACTCCAAAACCTGGGTGATGCTGACACAGCTATTTGAAACCAAAAAACCAGAATTTCAATAGCAAATTAAGAAAAGGTATATATTAGCATGCTTGTACTTCTCTTTTTATAAACTTTTGAAACCTCTGTCCATGAATAACAATTACAGTTAAATCACTAAAAATCTCCCAAGCCTACAACATAACAGAGTAAGTTTTAAGGATTTTTGCCACTCATCAGAACCTGTTTTGCCAACTATATTAAAAAACACTGCTGAGAGCAAAGGCATCTTTCTGGTTATGATTTCACTAATCAATACTGTTGTGATTGTTAGGTATTTTACCTACCCTTCCCTGACAGGGAAAGGTATAACTACACAGACAATTACGTTATATATAGATATATAAATATTGTAATCACTAAGGACAGGTCAACAGACATTAATCTTTGAACTAGTATTTACATTAGCAAGTACAAATACTAATACTGGGGAAGTCATATTTAGAAAGACTGGTGTGAATCGGATAATTGCTACTTTCTTTCAGTTGCCTAGTAATTCAATACATTTTCTGCACATTTCATAACAAAGTTATTAGAGCCTAAATATCTTGGAATCTTTATATATATACACTTCTATGTCACTAGTACACATGCCAATGATAATTTTGTGGACAATTTTTTTCCTGTTTGAACATCACCCTGGTTTTTTTTCCGATATGGTGAAGAAAGAGGCAATGTATTAATTCTAACCTTTACAAGCAACCTCAAGAATGCAACCAAATAGATGAAGTTCAGACAATCTTTTTTTTTTTTTTTTTTGGTATGCTGTTAGGTGACAGGCTAAGGATCACCATTGATCTTTATCCCATCTGTTTTAGGTCATGCGTCTCATTAACAGAAAGCATCCCTATTTTAGCCACTTTTCAAAAAGAATTTTTTAAACTGTGCTAGGTGTAACCTAAGCAAAGAATTACAGACTCAAACTGTTAACATCTTCTGATGTTTCTAACAATTCCAACATATCATACATAGGGTTGCTATTCTAATACGGGTCTATCTCAAGAAAAAGAGGATTAACAAAAAAAAAGAAAAAAAAAGAAAAAAAAAGGGGTGTGGGGGGAGGAAGAGAAAAAGAAAACACACACAAAAAAGCTTCGAACAAGAAATTCCTCCTCACTTTTGGCAACTTCAGAAGTACTCTAAGGCACGAAGGTTCTTTGCTACGAAAAGTATCTAGTCATCATGAGTCAGAATCGCACTACATCATGTACAGTGAATAAAAGTGATAGATCGCCACTTAGTTAATACACTGACTGCAACCAAAACACCAAATGGGTCATTTTCGCTTGGCCTGAGAATACCCACCCATCGGCATCCTTTCACCGCTTAGTCATCTTGTAAAAAGCTTTATGTCACAAAGCAAAATTACATGCACATAAAACACCTAATTTACTCATTTAAACTCCATGCCCAAGGCTAAAGTTCACTGAAACCTCAGTTTGGAATAGTGATGAGCAACAACCAGCATGGCCTGCCCTGGGAGAGGGTGGCAGGAAAGACCTATCATCTCCGCCGGTTCCAGGCCAGGAGTTTCCCCGGGTTTCGCATTTAGGCATCTTTCACAACTACAAGTTTTCATCACAGATCAGTGAGAGAAGAGCACAATTTCAAGGCACAGTTTCCCGGAGCCAGCGTACACGTACAGGCACACCGCGCAATTTCTGAATGAGAGTCGGTGCCGTATCTCCTTTTGTCGCGATGTAACGCTGCCGGTATTATATTATTTCTTTCTCTCCTCCTGAATCAGCCCCCTCCCCATGCCTTTCCCCTCCTCTTCCCTCCCTCCCCCATAAAAACCCATAATCACATTTGAGAGAGGCTCCGCACTTATCCGTTCCATATGGCTCTCACAATCCAGGCCAAGCTTTCCCTGTGACCTTTTAAAGAGACAAAGAAGCAAAGTACTTATCTAGAAACAGAAACACTGCAGTTTTCTGAGTGAAATTAGCAAAACCGACCCGAAACTCACCACTTCAAAACTTGACAGCATATAAATAACAAAAACAAAGGAGGTTTCCTTTGCAGCCCGAGCTCTTGAAGAGGAAGAAGTTCAAGACTGATGTTTTTAGGTCCCCCCGTTTCTGAAGGGGGGGGGGGGGGCGGAGGGGGGGGGGGGGGGCAGCAGACCTGAGGACTACTTCCCCTAATATTCTCTTTTTTTCTTTTTTTTTCTTGTTGCTATTTTCCTCTAGGCGGGGAGGGGCAAAAACAGATACCGAGAAACAGAGTAGCCATGAGCAAAAATGGCAATGGACAAAAAAATACAGATTAAATATCTTTTGAGAGAGCCAGTTTTCGAGGTTTAGCAACGCAAGACAGAGCTGCAGATCAAATTGATCAGACAAGTGTAACGCTCAAAACGAGGAAATAATATAATAACATTTTTTTTAAAGTAGCAGGTTTAAATTAAGGTGGAGGGTGATTTAAGTCTAGCTATCCTTTCAAAAATAAAACCAATGCATGAAGGATCAAGTGAGAAAGGGGTTATTAAAAAAAAAAAAAAGCAAAGAAAAAAAAAAAGGCAGCTTTGCTATCCAGTGTGAAGAGCAGAAAGTCTACTTCTAGGTTGTCACTTACACTATTATTCTCCAATAGGCACCCAGAGGAGCAGCACACACAGAAGGAGCCCGCTCCCCTCCCCCTCCGCAAAAATATACACCGTAACAGCCCCCAAACTTTCTGCGGAAACCTCAGCCCCAGAGATCGCTACTGGAGATAAAAAGAAAAAAAAAAAAAAAAAAAGCGGAGAGAAAATTGCAGGAAAAGGCACTAAAATGCCACTTTTAATCTCGCCTTTGCGGTCCGGGGAGAGGAAAAAAAAAAAAAAAAAGAGAGAAAAAAAAAAGGCAGAGAGGACCTGTCTCCTCTCATTTACCGGGGGCTGTTGTGCGAGTGAGGGGGGGGAGAAAGGGAGCGAGAGGAGGGGAAAGAGAAAAAGAACAGAGGGGAGGAAGGAAACACACAACAAGGCACACCACCACCACTACAAAAAAGTGACGAGGTTTCACTCCCTCCGAGTCCAACACCGGGAGAAATTATAATTTAAAAAACCCCGATCCTCTTAGGAAAAAAAAAAAAAAAAAAGGAAAAAAAAAAAAAAGAAAACCAACAACAAAAAACTGGTTCTGCTTCTGCAAAGAAAAAAGAAGAAAATCTGGGAACTCCGAGAAGAGTTACACGCACGAAGGGGTAAAAAATATAAAATAGAAAGGTTGCAAAAAGCCAACAACAACAAAAACCAAGCCAGCAAAAAAAACCCCCAGTACCAATTGAAAAAGAATAATAATGGTAGGCTTTGTATTTTGTCTTTTTTTCTTTCTTTCTTTCTTTTTTTTTTTTTTTTTTTTTTTTTTTTTTAATTCTCGTTTCCCCTGGCTGGCTGGGTATGGTTGTTATTTAGGCCGGTTTGGTGGTTGTTGCTGGATGTTACATGGATATGTGTGTGTGTCCCCGGACGGAGCTGCCTCGCTCTGCTCTTCCCCCCCCCCTCCTCTCTCTCTCTCCCTCTCTGTTTCTGTCCCCATTAAATTATTAGTTGACTCATCACTACTCCTCCTCCTCCTGCTGCTGCCGCCGCCGTCCCCTGCTCACAGCCTCCTCTCCGCTACCGCTCGCTGCCGCTGCTGCCGCTGCTTCTTCTTCCTCCTCCTCATTTTAATACAAAATAACACCGAGGCCACCGGCTTTTTTTTTTTTTTTTTTTTTTTTTTTTTTTTTTTTTTTACAGCCAGAGACGGGAGGAGGACGCAGCCTCCCTGCTGCTGCCCGGAGCCCTTCCCCAGCGGCCCCGGATCATCCGACGCGTCCTGGGAGAGAGAGAGAAAGTGGCAGAGGAGGAGGAGGATGAGGAGGAGGAGGTGGTGGTGGTGGTGGTGGTGAAGGAGAGAGGCGTGGGGGAGGGGAGGCCGGGGAAGGGGGAGGGGGGTCGGCAGAAGTGCGGTGGCAAAGTGGGACCGCAGCGAGGAGCGGGGAGGGGGGGCGCCGAGCCGGGCCGGGCCGGGCCGGGCCGGGGGGGAGGGCGGCCGCCGCCGGCGGTAGGTGAGCGGGGGGGCCGGGGGAAGAGGGCGTGCGGCTTCCGGGCGCGCACGAATTTGCAGCTCGCTGGGTGCGGGTGAGGCGGCCCTGCCTGCGCCGCGCACAATGCCCGCTCCGCGCCGCCCCGCTCCGCGCCACGGCGCGCCCTCCCCGGCAGATGGGGCCTGCGGCGGAGGGGGCGAGCCGGGGGGGGACGAGCACGGGGGCACAGCAGCGGCACCAGCAGCAGGAGGAGAAGGAGGAGGAAGAGGGGCGGGGATGAAGGCTGAACAATATCCTGCCGGCGCTGCCGGGTGCGCCGCGCTAGCGCAGCCCCCGCCCCTCGGCGCGGAGCCTGCTCGGGCCGTGCCGGGCAGGTGCACGGCGGCGGCGGCGGCGGCGGCCCCGCAGGTGGGGGCGCGCCGGGGGGCCGCGCCGGGGAGCCAGCGGCCCACGTGGGGGAAAGAAGTTTCTCCTTCCCTCTCCTCGCCGTCGATACCGACAGGGGTGAAAGAAAAGCACCGGCCACGGTTCTGAAAGGCAGCCGAGGCTGGGTGAAACCGGCCCCGTTCCGCGGAGGGCATCATCCACCGCGGCTCCGGTGGGCTCCGCGGCCAGAGCAAGCTGCAACACACCGTGGCTGAGAGCGATACATCGCTCCGGGCTCGGGACGGCGAGATGCCACATGCCCACGCCACAGAACTGTCCCTGTGTCGAGTCCGCAGCGCGGGACCGAAATCCACCCCTGAAAGGTGAAAGCTAAAAGGTGGTAAAGTATTGACAAAATAAGTAACTGCGAGACAGACGTGGCTTTTTCCCATCATGCCCTTGGAAGAAAGTAACCCAACTAGCCAAACTTGAAAGCAACAAGTTTGTACAAGCTGCGAGATAAGAGAAAAATTAAACTTCTTTATTGATAAAATGCACAGTGTTTGAATAGACTGTGTCTAAAGGGAAAGTTGCATCATCGACCAAAGAAAACATGAATTACTGCATAGACAGGTATATTTTAGTTGCATAGACTGGTATATAACCAAAATGTTTAGGGCAGCAACTTTAAAACAACCGATGACAGAACAACAACAAAAACAATACAAACATGAGGCAGCAGCAAAAGTAGGTGAGTGAGAAGGCTAAAACCAGTCCTGTAATCCACAAAATAGCATGGCTTCTGAACACAGGGCAAATCATTAAATCTATAAAGAGAAAATCTTGCAGTAGGCATATATTACTTATTATTAAAGAAGAGGAATACATTAAGACAAGGTAAAGAATCACATTGATGTTTACTAAAATAAGCACAAAGAGCATATAGGACACGCAGGAAAAAGAAAATGGTAATAGGGCGAAATGCATGAAATATTTATCATATTCTGCAGTGCATAAAATAGATTATAATCTCAGAAGCAAAGAAAGGCAAGGCTGGAAAATGAATACACTGTTACATAATACTATTATTCAAAGCAGAGCAAGTGGAGGTGGCATATATATGAAACATGAAAAGTTGTACCTGTGTTGTGTGTCTTGAAAAGGGTTACTAAGATCATTACTGAGACTGCTGAAAAGGAAAAATAAAAACCAAAACCCCAAACCGAAGAAACATGTTTCACTAAGAAAAACAAGGGAAAATGTTGATGACATCTTCCGTAACATATGATCAAGGGGTAACTGGCTAGTGGGTTGTTTGTTTAGAAACCAATCTTTTTTCAACAATACAGAGTATCAATCAGTCCCTCTTAAAAAGATTTTTTTCCCTCAATATGTTTGAATACTTGGAGGAAAACTGTGTTGACAAGTTGAATTCAAACTTTGTGGGCAGAATGGAAAATATCAATGTATTATTTTTTCAACCTTTTCAGAAAAGCCTGATACTATAAGCTTAAACTTCAGCAGTAAGCAAGACTGGCCACTAAAGAAAAAAATCATAAAGGATGTGAGAGTTTCAGCTGGCAGTATGCTGCCTGCAGCATGATGGAGAAAAAGGACATTGAAGATAATTTAAGAGATGCAGAGCTGATTAGAATAGAGCAAATATGATATGGAACAAGATTGGGGACTAAAATACCACCTTATAGAAATGATTACCAAATATGACAGTAACTAAAACAAATAAAAATAACAAAAGATTAACATCTTCTAAAATAACTTTTGCTTTGGTGTTCACAAATCATTCTGTTCATGGTAAAAAAAAAAAAAAAAAACCCAAGAAAAAAAAAACCCAAAGAAACCCCCCCAAAACCCCCAAAAAACCCCAACACCCCTCCCCAAAACAAACAAAACAAAAAAAAAACCCAAACAAAACCACCAAAACAAAATGTTTGGATTAAAACAAAGTGATTAATCTAAAAAGCAGAGATGGTGAATTACAGGAGCAGGGAGATAACAATCTGATAATACAGGAGCACAGAAGGCCTAATAATGATATTATTACGCACACTAACCAAACTCAGACAAAAAAATATTCTGTTAATTATATAATTATGCATATGCTTTCTATGCTTGAGACAAATGATTATGGAAAAGAACTCCCTTCTTGAAATTGCATATATGTGCTAAACCTTATAAACTCCCTACCACATGGATTAATCTAATTCCCATACAGCACTTACGCCTGGTAAAGTATTTACTACAGACTTGGAAAGCTGAGCGTGGAACCCTTGCTTTGACTAGAAAGCACGAATTACTGAAGGCTGCTATGTCTTGACAGATAGACAACAATCAGATATCTCTTATCAATACCCAACTACTTGGAAATAATTCTAGCTACAGATATCTGATTTTCATTTGACCTATTCCAATTTGCACTTCACTGTGTCAACTTTGATATTAAAATGTTCAGCTAGAATAAAGATATTTATAATAAAAACATATATAAAGAGCAGAAGATGAATAGATATTGTCATGGATACATATGCAGGCAATCATTTAAACATGCGGCAATAGTAACATCACATTTTTCATAGCTTCTAGTCAACATACAGCAGGCATATATATGCTTAATAAAGGTGATTAATCCTTAATAAAGTTGTTGCACTGTTTTTATTATATATAAATGCATTTTGCCCTAGCTTATGTTGAAATAACACAAATATTTAAAAAGTTGGGCTGCATATTTTCAACCCCATGGTGAATTAACTCTCGAGCAGCAGTCTCAGTAGCTGCAAAGCAAAACAAATTCTCCAGTGTGGCATGCTGCCTCAGTGCCTCCTAAGGTCTCTATTCCAGTATTTTCTTGTTCAAAATAAATTAGGAAATACGGGCCCAAATCCTGAGGCTTGGCTCTTGTGCAATGCAAACAGAAATGACCTGGCAGCAGAGCAAAACCAGCATGGCTGTGTATTCTCTTTTATCAGATTTCTTTGGGGAGATCAGGCTGATTGGCTTTTACACATATGTACTTCTGACAATGCTGCCGCCCCTTGGGCAACCTGTAAGCTCATCCCATGCTGGAGGTGATGCAGAGCTGTGCAGCTGCAGTAGGACTGCTGGGAAATTCTCTTCAGTGGGGACTTAAATGCATTTCCCTCACTGCAAGGTGTGATGGGTGCACATCTATGGGTAGTGGTGACTGCTGGACAGCAAGGCAATGGCAGTACCATTCCATGGCTTCCTGAAGGTAAACATCTGTGGCCGGAAGGTGGGTGACGCCCTGAGGGCTTGTGCCTACTTGCCATGTGGGTTAGACAGAAGTGTGGGTGAAGGGGAAGGATGCACCCCCAGTCCTTTCCCACGTCTACCTGTGCGAACCTCAACACATCACTGCTGTTGTGCCAATGCAGTCCCACAGCCCTACAAGTTTTGCGCCTCGGACTGAAGTTGTTTTTCAGTCTCCTCAGACTAACTTCCCCTTTGCTTTGCCCTGAACAACAGTAGTTGCCTGACACCGCTCAAATGCTTCAACCAACCTGACTGCAGCAATCGCAATTTACATACGACCCAAGAATCCAATGCACACCAATGTGAATCACAGCATTCTGCGACATCCCCCACGCTGAACTCAAAAGTTACATACCAACCTAGATTTTTTTGACTGCAACCTGCCCCAGCCTGGATAGGATGCCTGTCAAAAAGCAAAAGTGCTATGAAATGAAATTCATAGCACTGAAAGGCATCGCACACAAGCTGTCGTCCCCTCTCACATTTTGCATGAGCAATTTCTGCTCGTTTGTGTTCTCTCACACACCATGTCCTGAAACAGTTACGTAAAATGAATATTTAACTTACGATAGTCAGCTGTATTGAACTGCACTTAATTCGTTATTAAGTAAAGTAAATTATCCCTACCATATTCGTCAGAGGTGAAAAACCTACATATATGGCTACATGTAGTGCATTCATTAGTTTACAGACCCCAAGGCCCCTGGGAAGTATCAGATATCTACACAGTGTCCCATGGTGCAGCATTTTTTAGCTGGATGTCTCAGCTAGCTTGCAGATATGTAAAATCATATACAAACAGACATCTCCCTATTGATTGCCTCTGTGACGAGGCTCGTTTACTCCTGCAAATATTATCTGCAATGTACTTCAATCACGGAATCTTTTTTTTAAAATGGAGTTGAATAAGAATATGCAAAATGTGATTTTGGATAAAACAAGTTACTTTTAATCAAACTACTGCACCATTTTGTGCAAGTCATTTCATAGCTATATGTCTATTTTGACGAAGATGCTTGTGAAGAACTGAAGTAAATACATACTTCTGCAGATGTGGCCCCAACAGTTATTTCAGTTTACCCCTTGGTGAGTCATGGAGAGGCAAAATACTGGAAGAAAATTGTGGAGCAAAATCCAACAAATCTGTTTGGCATGATGTAGAGAAGGGTGAACTAGAGTGCTAATGAGAACAGTGAGTCTTTCACCCCTGGTTGCCACAAGAAATCTTAGCTGCTTAAAATCGTAATAGAGAGGTGCCCACTTTCCCATAAAAGATCACAGCAATCAATATTAATGATTAATCACATAAATCTTACTCTGTAGTTGCACAATCTCTTGCCTGCTATGTTGACAAACTTGAGTTCACTTTTTGCTATCTACAGTAGGACATCAACTCCCACAAACACTATCTATATGCTATTTAATATGAGCCAGTGTGTTTTATGACCGTGGACTTCAGAACCACTACAAATAAAAAGCTTCAACTTAAAAAAAAAGCATTTTGAAGACCATATTCTCTTCTATCCTTAACACTAGACTAGGACCTTGATGAGTCATGCTTGTAATTTCCATGTGGCAACTACAGCCAACTACTTCCACAAAAAAGAGCAAATAAAAAAAATGCAATGGAGCTTTATATAATAATATTTTATGCAATTAGGCAGCTGGAAGAAAGGAGGAAAGTTGGCATCTTAGGATCAGCCAAGTTTCCCATGTCATAAATATATGTTCAGCAGGTCATTAATTTCACATCTTTCTCTCCAGAGGTATAATTTTTAGGTCTTTCATGTGAAGATGCCTAATGTGGGACACTGAGAGATGAAAAAAGAGTGGTTCCTGTTAAAGTCCTTGTCATCACAGCGCTAGGTAACTCCTAGGCATGAGATGAGCATATATTTGTTACCTAAAAGAGTCAGTTGATAAGTGGTTATTTTAGGGATGTGTCTGAATAGAAGCTCTATTAATTTAACAGTATGTAAATCGTGATCCCTGGACATAGAAAACCATAGTTGCTGTTATTTTTACTTGTTAAAAGGAAAGTTACACCAAGTTATCTCCAAAGTGGTTTTCAATGTTGTTTGCAATTTTTTGACTGGTTCTGCATTTTTTTCCACTTTGTGACTCATTTTCCCTCACTTCCAACCACTGTGCTTCTACCCCAGTTTGTATGTTCTTACAAATACAGAAATTTGATCCAACAATTCTGGGTAAGGATGAGTTTCACACAGCCCAAGTAAAGCTGTGCATTACGGTAGTAAACATCTGAACCATTGCACTTAGCCCTACAGAGGATTATTCAAGTGTTATTATCTAGCGCTTAGATGTTCGTGTTGTTGAGCTCAAACCGCAGTGAATTCTTACATAAGACTTCTTCATCAACAGGAGAATTATCTCTGTCATAGACCTGATAGTACAAATAAAAATCTACTGACACAAATTGAAAATATGGAAGAGTTTTAAATTGAAGGAAATGGTTAGAACTGATTGATAAATTGAACTATGTCAAACTTTCATTATGAAACACAAAACCACATGAAATGTCCTGTTTCCAGTTTCATTATTAACTCAGAACTCTGCACAGGTTCTGCTACACTTTTTCTAAAGTTCAAAACCTTTTAAGTAAAACTGTGCATCTAATTATGGCCAAACTTGACAGGAGTCAATATTCATTGTACATAAAATACATGCAAAATATGTGGTTTTGGTGTAAAACAAATTGAAAGTTGGTGGTTTTGGCCAAATTAGCATTTTCTTCTAGGGCTCTTTCCAAACTCAAACTCCGTTGATTCCACTGTAACAAAGATGAAATGAGTGAGTTTTTCAGTTCTTTTCAGGAGCAATTAACTGTTAATATTGACAGCTCTTTTAAGGAACAAGATACCTGTCAATATTACGAGGCGCTAACTAAAAAAGGTTTAGGCTATGCAGTATCACTAAGATAAAGGTCATTTATACACGTGCCAGAGTATGCTAAGTTTAATACAAACAACATAAAGCAAACCCAAATAACTTCAAAATGTTACTCCAAGCACCCCATAATGTTAAAAACACTTGTTCTGATTTCAGGAAAAAAAAAAAAGAAAGAAATTTTAAAAAATGTATTGAACTATTTGATGTATTTATTTGCTTAAAGCAACTATGTTTCTAGATTTCCTACTAAGTCACTACAAGGAAGACAAACTGAGATGGAGCGCAGTAGTTGGAAATCCACTAGAATACAGTATTTTTAGGGCAAAATTAAGTTAAAATTCATGATAGTAGTTTATACTCATAAAAGCACTTGAAGGAAATGCCTTAACAGGTATGTAAAAGTTAGTTCCCTCATTAAATACAAAAATTTGAGGGGAAAGATCTCTTCTTTGTAATTTGCTTCTGACAGGTTGCACTATAAACCCCTTCCTGCATTAGATATTTCCCTCCCAAATATTAGTAAAATGCTCATGAGAAGTATTGGAATAATCTGCTCGTGAAAGATGCAATGCATTCTCTCAACTAATTTTTCCTTTATAGGTATATAGATGGAAAGCCTCTGTGCACCACATCTGCAAGCGTGCCACTTCCAAAGCGGGGGGGGGGGGGGGGGGGCGGGGAGGTGAAGAAGTGCTCTATATTATTGTAGACATAGAAAAATAATGTCCAAATCAACTTACCCCTATATTTTTCAAACACAGGACACCTTGAAATACAAGAATCGCTCAATACGCTGCCATGAATGAACTACACAGAAACACATCTTAGAAAACATCTAAGCCCATGCTTAAAACTCTTTTAGATACTTTTGTATAAAAAAGAAAAAGAAAACATTTTTAGATCTTCATTTACTTAATACCAAGTGGTCATTGCTGTGGGCATATCGCAAAGAGTTACTGTCTTTTTTGCTTGATTTAGTTCTGTAAAAATCTTTCCATGACCAAAAGAAGCATTGTGCACAGTCTATACTGAACTTTTTAATAAAAAGCAGTAAAGCAATCTACTTCATTGTCAAATGACTGAAAGAAATTTAATTAATGCCTTTGCAGGGAACGCCTGTACAAGTATCACAATCACAAGAATGTGCGTATATGCATATATGAATGCATATGCCCAGCCGCAGTCTACCCTGTTGCTTTAATGTCATAACACTGTAGTCCATGGGCAGCTGAAGGCAAAAATGAAATCCTATAATTTAAAATATCGTGCTGACACAATTTTAAGGTCAAATTACATTGTGTAGTTTATTAGAAGATTAAATGCTTGCTTCATCGGAGGACACTTCAGTCCTAGAAAAGGCCAGCAATATAGAAATGCTCACAGACAAACGAATTAAAAATAGTAAGTTATAAACAGGGGAAAATAAGTTTATGCCACACCAACAAAACCAAAAAGAAACAAAAAACCCCAAACCCAAAAAGCAAAAAACACAAAGATGCATGAAAAGCAGTATGCTATGTTAGATGTTTATCTATACATAAGAGACAGGTGTCACAAAAACAAAACAAAAAAAATCACGAAGCTAAAGAGAAACTTTAACTCACCAGTTTCCATCTGTTATATCTGAATTCATGCATAATTGATTATCCATGACTGGTAAGTTCTTTTTTTTCACTAGCCTAACACAGTTTTCTAAACATTATGTGTTAAATCACCACCAAAGTAAAGGGTGTTTGAGAAACCGTAAGGGCAGAATAAAAATTTTTTAATGAAAAATAACATGTCAGTTAATAATAGAGCTGACCTATGTTTAAGAGAGAAATTTTAATCATGTGCATATTAAATATTAATAACCTATTCTGTTATTGTTATAATAAGGTTAAGTAAGCTTCTCCATGCTTAAGGAAAGAGAAAAAGTAGGAATATATAACAGTTAAAAAAAGCACTGAGAAGCAGAGACATAAGGAAAATGTGTCAACAATAAACAAGAGGAAATGAGAAAGAAGGAAAAGATGAAGGTGGAAACTAATCTCTATGTGTCATTATGACTGCCAGAGTACTGGCAAAGCAGCAGCATCCTTTTATTTCAATTTTAATCATTTCTGAATTTTAATACCCTGCTCCTTTTGTAATTCTCCTGGCATTCCCTATATGCATCCATCCCAGCCAAAACACCAGTGTAAATTAAATGGCACGCAACCACACCACTGATGTAGTTCTCCCAGTAGAACCAATTGAGTGACCAAAAAGCAGAGAAGGTATGACTACTTTGTATCCCCATAGACTACTGGCCAATTAAGTGACTTAATGTTCTTCAATTCCTTTAATTTTGAAAAGAAGGGCAGTGGTTAGGTAACCCAGCAATATAGAGCCATTAAAAAAAAATAAAGCAAGCCAGTAGTAATACAATAATCAGTGACCATCAGGGCCTGGAAAAATGAGTTTGCTCTCACTGGCACTAAGGAGCATCACATGATTATTTAATTACAGCTCTAATTTTTGTCTCGTGGATGGCAACATATCAACAATTAATAGGGCAAATAGAGGAGACTGCATTTTTAAAGAGACAGAACCTATATGAAATAGTGCTTGGTAATGCAATTTATCAGACAGTATAATGCTTCTTACGGCATATCTGTCATCCTGCCAAACATATAAAGAAATTCTGCTGGTTCAATTCTCTTGCATGGTATCCATAAAATTCTTCTGGAATGCTTAGAAAACAGTAACTACACCTATGAGTATCCTAATTGTCGTTTTAAGCGGCAATGCAGAAGTCGGTTAACTTGTAGAGCTCACAGCCCAAAGTAGTGGAACCACAAGTTTCAAATGCAAGCATGCTATAAAATTGTGTTGAAAAGATCATAACAAAATTCATCAGGAATGGCAAAGATTATTGTAGTATTCAATGAGTCAAGTGAAGAAAAAACAAAAAAGAGAGTCAATAAAACACAGTCAGTGGGACAGAGATTGATTTTGACTGATTGACTTTACTGTGAGATTTTCTTACAAAGCATACTGAAACTAGGGGGCCAAAACATGTATCATAGCGTTCCTGCACAGGACTGTGAGATAAGAAATAAGGAACAAGACCTGAAAGAAGATGTATGATACATATTATTGACTGAAAAGCTCTGCTTCAAAACAGTTGGATGCGGTTTCCCTTGTGCCTCAATCTGCAATGACGGCAGCGTGGAATCTGGGAACTGTGGGAAGTTCACTATGTCGAGAAGCACTTTTCACAATTAGGGGAATCTGGAATCGTATCAAAAGAAAAGCCAATTTTATGCACCTTTTTGCAAATGTACTCACTTTTCGACAGCAATGGGTGGACTTAGTTATGAACCTCATAAATTGATATTATCCAGTATATGTTTTAGACAATAGTCAGTATCTGACATAGCAAAAGCAAGTTCCAAACTGCACCTGCCTAGGTGAAAAACCTACCACATTGTTCCTAGAAGTTTTTTTTCATCCTACTTCTCAATATAAAAATTAAACATGCTTTTTCATTTGATATTCTAAAATCTACCCTTTGAACAAGAAAAGAGACGCTGAGTTTAGACCTTTGCACCAAAAAAAAAAACCCCCACTGCTAAACAGCAGTTCAAGTATTATTGCAAAAAGTGTGACAAGAGAAGCAGTACTATTGCAATAAATGCTCCATTCCTCCCCAAAGTTGTGTCAAATTAAGTTGTTTTCATTGAAGTCATGAACATTCTGGATTGGAGATCTTAATCTATAATCTTAAAAAGAAAGCTGGCAAGCAAGAGCTTGTATTAAAAGTAAATATCATTCTTTTTTATGCACTGGTTACTATACAGATAACATGTCTCACAAAGACTGTAATTAAATGTCTAGTGCAGAAGTAACACTAAAAAGCATACAGTATTATTACATTACAATGAATCCTTAGAAGCTAAAACTGTCATTTTTAAGTTTTAAGATGCCTTTAATTATTCTTGAGACTTCTTACATTTATCAAGGAAGCCCACCTATGATGAAAAGCACTAATGATTTAAAATCTTTCTAATACTGCTCTCCACAAACATATTAATTTAATCTTTGATTATAAACATTTTAGAACTCAGTCTGGAATTCCTCTCCATTTTTTGTCTTTGGTCCTTCTGAGAGCCTGCATGCACACATGCTCTCTCCCACTCTCTTTTCCCTCCTCTCTTTTCTGTCTTTTATTTTATGTTATAGAAGTAGGAATATAGGGTGTGTATGATATTTAGAACTTTACTCCTTTTCATTGAAAATGTTTTTAATTACCTGGCTATTATGACCAGACACATATTCTAAGTGCATTTACTGAAAAGGAAATACCTTTCTCATACCTTTGCATGTGGGTTTGAGTTCAGAGCAGCAATTCTCGGCACTTCTGCTGAAAGTGTTTTCCACTTTAGGACTGATTTACAAATATAAAGAATTACTTAATCCTTCAGTGTTCTATGAAACACGTATATTACTAATTTTATAGCTGGGTAAATAAACCAGGAGCATATTAAGGCTGCATTTATAAAAGGATAGTGTGCTGCAGCTTCCTTTTCCTTCATATGAAGTTATGTGCAGAGCATTTTCAAAATCAGGGTTACAGCATCAACGATGGCAAACATGGCATGGACAGTTGTTAACCCAAAAGTACACACTTTTTTTTCAGGGCTGAAACCAGAACCAGGAGTCCAGACACCAGAAAAGATTACAAGACAGTCCTCCAAGCATAGGTGGTCTGAGTGCATCACCAATTCGTCTAGTGAGCAGCAAGTGTAACGACCCACAAATGATTGCTGCTGGCCAAATAAATCCTGTCAGAGCAGGATCCTGGGAAGACGAGATGCACTTGAGGTTTAAAGCACCTCCCTCATCTCCTCAGGTCATATCATGTCATAATGCGCCACGGGAAAGAGATAGAGCAGATAGTCACTGGAAGTTATGTAAGGCCAACGCAGCTGACAGACGTGGCCCATCCTGATGTTCTGCACCGAGGTGCAGCTGGGGTGACCGAGGCCCGTCTGCAGGCCAGCAGGCTCCTCTGCCTCTCTAACCTGCAGTTCACAACAACGCAGCACAAGGTAGCGAGAGCTAACTCTTGTGAACCTACAGCTGTGCAGAGGTGTCACCAGCAATGCTTTACAGCAGCTCAGGGACAGCAGCTAGCCTGCACTCTGGTGAAAACAAGCCTTACAGTCCAAATCCCAGCAAACATAAATGCACAGTGTTTCACAGGGGAATCAATCTCCAAAGAGATTGCTGTGCCTGGGTGTTTTAAATAAATAGCTAAAGGTGGACCTTGGCACAAATACTAAGTGTTAGTGCGTCCCTTAGCCAATCTGAACACCTAACGCTGATCCTCTACAGGAACAGTGAAAACTAAGCTCTGCAGTGACACACTAGTGTGCATGGGAGCAAAGTCAGGCTCAGCAAGTTTAAAAGGAAATATTTAGAATTCAGATGGTGCCTGAGGTATGTTACTACACTCTACTACTGTACTCTACTATTACTACGCCATTCCTAGTACACTGCACCAGATAAAACAGATTAAGAGTAGATTACAATTGGTAGAGGGCACAAGGACCAGATCAGAACATATGCACAAGATCAGTGCTGGCACGTCTCCTTAAAATTAATCTCTACCAAGACTTAAAACAATGAGAGCAATGAGAATAACTGAGAGCAATGCTATGCAGAAACCATTAAAGCTGACATTTGCAAAGCAATAGAATGGATACCTATTATGTAATGAAGCGTTGGTGATAACTGTGGTAAACTTAGATGCCACAGAATGGCAAATGTTGGAAACCACCAGCATTTTTGAAAGGAACATCATAGTATATCCTCTTGGAAGTAACAGTTACAAGTTGTGGTCAGGGCTGATGAGAGGTCATGATACCACAGCTAAGGGAACTGACCAACAAGTCAACTTAGTGTTAAGTATAATATTTCAGAATCTGAGGAAGAAATGAACCTCTCAGGTAGAAGTTATTAATGGAATCCTTCAACAGAAAATTTAGAGAAGCTTTTTTGCAAACTGCGGGTTATTCTGACTGCAGTTATCTTCAGTTCAAATGCTGGCTACTTGGACTCGTTACTCCAAGATTAAAAGTAACATCAACAGGGCTTTCTGACACCGACTTTATAAAGTTGCAAAATTTCCGTATAACAGGCAGTAAGAACTGTAAGTTACTCTTTAACCGTCAAACTGTTTTACTTCTTTCTTTTTCTTCTTTTTTTTTTTTTTTTTTTAGAATCAGTAGCAACTTTGTGACAACTAAAGTTTAAAAAATGCACTTGATTGCATAGTGACAGATTTGCAGAACATTTTTCATCACACACACATATGTGCTTTCAGTTATTAATAAAATGCTTCTGCCCTTAATCTGCCATTGCCTGAATATACAATTTCAGTGTCTTGGATAGACAAATACTGTTAAGGAATTCTGTTTTCCCTGTTTGAGATGCAATTCAATTACACCAAGTAAAACTGAATACTATGTCTTTAAAACTGGCTTCGGCTTGCCACAGAAAGGAATACCGAATCACTGTTCTATTAAGTTCGTCTTAGAGTGGAATGATAACAAAACTTTCTTCTCTTCCTCCCCCCCCCCCCCCCCCCTCCTTTTTCCCTTGTTTTCAACAAGGAAGAGCCAGCTGCCCTGGGTAACACCACAGGTAGATATTAAAATGGAGACAGCCATTATTTAGTGGCGACAGGAATATAAATACAGGCACTAACCTATAAACTGGTGTTTACTTCAGGAAAGTAAGTCATATTTTTTCCTCTGATTGCCGTGCTGTCAGTTTAATGCAGCGTAAATAAACAGTAGGTGCATGATAGCTTTAAGTAGAAAGTGTTCATTCCACAAGAGGAGCAGATTACTGAAGCCTGATGCCTATAACGGCAAAAACAGAACTTCCATTTTACCTGGCTAAGAGACTTGTGGCTTTTCTATTAAATTATTTTGTCAGAATTCTATGAAAAATCTTATGCACTCAAAAGAACTTTACCAAAAACATTCATTTTTGCAGCCCTCAACTTGAACCATTTGAAAAAACAAAAGCCAATCACTCCTCTGTAATTTCATCATCCCATCGCTCTAAATGAAAGCTTTATATAATCAACCTAATATAGCAGAAAATAAAATGATATATAGAATTGCCTATACTTTGAGTTATTTTGTTCTTATAAATATATTCCCTTACTGAAAGTAAAAAAATTCCCCTTTGGAAAAAGCAATGATGTCTGAGAAGATTGTATATACACTCTACATCTATTAACATAAATTATAAGAAAGTAAAATGTTCCAGATGTGTTTAAACTGTTGTAGAAGGAAAGTTTGTGGCTTCACTGGATATATATTAAATATATCTAGAGAGAGAAATGGCAGTTATATACAAGAAGGCAATAAAATGCTTCACTAGAGTCTATGTTAAAATACCATAGTTCCTAGAAATATGACTAAAACATTTCAGAAGTCGTATTTCCTCCAGTTTTAATTCAGAAATGTACTTTAATGTATTTTTCTATATATTACAAACTATTTTATTAATAAAGTAATCTCCTTAATTTTTTTTCAAATACAGCTGGAAACCTAAGGAATTACCTCAAATTCCTCTGACAATACTTAGATTTAAAACAATAGGCGACAATAAAAAGGTGACAGTACTTTGAAAGATCAAGTAGTTGATACATTTAAAAGATTTGGTGGGGTTTTTTGTTGGTCTTTTTTTTTTTTTTTTAAGAAGAACACCAGACTTCCCCAGACTGATTATCTTCTAAATGGCAGTTGCACACATGCAAACCCCTCTCTATCCCAAACCTGTAATGCGGGAGAAACCTCTCTAAAGAGGTTTTAGTGCTGCAGGAGTGGATGTGCCCACGTCCCCAGCAGGGCTGAACGTGGTGGTTGGTGCTCGTGGGATGCTGGCAGGGCTGCAGGCAGGGCTGGGAAGCGCAGCCACAGAGGGCAGGTGCTTATCCGCTGACCTGCTGGGCCTACACTGCAAACCAAAGAGGTGACCTGCTCCTGCGCAACCTGGGACTGGCCTGGCAGCCTCTCTCTGCTTCTGATACTGCCCAAGCACTGCGTCCCATCAGTGAGTTGCAGATCGACTCTGCTTCACACTGCTTTCTTGGGAGCACAGCAGCAGGTTAGGATTCACATGAGCCGCTGAAATAGCATGAGAGGGGAAACTGCGAGAGTTACTTTGCTATTTAAAGTATCGAGAACAAAGAATATAAAAGGAAATGGCCAGTTTTTCAAAATTCATGCACAAAAAGCATTTCATTTAAATATTTTTTTTTCCAGTAAACTATTTTGCATACAAAGGACTTATTTATTACATACTTGAACTTGTGGGAAAAAGTGAAGGAATGCACTGATTCCTGAAATAACTCTACAGCCTTTTTGGAGGCTTCGCTTTTCTGTGCTCTTGTTCTACTCTGAACAGTTTTATTACAGGGACAGAGGAATTCCTTGGAGTCCGTTGTTTCTTTTCCACTAGCTGTACTGAAGAGTGGGCATACATAGCATACTAGCCAAGGATTTTAATTTCTCTTCTGTTGCCTTATTATATGTGTGCACTATCTGTTCCGACACATGCCTATATGTGAACACGTTGCATTTTCTGCCTGCTCATTCTTTTACCTACTCTGTTATTTCACATTTCCTTGCAAAACCATTGCTTCGAGTTGAAAAGCAAGGTAATACCAATAACAATCTCAAATAGAAAGTGAATTAGAAATTGAGTGTGTGTATGTATAAACATATTAAAGAGCATACACGAGTACGGGACTGGAAAGAGCATTCTCAAATTCTACAAATAGTGCTGAAGAGTAATTGGAATATAGAAATTGCAGAGAACATGCTATATTCATGCCTATACACTCTACGCTTAACAGTTTCAAGTTGTTTTTGAATAGTGCGCCTGATTTGACACATTTCTATCTGGTGATTGTGTTAAATGCTTGAAGAGATAGTGAAATATCCAAGCATTCCTTGTGCTAACTACAGCTGAAATTTTACACTTATTGTAACCTTTCCTAACAATGTGAGAAAAACAGAGTAAATATATTAAATTTGTTTCACAACAGATGCTTAGGTTGTTAATATTTAAGATGCCTATTCATGCTATTCCTGTCTGCACATTTGTCAAAAATGTAAGCTTGAATGCTAATGTTTGCCAGCAGACTACAGCAGACAAATATATGAATGCACTGTACCAAAATAATATAAAGTAGAAATAAGGGGCCGCTGCTAACTCCCACCCAAGCAGCACGGACTAGAATGAAAGGGCACCTCCAGATCACACGCCCTGGAAGTCTCTGCATCTGAATTTGTGAATTATTTTCGCAGAAGAGCTGCGCTTATTTGCACGGACTAAAACCAGCGGAGAGCTTTCCTCAGTTTAAACTCATTTCAGCTCAGGAGTGCAAAGTGTTTCAGAAAACTTAGATTGTAGCGAAGTTTCTCCCGCAGTCAGCAAAAGCTGGAGACTGGCAGAGGGAAACTCCGGGTCGGGCAGGTGCCTGCCAGGAGCGCTCCCCCCGGCAGCCGGCGGCGACGGCGACAAAGGGGCGAGGATTTAGCAAAACCTCGGGTGGCGGGTTCGGAGACGGAGCGGAAAAATCAAAAAATAAAATCCCGGAGCACACAGACGAGCTCCTGGCACCGCTCCCCCTGACAGCGGCAGCGCCGGGTCGTGCCGCGGGCGGGCGGGCGGGGGGGACGTGCCACCCATCGCCACGGGCGCGCCCCCGGCTGGGCCAGCCGCCGCCGCCCGGCCGCCCGCGCAGCCCCCGCGCTCCGCGGAAGCGCCACCCCGCGACCCCCCACCCGCGGCCCGCGACCCCCCGGCCCCGCCGCTTCGTCCCGCGCCGTCGGGGGCGCCGCTGCCCCGCGCCCGCCGCTGCCGGGAGGCGCGCAGGGCTGCCTAAGAACTTTGCCAAACTTCTGGGGTTTTTTCCCTCTGCCCCCACCCCCACCTCCCCCCGCTCCTCCCGGTGCCGGCGGCGGGTGAGGCGACAACGGGCAAGGGAGCGGAGCGGAGCGGGGCCGGCGACCGGCAGCGGCGCGGCGGCAGGTGTGAGCCCGTGCCGGCCGGGAGGCTCCGGCAGCGGCAGCGCCGAGCGCAGCCACCCGCCTCGCGCCTCCCTCCCGCCCGCCCTCCCGGGCCGGCACGGCCGGCCTCGGTAAATCGCCGCGGCGGGTGCCCCCGGCACGGCTCTGTTCCCCCCCGTCCCCCACGTCCCCGAGGAGAGACGCCGAAGGAGCGGGACCGACTCACTCATGGGAGCGCGGCGGGCGAGGCCGGCGACACCTCCGGCTTCCGAGGCGCCGGCGAAGTTAATTGCACTGAAGTTCAAGTTGTCTTTTCACCCATCAGGAGTGGGCGTTTAAAGGAAGGAGAGCGAGGAGGAGGAGGGGGAGGGGGGAGAGTCTCTCTCGCTCGGTCGCTCTCGCACACACACACACACACACACACACAGAGGCACACGCATGCACGCACGCACACACACACACGCACACGCACCCGCCCGCTCGGCTCCGCTCCCGAGCTGCCTCAGCAAGGAGGAGCCCGGACGGAAAACACCAGGGCAGCAAGGTACCGGCGTGGGGCAGCCCTGCCTCTGCCTGCGTGTGTCTGTGCGGGTGTGCCTGCGTGTGTGTGTGTATATGTGTGTGAGTGTGTGTGCGTGTGTGTGCCCGCGCTCCCCCCGCCCGCTGCCTCGCACGGCCCCTCCAGGCGGGGAGGTACGCGCTGCCCCCGGGGAGGGGGCGGCGGTGCCGTCGGGGCAGCACGGCCGCAGAAGGCCGGTCCGACCGGGGCAGAGGGACTCGGAGCCCTGTGCCGCCCGCTCGGCTCCGCGCCCGCTGCCTCCTGCCTGCGCGGCGGCGGTGGGAGGGGGGAGAACCGAGCGGCGGCTGGAGCGCAGCGGTGGCGTGTGTCTGTGTGTGTGTGTGCGCGGCGGCTCCTTCCCTCCGGCGGCTCCCGGCCCCGCGGGGCGGCGGGGCTGACTTGGTGGAAGTGCCGGGGGATGGTGGTGTGCGTGTGTCCATGCCTGCCGTGTCCCCCTTCCCCCCGCAACTCGGGTCGAAACCTTCCACCGTCCCCGCATTGCCTTCCCCGGGCACCGCGCCCCCGCCCCCCTCTTCCTCCTTCTCTCCATCCTTCCCTCGCTCCTTTATTTCCACAGCTGTCCCCGCGTCCTCTGGCCGCCCGCCGCCGCTACTCTCAGAGCCCCGGCGGCAGCCCCTTTCGTGCAGGCAGCGCCTCACGGCCACCCGCGATTTGAGGTGACCGAGGGAGAGAAGCTCCGATACCGCGCTGGCGGCCTCCGCGGGCTGGGGATGCCCGGGTGCGGGCAGGCAGCCCCCGGAGGCCTCTGCCCGCCGGCATCTCCGCTGCCCCGTCGGGCCGGGAGCGGGGCCGAGTCCCGCCGCGCATCACTCTGTTGGCTTCTGCCTGATGTTTCACCTGGCACCACGTGCTCCTCCGTAACGCTGTTCGAGAATTGCCTTTATTCGTGAAACTTCTCCTAGGCGAAGTACTTTTGTCTCCTTTTTTGTTTTAAGACCTTCTTTCTTTCCCCGCTTCGCTGATGCAGGATTTGGAAGTGGAGTTCCCGGAGAATGACCCTGGCAATGAGCGAGCGCAGGTTTCCCTGAAAGCTGAGGCTGTGTCTTATTCCCTAGGAGACCGATGGGAGAGGGGACCCCGGATGTCAGCCCAGTCTCCGTTTTTTATTTGTCTCAACTTTGTGGCAGATTTTCTCTTTCAGCTCTGGGAACTGACAGATACAATTCCCATTGGCACCTTTGCATGAAACAGAGCAAGGCCAAGAAGTTGATATGTCATTGCTTTTCCTAGTTAGCCAGCAGTATGTCCTTCTATTAATTGCTATTAGTAAGTTAACCTTGTAGCTCAGTTATTGAATAATCATTAATCCATGGAGGATACACAAGCCCAAAGGTTAATAATAGGAATAGCAATTAATAATACTGACCTTGCCAGTGGGGAGAGTATTTTTGTCACAGTTATTAAAAGGCACTACTATTTATACTAGGTACAGTGGTGCAAATTTGGACTCAATATGTTCAGTACTAAATTACTGCAACAACACCAGAAATTAATTCACCCCTTTATCTCCATGTTATCAGTCCTCTGACTTTTTCTCTGTTTAAAATGTATCATCCCCTACTCTCTCATTTTAAATAGAAATGCTAGGTCTTTAATCAATTCTGACATTTCCACTAGAAAATAACATTGAGCTCACTTACACAGATAAAAATTTATTTTCCTGCAACTGATATGTTGTAGTGCTTTGGACCTATTCATTTCTCAGAGAGGACTTAGCTTTTTATGGTCTTTTCATACCATGGGGTAATAAATAGGAAATCAGTACAAAGGGGACATTCTCACTTTTATAGGTCCAACTCTCCACTCCCTAGAATTGCCTCCTTGCAGAGCTATTCTGACTGACTGACTGACTAACCTACATCCTTCTATTGTCAAAGACAATATCCTTTATTTGTATCACATTTCTGACTGGCTGGTCAGTAAGCCCTAATAATAATCATGTTTCATGTCTCAGAAATCTAATAATCAAGTTACTCATTGCTACAAATTGCAGCTAAGCTATTTGGGTTAGTCACGTTATCCCCACTTTAAAGGCAGGGAAACTGAAACAGGAGAATTAACACATTTGCCTGAGGGTACACATGGATTTAAGACCAGATCCAGAACTGGAACTGAATTCAGACCAAGCTCCTTCTTAAAGATCCTCAAGTGCACTATGGAAAATCCTTCCTTAAAATAGAAACGTAACGTAAACCTTATTTTTCATCAACTTTGTGTATTAGTCAAAATACACACACTTTTTTTTTTTTAAGGTCACATTTTGTTTTTAAAAGATACGGTTTATCCAGCTTTAAAAATAAAAGTGTGGCAATACTTTTCAACTACATCAGGCAGTTTACTTTGGAAACAAATATTTAATATCAGACTGTGAGCAGTAATGGGAGTAGAATTGCTTGTTATTAGGCTACTGTAAACAATATTAGCTGAATGTTATGGTATTGTTACAAGCCAACAAAATATGATGGGAAGTCCAGCATTAGTATAGATAAGGTGCTCTTTCTTACCTAGTGCGCATTGGTTTTCTCCATAATGCTCCTTTAGTGCTTTCACTATGAAAAAACCTAGTATGTGTCTAAACACTGAAAAACATATGGGACAACCATATACCGTGTTTGAGAGTTGATTTATATCATTAAGCAGCGAGTTTTACCAAGTTGTGTCATTCATGTCACCGAAGCAAGGCATATATTGCCTGCCCTTTAGCTGTGGCATGTCATCAAAGCTATATGGTATGACTGAGCACAGATGGCATGCCTAAAAATCAGGTGTACAATATAACTTTCCTGTTACTGACACGTAAATATTTCCTCTTCCTCAGTGTCCCACCCTAGATGTTTGCTTGCCCAGCCTTCTACAGGAACTATAGAAAGTCCTGTTCATCCTGCTCATCCCCGATGCCTGGAATTGTGCAGTTGAAACCCTGTACAAAATAAGTATTTGCATTCTTTTTAATTTTTTTTTTTATGCTGACAGCTACTTTCTGAGCATTTTTAGAGTCCTGATTTGAGGGAAGTGGGTGCAGATCTCATTCAAATAGTCATTCTCCAATACCATTAGCATTACCTGCCAAAAATGAAAGTGGCATATGAATCACAATAAGCCACTCATGAATTTGTGGATTTAGAACCTGCCAAGGAACAACAGATACACGATTTCAAAGACCCATCAGTTTTAGGTACTTCTAACAGTGCATAAAAGTACATTTATCCAAAGATGATCTTATTGATGGCACATTCTATAAGGCCTACAGACATAACTGATTCCAGGGAAGGATGACACTGACTGAAAATATTTCTGTTCCAGTCTTTCTTTTACAAGTGAAGTAGTGAAGGTGATAAATCTGCTAATCATAACCATGTCAGAGGCCCTTCCTGAGGTGCCCCTTATTGAAGTGCTACTGTGACATAATGATGTGTTTCTTTTGTGTGAGAAGAGCTTTAAAATCCTCTGGGAAATATCACAGTTGCTTTCCAGTGCCTTTCAGACATGTAAATACCTTTATGTTTAGACATGAATATAGAGGGGTGGAAAGTGAAGTTCAGCGAGGAGTAGAGTGGGGTTAAAAGCATCCACATGTATCCAGGAACCAAGTACATACATTTGTGGGTCTTTTTCTGTATCTGGTATTACCTGGGGCTTGAAATGAAATGTTCATTATGCTGCAGGAACATGTGCCTACTTGAGAGTTATGTTGACCCATGGTTGACAGAGAAGACCATATTCTGCCTGAAATTACAGATGAGCAACAGAACTCTCAGTAGTGCTCAGATACTTACATCATTCTCAAGTAATAGGTACATTATCAAGTATGGTTTATTTCCAGCCTTTAGTGTGTGGATAATGCTGTATCAGTGAAAACCACTACATGCCACCTAGCATTCTTTTTAGTTGCTTGCTTTCATCATGGTTTGCTTAAGCTGAGCACATCAGAAACTGAAAATAACATTTGGGTCTTTTTTCCGTCTTAACATACAAAAATTCCAGCCTACGTTTTGAAAACTATTTATATGTTATTATTTGTGAAACATAGCAAAGAAACCTGCATATTGGCATGGTCCACACATAGATGTCTCAGCAGCTTGATGAAATGTTAAGACTTGGTTTGACTAACTGTGTTCCAACCAGTTATAAATGTTGTCTGTTGTAGATGAAAATGGTAGTCAACAGATACAACCATGCTGAAGTAGCCTTCTGTGCATATTTTAAATGCAAGTGGCCATTGTCAGCTGTACCTTTTCTGATGTTTCATCTTGCTAGTGGCTTAGTGGGAGATAGTCAGATGTCTTTTTCTGAATGTACCCTCAGTGCATTTCTGCAGTCTCTTGGTTATTCTACTCTTCATTGTTTAGACACCAATCTCTCGAGCTCAGGCCTGTATCACCTTGCTACTTGAATGTCTGTTCTGAAAATTTGTATACTGAAGTGGGCATCATGTCAATAATAACATATTCATCTGTCTCCAGACTGGCTTAAGTTCTCTCCAATCATACAGTGAAGGCCCATGATTCCAGGCCCTTACGCTACCCAGTACGTCAGTCCATTCGGCCTCTCTCCAAGATGGCAACTACTTTCTGCTCCACATCTCTGTTACAGGAGATCTTTGGATTAACTAAAAAAGTTAAGTGCGTCCTGTAGATTTCCTCGTCAAACTTCGCTTTTTGGAAAAGAAGATCAACTTTTTGCAGGTGCATCACTGATGTCAGACTCACTTCTGTTTTGCCTGGCTGCCATCTCCAACTTCCATCAGTCTAAAAGTATCATTTTTTAAAAGGATTGAAGGAGATATATTAATATTTGTGTGAACCACTTTTCCTGCACATTGTCTGTCCTTTTCTCCTTCCACTTGGTGTCTGGTTTGTCTTGGCTGCTTTTAGAACTTCTGTTGCCTCTAGTGAGGGACTGCCAGATTAAACCAGTGAAGAGAAACCAGGTGACTGTCTACTTTTATGAATATAGGTTGTGTATAATAAATTCCGGTTTTACATCTATGCAAATTGAATCATCATATGATTCTGACTACATGCATTTTTTATCAAATATGGCATATATTTCACAAATTATATTTAACTTGTAGTCATGTTGCAATTTTGAATAGCTAACTAGGAGTTACAAGGTGTGCCACTACATCTTAGTAAACAGGTTTACAAACCCAGAAGAAACAGCGGAAATTTAGCTTCTTTTCATGTATTCTTGGTAAGTCCAGTGAAAAGGCTTTTCCTGCTATAGGGGATAATGTAAACGCCTCACTACTCTGCAGTTTAGTGATAAAAGTACACTTGTTTTCTAGAAATGTAGAGATTTTATAAGGACCTAAACAGAATGTGCCCAGAATAAGAAAGTTTCAGAGAAACATGTCTTTGGTCTGGAGTTTACAGTCCTAGTTAGTGAGGCCTTTTATGAATGTTTCTTGTCACAGAGTAGAAGACATCAGTCACAATGTCAAAATAAACATTTTACTTCTGCAAAATTATATTTTCACCTCAGGAATATTGTGAAGCAAAAAGAGGATTTAGCATAATTCTTCCTGTGGACAGACAGGGCAGTTTTAGTGTCAAGCCCTAAGCCTGGCAGTATGATTCCCGTAGGTGCACCAGACTTTGAATAATCATCAGATGAGCTATGACAGGCATTATGCTGTGAAGGTAACCACTCAATGCTTTCAATGTTGATGATCTTCAGTGACTGCTGCTGGTTTTTTCCTAAATAAAAAGATATTTTGGTGAGCACAAAGATGTCTCTGTCAATACTTGTGTTTTGGTCAATAAGAGGATCTGGATGGGTTGAAATGTGGGAATCGGGTGGAATTTAAACATGTGAACAAACATCTGTGATTCACAAAACCTCTTCTAAGAAGTTGCCTAAACCTCAAAACACTAGGTTTGCCTTAGAGTTAGTTCCTTTTCCACCTGGGACCCCTAAGTGGCCATTCAGGACTGTTCATGCCCACTCAAGTCCTCTAGACCTGCAATATTCTTCTGCTCAAGAGTCTTGGTCATCTTGCCCCCCTGGTTACTCGTGAAATTTGCCCAGACTCCCTGACATGACTGCATTCTTGACAAAATGCAGCAGGGTCGCTGTGGTAGTAATGGGACTTATTCCCAGGACTATTTTTATGATTATTCTTATTTTTGTTTTTGTTTTTAATTTTTTTAGGGGGATGTTGTATGTATTTCACAACAGTTTAACATAGTGAAGACAAAAATAATCTCGAGAAAACTCAGTGTGTGCCCCAGCCCTGGGAATAAACTAAACATAAGATTATGATCTAAGGAATCCTGAATTCGTTTGTGCTCAAGGGCACTGTTTCAGCAGAAGGGTCGAGACTGCCTCTTCTAGAATAACCATCAGCCTGGTGGTCAGAGTCCTCCCTGGGGTGAGCGAAGTTGTAAATTGGGGCCTTTCAGGGCAGCAGAGATGAATCCCATGATTGCATTAGTGCTCTAATCACAGAGCTCTTACATAGAGGGAGATGGGAAGCCAGCTTCTCCTCCAGCTATGTTTTAATAAAACATAAGTTTTGAAGGAAACATCACAGGAACCTATTTTCATAAAAAGAATGAGGGTGTAGATATTGAGTGGATGGAGGCATCTCTCAGACAGCCCTGGGTAGAGCCCTGTCTTTAGAGATAACCCTCAGGTAAGAGCCTTGGCTTTAGAAGGAGGCACGACTGTAGATTTGGGACAAACCTCATTTTTCCCCTAGTTAACTGCAGTTGTCTTATGTTAAGGTCAAGACACGCTGTGCTGGCTGTTTTCCAGGCCACCGAGGTGTCTCTCCTGGTACGCTGCAGGAAAGTCATGCTTTCAAAACATGATTCTGGATACCTGCTAGAGAACCATGGGACAAAAAATTCAGTGTTGGAGCACCAGGATCCTTTATAGGATTAGGCCATAAACTAAATAAATCTGTATCTAATTATTCATAACAGTTTATTTCATATTAACAGCAATAGTTGGTATCTGCTGGGAAGTGTTCTCTCGGTACAGTTTCTGGTCCATTTTTATTTTGCATCACAGAGGACAGTACAGGAAACTGTTGGATTGCATATTACTTATAATGAAAATTCTCACTGTAAGTGTTTCCCATTAGAAGCTCTAATGGCTAACATGGCTAGACACTCATATTTGTTTTGAGTCCTGTGGGATGCAAGGTTAGAATTGGAATTATTATGGAATTTATCTAAATTAAAATGGAAATACACTAAGATTTTTGCCTTTTCTAGGAAAAGTGTAATAATATTTAAAGATGCTTATTTCTTCTTTAAAAATAATTTCATTTTACCTATTTGAAAACTTCCAAAATCAGGGGACAATATATTTCTCCAAAAAAAAGGTAACTACTTGTCAGCAGTCCATTGCATGGATTTCCTCTGCCATGGCATAACTGACTGCTTTTGCCACATATAGGATGTATGGGCACAGTTCAGACAGTCTGCCCCATCTGTGTTTCCTTCCCCAAACCTGCTTGATACAACTGAAGAGTAGGTTACAAAGCTGTCCTGGAACCCTTCCACTTATGATCTACATCCTACAATATGGAATATTCTAAATATCTTGGGCTTTCCCTAGCTAACAAGCTGGTTATTCTGGCTATGCATGAAGATACAGATTTGGGTCTTAATTAACATCTGCAGTTTAATCAAACCATTTATGATCCTGAGAAATCTGAACTGTAGACTTTCTGGTTTTTCTGATGACAGACAAATACTGTGAACTAAAATAATAGTTTACTATATAAAGCATTTGCACCAGCTCTATGGCCATGGTAACTTTTGTGGAAGCGTGAGAAGTCTGAAGATCATATTTTTCAATGTCTGATGAAGAATTCAAAGATAATAGATATGAGATCAAATATCCCAAGGACTTGTCAAAAGTTTTTGGTGTTTAAATTTAAACAGCATTCTATGCCATTTTACAGGGCTAACTCTCCTGCGGTGACAGTCCTGTAAATCTCCAGCTAGGCCCAGTTTTATTATAATAGAAGTTGTCCCAAAAGAGGAAATGTGGAATAAATTGCTGTGAAAGTGGCTTGGCCTGTTTAGTCTGGTGATCCAGTGAAACAGTGGAGGACTTTATAATCTGCAGTGCAGACAGGTCTTCATTGTTGAAGGAAGCAGGAAGTGCTAAGAGGGCTGTAATTGCATATTCTTTAATAAGAAATATAATTGTTGCTTTCGCCAAACAGATCTCAGACAGATTTTAATAGTGTGCACACATTCAGAAGCCTCTGGAACACACCTTTTTACCCTAATTTGTTCATATACATTGATATATTCTAAAGTATTTACACCCTCTAAAAATGTAGTCCATGTAGAGCATTTCTGAATTGCAGGGTTGCTTACTCCTTTTTAGGTTGACTATGATGACTCAGTAAGACAAAAGAAGATCCAGTAGATGTGTTTCTTTTAATACTTTGAAGTTTCTGTCCTAGAACAAAGGCTTGTGTTTGCCGTGATTATAGTGGTCAGTCTTCACTGCACTGTCAGGGACTTGCCATCTTGCGTTGCGCAGCATGTTTAAAAAAACCCACAAACCCCTCAGTATTGTATATTCTTTCAGAAACTTCAAATTAGGAAACTACATTTGTGATGTAGTATAATTTTCTTTGTTGAATATGAAGGGATAAAATCTTGTGTTACACCAGTATCAACATAAGTCTTGGTTGATACGAGGGAAAGCAGTGTTGTGCAAAGCCTATCATAAGTACTGAATGTGAAATCAGCAAAAGGAGACATGATCTTCTAATACTGCTTCAGGTGGCTGAAATTCAGGTTTTCTTACTCCATGTTCTATAATTGTGCTGTAGCCATTGCTAAACAAATAGTTTTCTTAACTGGCATTAGGTGTATGGCTTCCTGTGAACCATGGTAACCGAGGCTTGAGATTTATGAACGATTGTTTAGTTTTCATCAAACTCCCTCAATCTGTAGAGCTAAGCAAAAATCACACCATATGTTGGAAATAAGTTCAGTAGTGACTGTCTTTCAGCAGCTGTGCTAAATTTGTATTGTTCTGCGGTGTTATGGACAGCTTTTTTCAAAACAATTGAGATCACACATATATACTTAATTCTTTTTATTACCGTTGAGTATCACATTTTAAATGGTTTAAAATCATCTTTCTGTGAAAGGTGACCCTAGGAAAACATTTGCTTTTTGTCCCGGGATACTCATGCTTTCAGTTTATTTGTAGAAAAGGTAACGCATGGAAGATAGATGCGCCACGATGACCAAATTCTAGAATAATCAGCTAAAAGTGCAAAAGGTTTCAAGCTCTGCACCACAAATGTCATGTATTTTTTGCTTTACTACAAAAAAAAATCCAAAAGAAAAGAAAAAGAAAACAGAAAAGAAAATAAAGTGCTGCATTCACTTGTAGACTGGACATTTGCTTTAGAATATAAATGCTTGACTGATAATGACTTGTGTGAGTTCATCAATTCCTTTTCATCTGCTAATCAATCACACCCTGTTAAAGGCTTCCATTGCTGAGGTGGCCTACGTGTGAAGTATCCCACTTTATTCCCAGGGGAGTATTCACTATCATTTATCAGATCAAGGAAAGGGTAAGACAGTCTACAGTATCTGCTGATGATATTCAAACAACTGAGGTTTAGGTAGAGATTTTATTAAAAAGAACATCTACAGAAAGAAGAAAAATACTACGGTTGGTCATAGTTCATATGATTTGTCTCTTTTAAAACCACATGTCAAGGTAAGTTGCATCTGTGCAAGCAGGAAAATGAAATCGTGGTTTGCTACTGCTTGGCAATATTCATGCAGTGAGTCAAGTCAACAATACTGAGGTTGAGCAGAACATAAACCAAGGAGGCTGCCCATGCAAATGATACATCCTGGTTGCTTCCTCATGAACTCTTCCATGAAATCTTGCTGCACCCATCTTGATTGCATATGCTAATCCCGGCTTCTTAATTGACTCATAACAGATTTATCTGGATTTCCAACTTCCTCTTCTCTTTAGAATGTTAATTAAAAGAAAAAAAGATTACATTTAAGATATTCATGACAGTAGCAGAGTTTTCTGCTAGAGGTGTTCAGAGGCAAATTTTGCTTTTATTTAGATGGGACTATTTAAAATCAATGAGCTTAAGTCTCTTTTGCACTAGGGACCTTTTGATACCCACATAGTAAAAAATGGCCTTAGCAGCAATTGCAGAATTTATAAAGTTCATAGGGTATATTTTCTACATTTTACCTCAAACATTAAAATTGAGAAAAAGCCCCCAGCTTTTAATATAAAATAGATGTAACACTCCAAGCCAGTTTGTTTGGATGAAAATAAGTTCAGAACTGCTCATGTAGACTTGCAGATTCTCTCTGTCTTCCCCTAAATCACTCACTATCACTCTTAGACCTGCAGAAGTGGGAAAAAGAGATATCCTCTGTGCGGAATATGAAGATTTCAAGTCATGTCGCTAGCCTAAACAGAGAATTTTCCTTTGGTATTTTCTAAGTCAGATGCAGAGCTTGTTTATTTTTAGTCAATATCTAGGAACACTTTAAATAGTAGCTTTTTTTTTTTTTTGTCACATGGACAAAATAAGACTTAATTAAAGAAGAAGTAGAATGAAAATTCTCTTTTTCCTTAAAAAAAACCCAAACAAAAAAGCAAACCTCGTTCCTACTGTGGAGTTGTACAGGGCTTTTTCCCCTCATTTTTGTTGTTGCTATTGTTTTTGTTTTTCCTTAGTAAGGTATTTTGTAGTCATACTCTTGCTTGGTAACCCACCATATATTGTTGTTGGTAATTTGGGGTTTTTTATATTCAGTAGATTAAATCATACTATCCTATTTGGGATCTTCCCACCATTACAGCTTTTGCCACCCATAACCTTATTTTATGATCAAAGGGGAAATAAAGGGAAAGCAGTAATGTTAATAGGCTTTCCCATGCAGTCTCTCTGGGAATGGTCTTTTTATAAGTGTCTTGAACTTGACCTCTTCAGAAGGCCCAAAGGTCCAACACACATTTTTAAAGTTGCATTTAAATTTTAATATTTTTATTCTGTGAAGCCATTTAAAACCTGGCCCTCAAAACACAAAGCATAAATCTTTCAGGACAGTCATCCAGTAAAATTGATGTGTGCGGAAGAGAAATTCCGGAAAACCCCTACAGCTCTGTTGCTTTGCTTTTCATGTTGTTTTATAGATACGTTCCCTACAACACTACCAAATAATCAAACAAAATCCAATTAATAATATTGTGATTTCATCACTCTGGCATTTGAACTTGCAAATACAATTTAGCAATGAATTAGGAAAGGAAAAGTTTGCATCGCCCCACCCTCATTATAAAAATGTTCTTCTGAGCCAAGCATTTGAGGCATTAGAAAGATTTACAGTAATAATATAAGTAGCAATAATGAACTTGGGAACAAGGGAGTCTTGTAAGGGATTCTCAGAATGAGAGAGAGGTTTTGTAAGCAATTCTATCAACGCTAAATAAATATTTAGGAAGATTGTCTTCTCTTAGTGAGTCTGTATAATAGTTGTAGCGCTAATAGGAAGTATATGATTTGGATATGAGAAGATACGTATCTCTGAGCCCATTCAACTTGTTTGTGTGGGTGAATCTAGTTCTCATTAAAGGTACTGGTTTGACTGTCCTGATTGCTACAGTCTTCTTTCCATGAAAATGTCAGCTTTGTCACCTGCTGTGCAAGGTTTCCAGCCATCCCAGTTCATCTGAGGGCAAGCTCTTCTATCTGCATGCAGTCTCTTTTATTTTGGGATGGTCAACAAGGCAGCCAGGTGTGGCAGGGCAATTTGATAACAGAGTTGGAAAGGAAAAAAGCATGTGTTAAATGATTGAACTTGACCTGTAGGTGGGGGTCACAGCATTGCCCATCACGGTAATGTCAGTGTGCAGTCCCCACAGAATTCATGTTTAATTTTATTTCTGCTTGTGCAAATGTCCCACCCCTCTGTTCCTAAATTCAAGTCTCTGACCATACCAGTAAACAGAAAAAACTGGGGAGCAGGGGAAGGGAAGGCAAGAGGGAAGCAGGCAGGAGTGGCTACTTGTCTGCCTTACCTCCCTTCTCAGTGTCCTGCTGCGAAGGGAGCAGCCAGGATGGAGTGTGACCTCTTGTTCCCAACACTCACCCCGGCTTCCTGAGTGTGTGGCTCAGCTGAGGATGTGGGCACAGAAACAGGGAATCCCACTGGAATTGCTAGAAAAAAAAAACTCTCATTAACTTAATGAGATTTGGAACATTACAAGGGAACTCCAGCTGGAACCAGATCTGAACCTGAGTGCGAAACATTCCTGAATACACTACCACAAACTTGTTTCAAGGAGAATATGTGCTCAGACATACAAATGGCTAGATTCTGATCTCAATAATGCCAGCGTGAGTCTCTTGACTCATACAAACTGCACTCAGAGGACTAGCCCTGAAGACTATAAAATGAAGATGCACACACGCCACAGGAGACTGCAAAAGGAGGGTGGAGCTACAAGGATTCAGCCACACACCTTGCTGGAACACCTTAAGACAGGTAGACCTGGCAGCAGTTGGCTGAGACGAGACTTTCATCCTGCATAATCGCTACTTTCCATAATTAAGTGCAGAGTCTGACTGGGTTCACACTTCATTGTGCTGCAGTCTAGCTACACTCACATCCTCACTACCAGACTCCTTGCCCAGCTCTCTAACACTCTCTGCTTTCATTTCTTTCAGATCAGTAGCTGAACTGCCATGGCTGCTGGGCTTCTGGGGGAAAGAGAACTGCCTCGTGAATATCAGAAAGATAGATGGAGAGAAGAAACAGATTCTCCCTTCAGCATAGTGTGATACAGCAGCAGGCTGGACTCAAAATAGACAGAGGAAGTGCTGAATGACCCAAGTGATGACAGGCTTGGTGGCATTCTCCTGCCACCATGTATAGAAGACACTTGTTTTGTCCATATGTCTCCATATCCATACTGTAGCTGAGAAACTACTGTAGTGTTCTGGAGTGATATTCAGACCGCAAGCTTAGTCTGAAGGAGAAAGCCAGTGTGTTTCCATCTAGTTTATTAACTGTTGGAAAATGCCAGCAGACTAGTTAACTAGTCTGCATTTTTTTCCATCTGTGGAAGTAACAAAAGCTCCTGCTTCGATCAAAGTTAATGTGAGATTTCCTGGAATATTAATTGGACCTTTAGATAGAGCTTTGACTTGTCACCTATTTAAGAGTGTTTTCATTATTTTCTGATTACTTGCCCAGCATTGCCAAATTTTACTTTTCTTTTATTAAGTAATTTAATACTCAGAGCTCACAGAAAACTTAACATGTCATCCATCTCTTTCAGTTTAAGTGATTAAAAGCAAACTCCATTTCTTAAAGTAGATCCTTTTTTCTTTACTCATTGCACATCTGAACTTGCAGTGAGACTAATACCAAACAAATAAAAACTTTCTTTTTTGAAACTTTTGAACAAGTTAAAACACATCAAAAACTCCATTTGCAGTAATTGATACTAATTAAAATGCTGAAGCTGCATTAACAAGAAATGAAAAGGAGTATTTTGGGTCTTATCTTTTGCAACCTGAATGTTTTTCAGGCTCAGCTTTTCATAAATGCAGAAATATTATACCTTGTATTATTTCCATGGAAAATGCTATTGCTCTTTGGTATTTTATGGGGTGTGGTTTATAATTTTATTAACACCATCTGTTGTTTAAAAGATAATATAGAATGTTTAAAAATTACCAAAAATGCTGGTGTACACAGAATCAGGAGCAACATTTGCAGTTTGCTCTTTGCCTGGCAATTCATCTGCACATAAAGCTGATTCATACTGAAGACAGTTGAATTTAACTCCTTAAGGTTGATGGGATGCTTTAAATATCTCCAATGGCTTGCGTATTACAACACTATTAGTATTGTGAACACATTCTGTATCTGAAACAGTCCTTGCTGCCGAATCTTCTTAAAAATGCCGAAGTGTAAGAAGGGAAATGAAAGGCCATATTATGAAAGGACTAAGAACCCTGACCATCACCTTCCACCAAAATTGCAGAATGTCTTTAAAAGGGAAAGGCAGGCCAGGAAGATGGATGAAGAAGGGATTTTTTTGCATGTCTTATGCTCTGCTAGAAGTGCTTAGGCACATCCAAAGACAAAAAAAAGTTTTTAATTACTGAATAAACCTTTTTTCCTGAAGCTGAATGGAAACACATCATCATGGGCAGGTGGTTTTACACATTTTTCTCCACCCACAGCCCGAGAGCAGAACCAGCTAAAATACAAAGGCAGGGGAGGTCATAAATACAGGAGGTAGGAAATGCCTGAGTGAACTTGGAGAAGGATCGGTGCTACAAGACCAGGAGAGATGCCTGTGGTTGGCTGGTGTCTTAGC
This sequence comes from Chamaea fasciata, assembly GCF_029207755.1. Classification (NCBI taxonomy): domain Eukaryota; kingdom Metazoa; phylum Chordata; class Aves; order Passeriformes; family Sylviidae; genus Chamaea; species Chamaea fasciata. Next base: position 116,885,847 of record NW_027094086.1, on the reverse strand, counting down.
CAGGTGGACAGCTATTTCAGCTTTGCTTAACAGGCAAAGCATCAAGGCCTTCTCAAATCTTTGTCTATTACCTAATTGCTTAAAATAAATAGCCAGTTGCATTCAGGGTGAAAAGAGAGAGAAAACATTATTAGATAAGAGTTTGCCAGTCACAGTATGATTCTTCTGGATTTATGGACCAGAGACAATTGTTCTTTTTGCTAGAGATATACAAAAAAGATGATTTCCAGCATGATCCCAGAAAATAAAATTTGTAACACTTTGGGTTCCAGCTACGTATTTCCTACCTAAAGAATATGTTAGGAAGGACAAGTCCTCCTGTTACCAAGGAATGGAAAATCCTTGTCAAGGAAAGACACATCAGCCTGTTACTGGCTGCCAACACAAATATTTTGGACTGAGAAAAACTACATTTCAAACTAACAAGAATCCAGGTGACATATGTTTTATTTAACTCAATATCATAACCTTATCTGTAAGGAAAAATGGACTAACATAGCTATTCTACAGGAAAAAGAAAGTTTTCTAGCTACTCTTGTACAGAATTCATACTCTGTGGTGAAAAACCCAAACACCAAGCAAACAGTCAAAACCTCCTGCATGGGTGTATATACTTTATCTTGGAATTAGGCTGGTTTTTATTTTAGAATAATTATTCCACTAGTCACAATGCATGGTAATTATTCCCAAATAAAGTCTTTTTTTTATTATTGCAATGAAGTGTCCACAGGGAGCTATCACAGAGTAGTTATCCTGGAATTGCTATGCTGCTTAACTTTCCCCAAGTAGACAAGCCTTAAGAAATCACATCCAAAAGAAGATCGAAGAGAAAAAAAATGTGTCTCTGCATATGTTACAGCATCAAATGAGTGAGTGTTAAAAGCTATACATTGTTATGTAAATGCTGTAAACCACACATTTATCCCAGAAAGGTACACCGTAATAGCAGCAGAAAAGGATTTTGTGGAAACGTGTAATAAGAATTTATGCCTTTTCTTTTTTCTTTAAAAATTACTTTCAAATATTTCAAATTGGACTTTCATCTTTATTCAAAGCAGATGCACTGTTTACTAAACAATTTTATGGTATTCCCTCTCTGGATCTGCTGGGAAGCTGTGATTAACAGCAATGTTCAGTCTTTTGGAATATGGTAACCATGGTATAGTGCTGGGTCATAACTCCTTAAATGAGCTGAAATGCTCAACCTGTGGCATGTGCCTCAACAACAAATTAAACTCAAGGATGAGAACGAGGAATGCTTTATAAGCTGAGCTGGTACACCTCCTATTACATTAATACTTCACTGAAGTGCACAGCACTGTCCAGCACAGTACTCTTGCTTCAGCTTGAGTTATGTATAGTGTAGTTGTAGCTGTATTCATTATATTTAGGTCATATTTTCATGCTCTTTGAACTTGTAAAAAAAGGCCATAAAAACTATTTAAAAGGCACAAGACTCCTGGAGTTTGTGGTTCTGGGCAGAAGTTTGACTATCCTGTCACTGTATGTCAATCTCAAGGTATCTTTAACTATTGGTGACCCAGAGAGGATCATCTTCTCCGACACTGTCATTTCATCATGAGACAGGTAACCTTGCAGTGTCCTGGACTGTTTCAATGTCATCCCTGGGGCACACACTGTGTGGCATACCACTGGACATGTCCCCACTCCCATAGTCACTGTGGTATCCTTCCTAAAGCCATCCTAACACTTGATCCCGTGTGAAGGTCTCACCAATATGCATGCCACTGCAGTATGTGACCACTCACAGGGTTGGAGAAGGCAGGGAGGAAGAACACAGTGTTCCAGCCTAGAGCGGAAAATGCTGGTTCTGCTGGGAGCATCAAAGCCAGTTGATCAGGCACCATATCTACCATCCAAGGCCCCTTGACAAGCACCAGTGTTAACTCCATGCCTGGTGCACTGTATCCGGCTGGTGAGAGCTGCTACCTCTGAGCCCAGATCCAATATTCTCAGCTGCTCTGGGTGCCTATCACAAGCCAAATAATGCTGCAGTGGTCTCCTAGGTAAGGAATGACTGATCCTTTGCCTGTAATTTTGGGATAGGTGGAGGAGCACCACTGTGTTTTGCTTTGACTTTTCTTTATTTTTCCTGGAGCAGGCAAGTAGCTCATGCCAGGGCAAAGGCTGGTAGGCACTGTCTTCTGGAAGGTCACCAGGTAGCTCTCCCCAGCTTGGGGGAGAGCAGCTTGTTGTTTGCAAACCCACTGGCCTTCCAAATCCAAGCAACTGTTGGGGGAGAGGGAGGTCTGCAAGGTCTCTGCCAAGGCTTGCCGTGACCTTAGGTGCTGCCTCAGTGGACACGGCTCCGGCAAGAGGAGAGCCATGTGCAATGCCATCTGGACCCACGCTGGCGAGGTGACCCTCCCTCCGGCACTCTGCTGGTGGACACCTGTGCCTGAGTCTGCCTCCAGAGCCCCAGTCCCTGCTCCTCTCAGATCTCACCCCAGGAGCTGCTCAGGCATCTCCCTCTGTCCCTCCTCTCTGCGGACAATGGTGACAAGCTGCTGTCTGTCCACCCCAGCTCATCCAGGGCTCAGCAACACACACTTTTGGGATGTGCATCTCTGTGGTTCCTGTATGAGGAGATGTGTGTGCAACCTGCTGGGACCCTTACTTGCCCTTGCCCAGCAGATATAGGCACCACCAGGGACTGGCTTGTTCTCTCCCTCACAGCTCTCTATAGCTGTCCCAGAAAATGGGGTGAAGCAGGGGAATTTTCCGGAATGCCCCTTTGATTTCAGTCACGTTGAGAGGACACACCTGGCAAGTATGAATAAAAAAATATTCTGATAAATAATCAGTATTGAGAAAAATTACTCGAAATAATGTAGGGATATTATCCTCAATATACAAACACTTCCCCTAATTTCTTGTTTGGAGAAATGGGGAAAAGAAAAAAAAGACCCACCAAAAAAACTGTTGGGAGGGGTTGTTTGTTTTTGTGAGTCTTCTAGCTCTTCTTGTGTTTTCATCTTGCTCAGCAGGACTGCCAGACCTTTCTCTTCACGTTCTGATACTTCTTCTTTGTGATCTGGATGAAAACAGTAATTGCAGGAACATTTGAATTTTTTAAAAACATGTTACTGAACTTTTTTTAAAGAATTGTCAGTAATGTTTGGACTCAAATTTGAGAGCTGGCTCATGAATCCCATGCTGGAGTGATAATATTTGTATTTTTTTGGCACCGGATACTTGTTCCTATTGCTTTCAACTATTTTCAGGCAGGAAAATAAAATATTTGTGCTGTTTCTGATAATCAGCCTGTTCCTGCGCAATTTCTTTACTGGGATATTGCTGAGGATAATCTCGTTACCCTTTCAAACACCATGAGAAATGTTCCAGTTAATGCCTTTGCAATAAATGGGGCAGTCTGTCCACAAACATGGAGGTATTTCCATATTGGCTTCCACTTAGTTTATGGTCTTCATGGTTTTTCTTCTTGCAATCCTGATCATTAGCACTAGAAAAATGAGCTACACTACGATTCAGAATAATTACCATGTTTTAACACATTTTAAGTAAGAGTAGTGCTGTTTAAAACCATGTCAGCGGGTTGCACACTGATGGAAATATACTTCTCTTTTTCACTCTGTATCATTTGTATTACTGTCCACTCAAACCCTTCTCCATCACGTCCTATATACCTCACCTTTTTATGAGCAGCCTGTCCTCAGTCCATCAGCCATTGTGACTGTAATAGTAAGAATGTTAATTATTTAGCCATTAATTACCTTGTCTTGTTTGCCCTCAACTTTAGGGTTTCTTTGTCACATCTTTCAAAGTCCAAAGCACTGGGGGGGAAAAAAGGAATAAATGCCTTTCTTTGTTTTAAAGCTTGTTTTCTTTTGTTCTGCTATAGATCAGGAAGTATATAATTCCACCACCTAAAAGGTCCAGGTAGTACAGAGACCTGCAAGACAATAGCTGCTGTGGTTTTACTTGGCATGCCTGAAAGAAAGGTCTTTTCCTTCCAGCACATTCCCTGCATTTCTGTAGGAGGCTCATTTTCCAATTGCAACTTCTGTTGGGATTCATGTCCCCAACATTCTTTTACAGAGACAAGCCAAGTGATCAGCCTGACATCTTTGGGTCTCCAATTGCATCAGCAGGATTGTGGTTGCTGTAGATGGAATGATCTTGGCTTCATTAAGATCAATATGAGGATTGCAACTGAGACTATATTCCTTTTTTTTCCTTTAATTTCAGAGAACCTCATTGGTCTGAATTATATTTTGATCCTGAGATGAAAGTGGTTAAGAAAACATGGCCTGATTTTTCAAAGTTGTGAACAACTAGATGGAAATGGTGGCCAGAAATCCATCCCTTGGTGATGGACCTCACACAGTTCATATAATTCTTAAGTTCTCCTTGGCACTTAATTTAAAAGAAAAAAAACAAAACAACAAAACAAAACAAAACAAAAACCAAAAAAACCCAAACCAAAACAAAAAAATCCCCAAAAAACCCACACAAAAAACCCCAGCTCAAACAAACAATCTTAATTTAAGTCTGATGTTTTTCCAAAACAGTGTGTTGCCATGTGAATCTACTGGCCCAATAAGAGTTACATAGGCTACCTATGTTGCATAGCTGTGTGGAGACACCACAGTCCCTATGGAATGTCAGCCACAGAGCTAAAAATGGGATTAACCCTGGCATGGCATCTCATGTACAAAAAAGTATATTTGTTTTGGTGAAATGTCTGTGACTACCCTTTATTCCTTATTATTCTTGATGTTTCACCTCCTGATACTGAGGTATGTCACACTATAAAAGTAAGTTTCTTTTGAGCTCTGGATATAAACGGGATTGATTTAAATGCGCCATTTCAATCTCACAGACCCCCCAAAAATCTCCTATGGTTTAGCTTCATCAGGTGTGTTAACTTTATGTGTTAACACACATACAGTGACAACTGTATGATTCATAAAGAAGCATATCATCATGAACCTCAAGGAGTAGAATTTAGATGCGGCCTGAAACGTAAGGCAGAAATTGAACGTAATAATGAAAAGCATTTGATTTTCCCATAAAAGTGCAGATACAAGGTCAGCAAGTAAAATACGAATATGGGTACTAAGTGCTTCAGTCAGGCTTCCAATCCAAAGTTTTTGTTCAGAGGCTTGTGACTCATTTATAAATATTTACCAAGGTGGCAAAACTGCCACTGAGTAGCTTGGGAGGTTTTTCTAAATAAACATTTTATCAGAAGAACAGGTGTTCCATCTTGAAGCTTTGTGAAATTATGTGGGAAATTTCTACTCTGAGTTGGAGTAACCTAATGCAAAACATTTGTAGGACTGCAAAACAAAAAAGCAGAAATGGACAGTTTTGCATTTAGTCTATCTTGGTTTTTCTTTAAACTAAGCCTGGATCAAAACAGATTTCAAAGAGGAAAATAACCGGTTTTCAAATACTTAAGAATAATTTAGGCACAATTCTACTTAAAGCCATCTATCTTGAAAATGGTCCAGTCCAGAGCTAACAAGGAGATGTCTGTACACACCACTCTCAGCTTTCCAACTAGTTGAGCCCTGAGTTTTCAGGGAAAAAAAAAAAAAAAAAGTGTTAGAATAAATCTCAGACGCATTATTTCACTTGGAAACACATTTGAGAGAACTGCATGTCCTCAGAAGTGTAGTCACATTAGTTGTAGTTCATTAAATGGTTCTAACTTTTTGAAGCGTGTTAAGCCTGCAGTATCTATCCATGTGAGGTAAAATTGCAGACTGAAAAACTTGTAGATGTCTGATAGTACAGAAGTTACTGTTCTTATAAATCAGTCTTTTCTGTGGTTAAATGATAGGGTGGAGAAGGGTGAGGGTGAAGCAAGTAACTTATCTCTCCTCTCCATCTAATTTGAAGGAACATTAAAAGATGAATGAGAAAAGAGTTTTCTTAATTTTCATTTTACAACAGCTTCACAGCTCTCTGAGTTTAGCTTTTTTATTTTTAATTTTCTGGTAAAATTTGCCTTCATTGAAAGAATGTTGTATGTGTAAGATACTGCTTTTCCAGAGGCAGCGTGTTCCTACACTGAAGAAGCAGGATTTCCAAGCGATGTCAAATGTTGTTTGAGAGCAGAATCCTGGCTCTCTCTGCTTTATCTCCCATATGTTGGCTGCTCACGTTGTAGGACACTAATGAACTCTAATAGACCTTAATGATAAGGAAGTTCTGCTGAAACCAAAGGTGTACACAGGACAACACCACTTCTTTCCACAGCAGGACAACAATCAGAATTTATGTGCAAATGGCCACTGGCAGATGCTTTTAAGAGATTGATGACTTTCTTTTTTCCTTTTCTTAATTTTTATTCCTTTTTATTTTTTTTCCCTAGCGGTCCTTGGTGGCTTCTTAATTTAGAAGACAAAATGTAAATAGAAAATGAGTCTTTAATTGTAGGGCTGCACATCCACAATCCTCACTTTTAAGCAACAGCACATGGCCAGTGTCTCTGAATATTAAAAAGATTTTTTTTACATGTCTCTTTTTGGGAAGCTGTAAGAGTGTTATCTGGTTTACCATGATCTGTGAAATTGAACCCAGGAATTACCTAATCTTTTTTTTTTCTTTTTTTCCTCCATGACTGTATATTTATTATTTAACTGCTGTGGAGCATTTGGTCAACTAGTAAGATCTTATTTACATTCCAGCAGTGATATGTGGCCTCAGTCAAAGATCAGAGCTAGATCATGGGCTTTTTTACAAGTTGCTTTGGTTTTGTTAAATTAATAGGAAAAGAGATTATTCTGACCCAGCAAGTTTGTAAAGTCTACATCAGGATACAATAAGGTGCTGAGACAGATGAATAAGCAGTAAATGTGTCAAGAGGAAAATGAGGAGGAGGAGAAAAGCATATTTTTTCCATAAAAATAGTAATTTCCACTCTTTACCTGTTTGGTCACTGTTTCTTCTGGTATACAGAATTCCAGGATAGATTGTTTGCCAGTGAATGAGTCCATCCTGCAAAGACCTGCACAGGTGACTTAATCCATACATTTGCTTTAGAGGATTTATGCTTTTGTAACTTCAGCCTCATGTTGGATTCTGTCTTTTGATTACCTTCTTGTCTAATGTCATAATGACAAAATGGCAATCAGGCACTTCTGCTTTTATATTTACAGTAACTTTGAGTGATCATATGGGGACTCACACAGGAAAGCATAACTTACTTTGAACCTCCTACCCTTTCCTCATGCATGGCTTAAAATAAGTAGGCACAGTTATCAGACTCTTGTCAGGACTTGTAACTTGTCTGCAATAACAAGGTTAACCAGCAATAGCTGTCTGTGCTCTGTGGTTGCATGCCAGTAAAACACTGACAAATTGAAAACTGTAATGAGAATAAACACATTATGAATATACCAAGCACATTGACACTTTTACATTAGAAACTGCGGTCATGGTAAGTTGCCTTGTCCTAACCAACCCTTGCTGTTTGAAATAGGGCCCCATTTTAAACTTATCATGTGCTCTAAAACAGTGGTAATAAACTTGTCCCGTGTGCCATAACCCTAGGTTTTCAAGTCATGGTTTAAAATGATTTGCCTGCTTGGTGTATTTCTACTTCCCTCAGTAAACAAGATTGAAAGTTAATAACAAGAATGGTTTCATAAATGAAAACATAAATTGTCACAGAGCTGAATAGACTTATAATTTATAGGCAATCAGAAGTTTCAAGGAATAATTGTTCTATTATTTTTGTTTGGGCTTCTTTTAGAATTTTCTTTTTCCACTACAGATACAATTTGGCACATGTAGATTAATAAAAGATTCACTGAAAATCATTTTTCAGCACTGAATTCTCTTAAAATGTGCTCAGTGATGTTCTGCAAATCACGCAGAGGATTCGACGGACAGAAAAGTGTGACTTCCTGGTTTGGTGTACAGCACACATACAGGTGGTAAGGATGCAAAGGATGTGTTACTACATCAGGACTGAGAGCTGTAGGCCTGAATTTGGCTCTTTGCATTTAAAAGCAGAGCGAAGGGGGTGGTTTGGCTCCCCCCGGCCGTGCGCATTGTTCGGGAGCGGTGGGCAGCCCTGGCACGGGCAGCACATCTCTCAGCAAGCAGGTGTGTCGCAGTCAGGAGCGAGCTGCATTGGCAGTGCTGTGCGGGGAAGTTTGTGTCGTGGCTGCCAGCGCTGGCTGGAGCCGTCATTATCTTTCTGCTTTATGTGAGCCTTCTCAATGACTGTCAATTTCACCCCGCTTCCTGCCCCTCTAACGCGTGAGCTTTGGCCAATAGGGGACATGTGATGCAGGAGTGGAATGGCAGGGTAGTAAGGAAACTTTTGAACCCTGGAGTAATTCGGGTAGCCCAGGGTGATGCTGCCAGTGGCTGGAAAAGGAAGGAAGAAGTGCTTTTGAGTCTCCAAAGCTGTTTGTGTTGTGGAGGATCTCCTCCCAGCTGAGCCTTGGCATCCATGCAGGACCTGACAGGCTGCCTTGTGGGTGTCCTAGGCAGCCCAAGAACTACAGTAGCCTTTGTTGTCACTCAGATTTGGGGAGCAGGATGTCAAAAAGGCAAAGGAAGGAGGTGGGGCCGTAGACCTATTATCCCTCTTTATCAGCCAGTGGAGCTGGGCCAGTACCTGAGGGAACAGCGTGGCGTGTGATTGCTCACCTCCCATGAAGAGAGGGTGCATGCCTTGAGACTGTAGCTGGGTGGTTTTACTATCCTGCCAAAAATTCAGAAATTTCCCTCTTTGTATCACGATGAAATAAGTGTTCTAAGGCAACTCTGGAGAACTCAGTAATGTATAGGATATTAGGACACTCACATGGAAGATAAAGACCCATGCTTCAAGCCCTGATTTTGCTTCACTCTAATTGAACATTTGAACCTGCCAAAGGCCGTGTACAAAACATGTCCCCTTTTCACCATCCTAGCATTTTTTCAAGGGTGGGATTTTCCCCACCTCTCTGCACAAATATCACCTCCACCCTGTGTGAATTTAAATTAAGTGGAATTCACAGTCAGACAGAGGCCAAGCACAAGAAGTGAGATACAGCAGCCTGGATTAAGACAGCCTGAAGCTACAGGCTTCAGCATCAGGCAGAGTTTTGTTATTGCCTCACTTCAATAAAGTTCTCTCCTGGAGAAGGACAAGAATCAGCAGATGGGAAAGGACTCCAACATTCCATGACAGTAGACTCAATCCCATCTTAGTCTTGGTGGCAGGAGTGAAAGATCACTAACAGTGAGGAGAGGATGTGTACTTCCAAGGGTGAATGCACAAGGCCACCTGTCTATGTAAATACTTTCTGAGGGTTGTAATCATGTTCTCTAACTTCAGCACCCTGAATTAACTGATGCAGGTGCCTACATCTTTTTTGAGAAATTAGGCTCTTGGATCAGCTTCCTGAAGGCAGGAGATACCCTCCTGTCACCTGCCTGGCCTGCAGCTGCTGCAGCAGAAGGACACCGCTCTCCTACAGTGTCTGTGTCACACCTGTCAACCTGGGGCTGATGTCTTGGCTACCCTAACTTATTCCATGAACTTGATGCCTAATTTGGAAGAAAGCAATTGAATCCTGGGCTCCTACTTTTAATTACCTTGAATTTCAACTGGTCTTTGTATCTAGAGTAAAGCTTTATGCTTTATTATTATGCTATATTATGATGCTTTATTAGTTAACTTTAACTATGCTTTACTATATGACAACCTCCTTCCTCACTGGGATCTGTGCAGATCAGCTGAGAGCCCTAATCTTACCATCTTGGCACCCTTGAGAAGAGCACAAACTTGGTTTGGAAAACACCCAGGTGCTGCCATCAGCATTGGGCTCTGCTGGCAGTGGTCAGGTGGCAGGATTTATACCATGTTTCCATTCAGCTTCTTCTTACTCTCCTGTTCATTTTCTCATCTGTCTCTAGATCTCCATCACAGATGACTACACTCATCTGTGATCCTAGGCAAAAGCTTGCATTAATGCCATTTCTCAGATCACCTTCATATTTGGCTTCTTCAATAGAAACATTCTATTTGCTTTTATCCCCAATCAACAGACTTAAATGCTTTTCATTTCTGTAATTTACAGATTCAGATGGCATTCGACTGGCTCTTGGAAAATACTAAATGAAGTAGATAAAAATGTTGAAGCAACAGTGTTCATTTACTCATTTTTTCATCCTAAGGTGTTAACTACAGAAATGATGCTCTAGAATAATTTTATTTTGAGTGAGCTGAGGTTTGAGCTTTTACCCCAGGAACAACATTCCTAAGAAGACTAAATTGTTTTAACTGCCAGTTCTGTCAGGTCGTCTGCCATATTGATGTGTTTGGCACACATGTAATCTTTGTTGCTGCTAAAGTAAGCCTTTCCAGTGATTCTCTGCTTTTCTACAGCACTGCCTTTGGCTACTTTTAGTAGCCAAGCTAAGGGTAAACCTGTGCTGCAGACACCAGCATCGCATGGAGCTGTGCAATAACGCAGAGCTTCATGGAGGTTAATCCACTCTGCCAAGTAGACTTTGGCTGAACTAGCAAATAGCCACTGTCTCCTATTCAATTTTATATGATTTAGTCCAAAACCAACTGTCAGTCACAGTAGGGGCTGTGTTACTAAACTATCAGTGCACTGTCAAGGAAAAACTGCTTCAGGTGCATGGCAAAGTGGTACCCACTCAGTGCTTTGCTATAATTACATGGATGTAACTAACGAGGGAAAAGGTGTTGTAAATCTTTTTCATCCAACCTTTTGCTGTTCTCTTGTCTTTCTCCAAACAATGATCACAAAAAGCCTGGAACCTAGATAAAAATAACAAGTGTTAAAATTCAACATTTAGAAGAAATAAACTCCAGTAAACTGGACATGAAAATTGACCCTTTAAAATTTCCCCTTTAACTGATGTTTTCTTCCCAACATTTAGGATTATATTAGCATTTTGAAGTGATTTTTGATAAATATGGATGTGGGAAAGAAATACTGTAAACGTGTCTACCACATATAGCTTAGTAAAACCATGTGAGTATTCATGTACAGAGGAGAAATAAATTACCTGGCACCAAGGCAAAGAGCTTGCAAAGATATGAGTGCTCTAATCTGAGTTAATTTTTTTTTTTTAAATTTAAATATTGTTTTGTTCATGTTAGATTAGGTCTTAGAAGTTATGGCTGAGAACAAGACCCTAATGAATATGCAAAGAATAAAATGATACTCTAAAGAAAAAAATATTATTAGAGCTCAGCAATAAATGATTATGAAATGGCACTAACATTCAAAAGTTATATTTCTGTTCCAGAAAAGGCTGAACTTCACAATCTGAAACATCTGAAACATCTCATTACTATATTGCATTGTAGATAAGCCCTTCTCCTTTACTCACAGCTGTGGCAAGCTTACAAAATTTCATTCGATATAGAAGGGTTCAGTAAATCTGGGTTTATTTTCTGTTTTGTAAAATACAGAGAATTTTTCACTCTTCTCCTAAAAATTCCTCTAGAAAACAATGGAGGTTTTCCCCACTACTCTTTTTTTTCCAGCCAAACAAGTCCCAGATACCTACTGTGTGGGAGGAGAGAGTCTAAAATGTAAACAGGTTAATACTACATCACGCCATCTGGTAGTGATGAAGCTGAAAGAAAGAGACGGTTGGAACAATGCTGATGAAAGGTTGCCTCAACTCAAGAAGAGGAGAGAAAGTTGTTCAAGTCAGTGAGTAAAATAGAGAAGCAGATGAGAAAATTATGCTGAAGCATCCTAAGCTGCAGGAATCAAAATTAAATTTCCTTGAATGAGTGTTTTGTAACTGTGCTTTCTAGTCCAGGAAACTAAGCAGACTGAAAACAGAAAGTTGCAGCATTCAGGTAAAGGGCCAAACCCCCCTTCTGAGACTACACTTTCAATCAGGGCACTTCAAATGATTTTTTTCTGATCACCTTGTCTTTCACAGACAATTTAAGTGTTCTAGCATAAACTGCATAATTTTCACATGCATTTTGTGAAAGTAACAGAATTACAATACAGTGCAAGTTACACAAATAATTTAGGAACCAAAATTCCACCACCATGTTATTGAAGGACCTGTGCCATTACCTACCATCTCTTCTCTTTTGCATGACTTGGAGCACTGGTTTTCAAAGTTATCCCTGCCAACCATTTAGACAGACATTGATTATTACGCAATCTGCTTATTCTCTTGTTCGCTGCTTCACTTGTATGAAATGCACACTTTTCCATTTCTATTATTTAGCATTTTTTCATCAATCTTTTTTAACTAGGCAGAGACAGCTTTAGCAAGCAGCAGTAATATTTAAGTGGGATAAATTTATCTTTCAAAAGCTTACACTTGGTCTTGTGTGTTTTCTTGTTATTAAGGTTAGATCTCACTCTCTCTTTTTAAAAGACTCAATATTGCATTTTTAGATATCCTGCCAATCTAGTTTTAACTTTAGGGTGTCAATTTTTACTTTTCACTCAAAATTCAATTTATTTGTTCTCCATGAACTTGAAATCATCTCCATAACGCTTAGTCCCTTCTGGCTGAAAAAAAACATAATCTATGAATGGATAAAAAAATGATGCACTGCTTTATAATGCTTAACAATAGTGTTTTACTGATAACACAATTAATCATTTCTGTCTTATTTATTTTAAATAAAACAAGCATTAAAATTGGTCTCCAAGAGCTCTGCTAGAGTTATACTTCATTCGTAGACTTCTGAAGGATTATTTTTACTTGGATCATTTCAGGGATCTGGTTTATTTCACAGCCCAACTTCTAGTTGTGGCAGCATGACCAGGGGGAGGCAAACTGTGAAGTGGGGAGTGGGAAGAAGGAAATAGAAAGTTTTTTCCCAGCCAGCTCCTCTGTATCATTTAATGACAACTTGCATCACTCCCTAATTTTTTCTACACCTGAACCCTTTAGCTCTGAATCAAGGGTTACTTTTCATAAAATGACCAGCTGAATTAACTAGGCAGGGCAGGTTAGAGTCTGGATGCTACTTCCATTAACCTTTCTGCAGTGAGGATGCAGTCTCTCTAGCACAAGCATTATGTGTTTCTTCCCAAGCCTCCCCACACATTCACAAGGTCAGATAAAGTTTTCCTGTGAAAAACTGGGAACAAATCACAAGATAGCCAGCTCATCACACTTTAACTAATATTCTCTATGTAACTTTTACCCACAAGAACAAGGAAGAAAGAAAAGTCTTCGGTTTTGTGTTGTTTTGCAATGTGGTTCTCAGAAATCTGAGTTGTCAGGTATTGGTCATCAAGACTAATTTTGATATGGCCTCAGAGTTTCCATCTCTCAAAGATACTGATTTAATCACTATTTTCCCTTCACAAACATTTCGAGGAGAAATTTTACAGTAAAACCCCTAAGAGTGGCCCAACCAATGACATATACAGCAACACTGATGAGCATCACAGAAGCCACCTCTGACATAGATGAAAATGTTTGCTTGTGGCTCATACTTTTTGCACATAGTGGACACAAAAAGATGGCTGTTACAATGCCTTTTTTTCCAGGTTGTTTTTTTTTTTTTTAAATTGTATACATGACTTTGTATACGTAAAGTACTCTTACTGCAACTTGTTATGGGAAGCACACAAGAAAAAGAACTTTCCAGAAAGAAACAGCACCAAATTTATATTCTGTGGAAGAAACTACAAACTTGTTGGCATTTAAGGAACATGTAGGATAGCTTTAAATGAAGCTGCAAAACTTGGAGAAACTTTAATTTAATCAAGTACTGATGACACTTGAAACTTCTTGCAGCAACTAGGGAATCACACAAAAACAATGCTGACTTTGTGTTTCTCAGTGAAAAGAACATGTAAATATGGACATAGCTTTTAAGAGGAAAACTATCAATTACTTTCAACAATTAAGCAGTTCCTCACAAATACAGAAAGTTCATGAGGTTTTTTTTATTTGTTGCAAGTATTTCTGAACCTACAGTTTTTCAGCCTCTTTAAATCAATGGAGAAGCTAACAAACATTTGTTTTTTTGAAAAAAGAAGGATTTCCTCGTGTTGTACAACTACCACACTTTTAATTTAAAATCAAATAGTTGTGAATAGTTCTTTACCTCCTATTACCTCCTTTTTGTTTGACTCCTTTCTCACGTAAATGTTGGTAATTAAATGTTGCAATGGTGTTACTGTCCACTGCAATACTGAGAAATGCTGGTCCACATGACCTAATCATTTTCCAAACCTAGTGGTTATGATTCAACTCAAAAATTATTCAAAGAGTTTTCCCACAACACCTTTTAAAAGCTAGAAGCATTATCCTGATAGCAGCAAAACCAGCTAGGTCTGTCCTAGTTCCCATTGTTACGGCAAACACATATGATATATATAGATACACAGTCTGATATTTCCAGCATAGTGTGAAATAAGCGGGTTGACTGGATCCACGTTCTCCTGGCAGGTGAAATACACTGTGCTAAATGATCTGCATTGACTAACAACGAACAACAGAGAGATGTGAGCGTGGGGCATATCATGGAGAATATTATCCACTTGTTACATGCCTAAAAGGGAGAGGAAAAGACAAGTTAGGAACCTTAGTTGCCCAGAGTTGGCTTTTGGGAATGTGGGTTTAACACCACCAAATGCATGTCCAGTCCAAATAACAAAGGAGACAGGTACACATGAGACTACAGATGCAGTCTGGGCGTAGTAAGACCAGGCTGTGACTGAGCTGTTACCGACAGTGCATCACTTCTCTTCCTCATAAAACTGACAAGCTTTTCTCTGATGCGTGCTGTTGCAAGCATCCTTTTTATTCCTTGCAGGCTAAAATTATGCTGTTTGTCTTTTTCAGTGATTACAGCTCTTCAGCAACTATAACTGAAATTTGATCCTGAACATGTATGTGTAAAAATGTGGTTTATAATGATTTTACACCATGCTTCTATAAAATATGCTATATTAAGGTTGCAGTACTAATGACATTCCTGTTTTTCGTTGCCCTTTTCACTCTTGGATATCTGAAACTACAGTTTGATCCCTAGACTTCTGAGGTCTATGAAGGTCTTCCCTTGGTATCAGAAAACTTTGGACCAGTTGTGTCAGTTCATCAAGAGAAAGACGCTATCCTTTGAATTTATCACTGCTCAGTAAACAAGGTGAGTTTGTTGGGTCAGGGACAGATGGTTCATGTGAGTTCATAACTCTTCTTAGCTACACAGCGGAGACCTTGCTCAAATGGTGGTTCTATGAATACACAAAATAGTAAGTGAAAATCGAACTCTGAAACTGTGCAATTAATTTCTGTTCTGGAGAACTAAGACTCCAAAAGGAATGAGTTCTCAAGTACTGAGGTGACCAACATTTCTAAAATACACCAGCATGCAAGCTTTTGCTGAGTAAACTATAAACTCCCACGCTATTGCAGAATGACTGTCAGTTCCTGCCTCATAACATCTGAACACCATTTTTTCAAAGAGTTAATCAAAGTACACCACCAAGAATAAGCAATTCCAAGAAGTACCATCAACGAACTCACTTGAACCCAGCCGAGCTGCTGCCCTACAGCTTCAAACAAATGCAGCACTTTTGTCAAACACTCTCCTGTTCCTCTCTGTCCATCACACCTCTCTGGAGCAACTGTCACAGGTATAGAAAAGTCTAGAGAAAGACTGACAGCAAAAATACAGTATTCCTTTCTCAATGTACTTATCTTGTTTTTGCTTTTATTAACAGTGGCTGGTATACAATTTGGCAGTTTTGTGTTTCTGGCTTGATTTTAGATCACCTGTGCCTAAGGGCTGTGGATATTACAGTGAAATAGTAGATTTGGTTTGTTTATTTATAACATTTCCTTTTCTTCTGGACTTCTAAAACTAAATTAAAATCTCTCTGCCCACAGACAAGCTGTAGTAACTTTCAATGGGAAAGTAACTTTCTGTCAGTAGTTTTTTGCATTTCTTCTCTTAAAAAAAAACTGTTATGAAAAAGCTGCAAACCCCACAGTTGCTTGCAAGGAAAAGAAGTTGCAATTAATTCCTACAACAGAGGAAAAGTTCTTTGATATTTGCACTATTCACAACGAGTTCATTAGTGAAACAACAGCACATCTCATGAAGCACACCCCAACATTGTCAAAGCTTTTTATAGTAAAACAGACGAAGGGTGAAGGATTCATGTAAGGGGACAAGAATATAACTCATACATTAATCAGTGATTGTGAATCAAAATTATTCTGGGTAATTAAGTAACTCTGAAGGTGTTTAAGTACACTAAAATAATAATAAAAAAAGCTAGGACACTATAAAATATCTTTGGCCTAAAAAACTCATAGATCACACGAATTTACCCTTGAATTCAGCCCAGCTACTGCTTAAGGTACAGTTCTGCATAAACCTACAAAGCCAGCTACTACAGGTTCTCAGTTTGTTGAATGTTTTAATTAAGGGGATTCTGTCAAAGTATTTATCACTATTAGGAGAATATTGTATACAAAACAACTAGAGATGGGTGAACTCATTTTACCTCATTACAAGCCCATTCAGAGACCACTTCTAATCATGAAATATTATTAGCTTCTTGTTCTTTTCAGATGATGATGACATAGAATAATACCTAATGATAAAATAAGGGAAGTAAAGAGAAGAAAGCAGCATGGGAAAAGAAATATCAACACTGTGTAAAGAATGAATTCGATAATATGGACAGAAGAAAGGAAATACTAGCAATAGTAAATACTAGTGGAGGAATAATAGTAATTCATTCTGTTCATGATCCAAAGAAATATCTGGCAGATTAGGTAGCTGTGTGAGGTTTTTTTTACCAGAACCTGCTAAATTATGATACCATTCCAATTCCTACATGGGGAAAAACAAAAGGTTTTAAGTTACACCAAAGAAATGCCTGCAAAGTCAAGCTAGCTCTTCAAAACCTGTAGTCCACAAGAATAATGTAAGATGTTCACAGACACTGAGTTTGCTCAAGACTGATGATAATCCCTTGTGAAATGCAAACTGAAATTTGTTTGCCTACCAAAACACGGCCTTTTTCCTATCCCCCTTTCCATTCACAGATGCCGGCATGTGTTGGCTTGTTATTGTAGTTTATGAATGTTGGCCTTTATTTCTGTGAAATAAATGTTATCAACTTCATTTGACAAAATGTAAAATTATATGTAAAGCTGACAGACTTGGAAAAAGTAATAGAAACTAAAAGGAGACAAACATAGCTTTAGGAATATGTGTTCTCTTGAACAGTTCTTTTACTCTGAAGGGCTACATAATTATACCAAGCCATATGTGTGTCTTTTTTTTCTTTAATAAATATTCCTGAAACTGGACAAGTGCTAATAGCACCACTCAGAAGAATGACATCTATCATCCAGAAAGTTCTCATTATAGCTTACTTTATCAGTTCAATGATGAAAAAAAAAATAGCTATAAATCAGAATCTCTAACTAATGTTTTAGCTGAACTTAAAATAATATTCTAAAGTCTGACCATAAAAATGTGGGATTAGGCTACACAGGCACACAAGACATCACTTCTCCTTTACCTGGAGATCTACATGATGAATTATACTGTTCTCACACAGTACAGGACAGGTGGAATTTGAATGATACATCCCATAGCATATAAATCATGTAATATAAAGTAAACACTCCATAGGTTATGGGGTTTAGTATTCTGGAATCGAGACTTCTTATGCCAATTGGTAGCTCTTTATGTTCTTCATTGGTCTTTTAATAACAAGGTATTTGATCTTTCTGTCTAATTGCTCTCATGTTAATAATTATGCAGGATTAGGAAAGCTCTAATTCTTAACCGTGCATATGGGAGGATGTATAGTTATGACATCTCTGTAAAATCTTTGTGAGAAAGACATGACCCAGGGCAGTGAGGAAACTCTCCCTTCAGAGCTGACAAGCTGGGCATAGTGCCACTCTGACGTAGCTGTCCTGCGGCAGTTTGCCGTGCTGGCATGGGTGGTTGCCACCCCTCAGAGACAGAAATCTGCCCCAGAACCCCTTGTCTGAGGGTAGCAGGGGACTTTCTAGCTCCAGTGCTTTCATGGGTTCCATTTTAACTACATCAGAGTATACCACAGTCTTTTGCTTACTTGCTGTCTCAGGCAGGGAAGCTGATTTTGCAGCTGTCAGGCTAAGGATCCACAGGGCTTTGCAGGACTCCCTGAGAGTAACCAAACAGGGACTTGATGTACACATCTTTGTGTGTGATAACACACAGAAATTACAGGCACATTTTTCCTGTGACTGATGGTTTAGCAATGGTGGAAACCAGCAGACATATAATCTTGGAAAAGCTGGCTGAGGAATGCTGCCTTTCTGCTTAGTCCAACAGCTCCATGAGGCAATACAGTGGATACAAATCTTTTGAGGACAATCACCCTATTTTCATTTTCAAAGCACTTCTTCAGGCTGAGCTACTTCAGCTACTGCTTTACTAAGCAGCTCCACAAAAACTTGCACAAGCATGATGGAGGAGCAGAGACTGATACAGAGGTAGAAACATGTCAGGCCCACTTTTTTCCTAGTCATATGTTGGAATAACAAGATCCTGTTGTTCTTGTTTAGCCACACTGGCTATTGCACAGGGCAAGTTGGAAATGGAGGAGGAAGGAGAAACTTAATTTCTTTGCCTTCTCCCTGACTGCATAGGAAGCTGAAGTTCCTGGTAGGAAGATTTTGCTCCTCCCCAAGGAGCATGGCTGGTGGCATGGTTGTACAGCAGGCAAGGCATTCAGACATAAAATTTTGTCCCTTATGTGGAAGACCATGTCCATTTTGTCTGATTATGGAAGGATGGATCTAAGGACGAAGAAAAGACCAAGGCGGACATAAATGTCAAAATAATTTGGGCAATCAGCTTCTTCAGTCTTGTTTCTGTTTGAAGATAAGGGGTCTGGGGAACTCCTGTGTTAGTCCTGTGTGTGTGTAGGAAGCCATTTGTACACCCCTGTGCTTGAAAAACAGGTCTGACAGGGTACCGGCCTGCAAGGCTCTGGAAGAGCATGTGGCATGATTTCCCCATTTCCCATTTCCTTATGCTTTTTTGATTTACTAGGTAAAAAACAGGGCTGCAAGCACCCCAGTGTACTTGGGAGTGAGTTGGTTTCTGTTTCTTTCCCGCAGACTGCTCAGGTGTTCATGTGCTGGCCCCACTGTGAGGAGGGACACACAGCAAGAGCGGAAGGAACTCCAGGTGTGTCTCTTCCTGCCCCATTCCTTGCAGCCCCTCCACATACCCACTGGTTAGAAAAAAAAATGAACCACACACTCAAAAAAAACCCCACCCAGCCAAGTCCTTTCAACAGATTAAACCCTTTTTGACTCAGCCATTCTTAAGGTGTTGTTCTGCACTCAGTGTTGGGCCCCTCACTTTAAAAAGGACGCAGAGGTGTTGGAATGTGTCCAGAGAAGGGCAATAAGGCTCATGAAAGGTCTAGAAAATGTCTTATGAGGAAGAGCTGAGGGAGCCGGGGTTGCTTACCCTGGAGGAGGCTCAGGAAGAACCTCATCCCTCTCTACAACTCCCTGAAAGGAGAATGTAGTGAGCTGGGGGTTGGACTCCTCTTCCGTGACTGCAGTGAGAAGACCAGAGAAGAAATGGCTGGGACAGGGGAGACTCAGATTAGGTATTACGTGAAATTTTTCACTGTTAGGGTTGTCAGGCACCGTAATAGGTTGCCCTGAGGAGGTTGTGCAGTCACCGTTCCTAAACGGGTTTAGGAGGCATTTGGATCTGGTGCTGGGCTTGGTTTAGGGGTTAGCCCTGGTTTAGTGCTTTAGGGGTTACAGTGTTAGTGCTGGACTGATAGTTGGACCTGATGATCACTTCCAACCCTGATGATTCTATGATTTGTCAGTGTAGTCACTACTAACTCTCTATGCAAAAGACACTATTTTTTCCATACCTTTGTACTATTCACCATAAAACGTGTTTCACAGAACAACTTTCCCCAGAATGGTCTTTCCCAAGCTGATCTTTTCTTCCCTCCCTCCACAGCAGCAGAAAGGGATGGTGCAAGGATGGGACTTGTGAGAGCTCTCTCCCGCCTCCCGTCTCAAGTAGGCTGTGACTGTTCCCTAACAGGAGCCAACTACTTCAGCTGAGGACAGTCATTACCTTTTTTCACCCCAGCAGAAGATACTTCTGCCACCGTGCTCTGCCAGCCCTTCCGTGTTCCAGCTACAACAGACAACGTGGGCTTGCACCAGCACCGCTCTTTCCAGACCACGGTGAACCAGAACCACAGAAGCGTTCGGGCAACGCTCTCAGGCACATGGTGTGATTCTCGGGGATGTCCTGTGCAGAGCTAAGGACTCGCTGATGCGTGTGCGTCCCTTCCACCTCAGGCTGCTCTATGGCTCCGCGCCCTCCTGCAGGGTGTGCGCGGCGGCGGCGGGCCCCGAGCGGAGCCCGGGTGGGCGCGGGGCGGGGAAGGCGGAGCGGGCAGGCCGATGGATCGGCGCGTCTCGACGGGAAGGAGGAGCGCGGGCCCGGGGGCGGCTGCTGCCGTTCCCGGGGCGCGCCACGAGGTGGCTCCGCGCGGGTGACCCGGCGCCCGCTGAACCCCCGGGGCCGCGCCGGCTGGCTGGCGGCACGGAATCCGCCTTTCTCGTTGTGTCACATTTTACAGGCGCTTGCTCATCGCCGGGTCTGCCGGAGGACAGGCACACACCCCTGCGGGCTGTGCCTGGGACAGAAGGAGGCAGCCGGAGCTGCCCGGGGAGGATTCGGGCCGCGGTGAGGCTGGCGAGCGCCTGGCCCGCGGAGGTCACTGGCGGCTGCCGCCCTCCCCTGGCCTGCCCCGTGCGAGCGCAGAAGCGGGCAGCTGGTTCCCACGATATGGGTGCCTGTAGCTTACTTGGAAAATAAACATCTACCGGTAGGAGATGAGTGGGGTGACTCAGTAGGTAAAGGTGAAACAGACATTGCAAAGACTTTCAGGGCTTTAAAAGTTGGAATAGAAGTTTTTTGGTTTGGTTTTTTTTTTTTCTTTCTTTTTTTTTTTTTTTTTTTTTTTCCTCCTTTTCCCCACTCCTTTGAGGTGGGCTGTTTCTATGAAGAAAATTCTGCTCACATTACAAAAGGGGGATGTCAGGGGGTTTGACTGTCATTGAGGTTGAAATGAACTTTGTCACCCTGTTTAAATATTTAAGTCTCCTGACACAGGCAAATACATCACGAAGTGCTAAAAAATATATTTAAAAATACAGCTGCCTTTGAGATGAAGCATTCTTATTCCCACTGTATCAGTTCACTTTGCTCAGGCAACCCTGAGGTACAGAGTATGGCAAGAAACTGTGGACTGGAGAGGAAGCTCCATTATCCGAACTTGTGCATTTGAAGGGGTAACATTTTGTTTTATGCTGTTTTAGCCACTGTTGATTTAACTGATTTCCAAGAGTTTAAACATCTTATCAATATGCACGTACATCAGTTTTCTTTCTGTGTCCAGTCATACTATGTCCTATTCCCTTAGGTAGCTGTAGTTTTATTGTAGTTTCATACTGTTTTGCATACTGGTAATATTTAGGGGATTTTTTTTTTACTTTCTCTTAACAGTCTTAACCTTCCCCGCACACATGCAATGTTTCCACTTTTATATCATTCCTTTGGTTGTACTAAAAGTGCTGACTTAACTCAGAAGTCAGGAAATGGTCTTTAGACCTTGCTCAGTAACACATCTTTGCTTTGGATTCAACATTGAGGAAGGTAATGGATGCACTTTAAAAAAAAAGTGTTGTTTTTTTTTTTTTTAGATCGACTTTGATAAAATAATTGTAATGTGAAAACTGTAATGTGGTTCAGGGCAGAAACCACTTTTATGTTGGTGCACTTTGTCTGAGCTGATCTCAGAGGGCCATAGGTTCTTGGGCAACTGTGAGTGTTCAAGCCTAAAGCTGGAAGCACTTGTGTGAGTGGGAGCTCTCAGTCATAATTTAAAGTGTTATCTCAAAAGCAAACCACATGGACCATGCTGACAGCAGAGAGTCTCTTTAGTTTCATCCCTTCATGTGGAGGTGGAGGGACTCATGATCAACAAACACAATGTTTTCATCTCCTGCGGGCCACGGAAGTAACTCTCTGAGGGGTTGGAACTGGGAATTGCAGTGAAAAAGACTTGAAGGAGCTGAGGGAAACCAGCTCCATAGTGGAAATGATACCATAAAGGTAGAAGAGCCCAACAACAAACCTCCATTTTGCTGATGGTTTCTCCAACTCTGGCCACATGCCAGTTTGGTTTTGGTGGGCTTAGCTGATAACACAAAGATCTTCCAACCTCCAAGTTTGTGAAGGATGCTACCAAATCCTACTGCTGATGAGAAGTGAGGCATTTATACATCCTTACAGGTTGCTTTGTACATTTCTTGTAGAAAAAAAATATTCAAGATAAATTGTTCACAAACATTTTGGGTAAATTCTTCCATGTCTGAAGGAGAAGACCACTCAGGTTGTGCCCTATCCTTAGAATTTTTAGTTGTTTTCGGAACAACTGGAAAGTGCAGAGCATATGCAGCACCTGTGGGGATAAATAGGGACTGAAAGTTCTCCTAGGTCTTGAAAAAATAATCATTCAGGTTTCCCTACTACAGTTCTTTTTTGAGTCTGAAACTATATAAACTATACATCACATATTGACATTTATGTCCTTCAGCAGTGTGACATCACTTGTCACTTAATGTAAATTTGTCCAAGTCATGCAAAAGTCAAGTGTCTGAAATGTGAGCTCCTAGTTACAAAGAAGTATACTCTTACTGACTGACTCATAATATTTTTTCCTCTTATGTTCAAGCCTGTGGAAAATGAATATGCAACCAGGAATTAAGACAGAAGTTAAAACCTACATAAGGGGTTTAAAGCAAACTGTGCAAACTCTTCAAATCTATGTCCAGATCCCATCTGCTCTCAGCCACAAAATTATCCAGTGTATGAATAAGCCCTTCCAATGATCACGGTGGGATTCCTTCAACGTGACACTAATGTGTTTGACCTGTGGTTGGCCTACAGGTGTGTGCCCATGTGTGAGCAGTGTGGACACAATCTGCCTGACAGGGTATACACAGGATAAAACATGTTGGGCTGGTGTTTTAAGCTATTTAAAATAAGGTTTGGGTATTTTTTTTAAGCTTTAACTTTTGTGAAGAAAGCAACTAAGATTTTTAGTCTGTCACACTTGCAAAGACATCTCTTTGTCCATCCATCTGGCTTGCTTTGGTTTCAGGCTGTTTTGTTGTGAAGTGGAATACATTGTGGGATATACGTTGTGGGATACGTGGGGGGTTATATGTTGTGTTTGAGGTGATGACTCTGTGGTCCTCCTGTGCATACCAGAAGTGAATTCCTTTCCAGTTATGCACACCAGCTGCTGACCAAGTCCTGTGTCCTGCACTAACACGTTTCTGCACTGGGAGAAACACATCTGGAGAGTAGCTGATGCAATGAGTCGTGATTGCAGAGGACAAATCCTAAGCATAAATCAGACTAGTTATATATGTGTATTTGAAAGTGCAGGCTAAAATCTTAAATATTGCCTTGTCTTCAACAGGATGCCAGGAGAGGAAATGAAGTAACCGTGTGATGACTTCTCAGCAAAGAGGCTGTTCTCATGTAAATCAGCATTCTTGAGATTAGCTGTTGGAAACTTGGTTACTTGGATTACGCTTGTGAATTTTGGTCACCGTATATACATGGATTACTCTAACCCCCGAGTGAAGAGAGCGTTTTTGAAAACAAGGATGAGCTGTACAAGGAGAGAAGTGTTCAAAGGAAGCCTGAGTCTAGGCCTATCGGTAATGGTCTCAGAGGAGATGTGAAAAAGGGGGACATTGTCTGGGTTATGGTGATGTCTACAAACTCCTCTGATAAGGAATGTGATCACTTCTATGTCTCTGCATGGATGATCAGAATCAAAACAGGGAACATTTGGGAGAGGGCAGATATGAGTAACTCAGTTAAGAGGATAGTGGAAAAAGAACTAGGAAAATATGATGAGTGTTCTTCAAATAGGAAAAGGGTAAAGATAAAGTGTTAGGTCAAATTATTTTGAGTCATGCATGGTTTATTTGTTTTCTTGTATTTAGTGAAAAGGTAGAAAAGTTGAACTTCTGTGCTGAGCTCATAAATCCTCAAATATAAAACAGCTGCAAGCTGGGAAGGTGTTCTCAAGCTCTAAATTTTCAACTGTGATAGGGGCGCAGACAACATGAAAATTGGTTTTTATTTTCAGCTTTGGTCACTGATGCCGATAAGAGTGAGTGTGTGTGAACATCTGTGTGTTTGGTATTGTAAGTAAAATAACATACAGTGAATTTACCTCAAGTTTTCATGAAAGTGTCACTTAGCTTTGCACAGCAAATATATGTGTGAACAGAGTAAAAAGGGAACAAAACCCCTTTAAGTTGTTTTACTTCATTGTTAACTAAATGTTTTGCACTCAAACAGTATAGAACATTATTTATTGAACTTGGGATATATTGGGGGGGGGCAGTTTATGACATATCTTGTAGGTCAGTTGCAGAAATCACAGCCGTGGATCTTCCAATTGCTCTCCAGTTTCAATTCCAACAATTCACATTATCATAGCATTTTTTTTATTATTATTTTTAAAAGGAAAAGGTGAAAAGATTTGACAACACGATTTAAAGAATGTATTTGGACTAAGTTACAGACCTAGAGTATTTGAACCATTGTTTGCACACCACTGGGAACACAGTGCCTCCTTTTAGATAATAGTGATTTTATCCTCAAAAACAAATTAGGATGGTGGGACCTGGTACTGTCCAGCATGATGATATGGAAAAAAGTATCAGATAAATTATTCTCCTTTTGATTTGATCCGGAGGCAGGGGAAATTCAGTCAGTTTGTTCAGTCTGTAACCATGTGCATGTGATGAGATTTCTGGGGATGAACATGGTGAGAAGATGTGTGCATCTAAATCTGTTTCAGAGTGCTTGCACAAGTACAGAAAGTCCGAGATACCACTCTTACAGAAAAAAAAAAAAAGTAAAATCCCATTCTTAAGAAAACCCAGCAGCAATGGAATCTGTTTGGACTTAGAAAAACTAAGTGAAGAGCATAGGACTGGCCTCATTCATAATCTGAGTCAAGATTTTATCAGTGGGGTTGTCTGACAGGTGAGAATGCATTTCACATCATGGGCATGGGACATCCTGTGTGGCTCCATGACACTGGAGACTTGGTGGCTTTACTTGGCCCTGAGATATCTGTCTTGGTAGGAATTTTGCCTTCTGCCAGTACGAGATCAGTTTCCATAACTGTGCCCCTTTCATAAGGAAAACTGATTGTGTTCTTTATGTATATAGCTTTGGAATACATACTGATAGCCAGACTATTTCATACCACTTACTACAGGAAAAGTGCATGAAAGTGAGGAAAATGACCCTATTGACTTTGGCTACGTGATATTTTGCCACCAACAAGAAGCTTCACCAGCAAAATCACGAAGCAAAAATATACCGGCCTTTCAAAAAATGAAGCCTGTATTTGGGTAAGAGGAGGCAGAAAAAATTCAGAAGTAGTTTGGCTTGATGCAGTCGTGGTTACTACAAGCATAGATGATGTGTGTGGTTCAGCACTGGCTGCAGTCAGTGCAAGCAAATCTCACACCACAGGGGCTAAGATGAGAAGTAGGCCCAAAGAAGCTCATGTCCTGGTTCAGCATGTTCTAGCTTTGACAGCTTCAGGGGCAGCATCCCACTTCAGGATTCCTACCTTGAAAGTTAGTATTTCTGCTGGATTTCTAGGTGCTGGGTAAGCAGTTGGCCTGTTTTCTTCTTCCCTATCTTTCTTCCTGTCCTGTACCACATAAAGCAGTTGTGGTGAGGCTACTCTCCCTTTCTTCTTTGCTGAAGCTTGGAAGCAGCTCCACCTCTGCCGCCTCCTTCTTTCTTCTGTTTCTTTTATTTATGCCACCTCCTGTTTTCTTCTTTCCTCCTCATTCACCCCCATTTCCTTGCAATAATGCAGTCACCTGATGGTCTGAGTCAGCCATGCCTTTTTACCTCCCAAAATACTCCCATTCTCTCTGAGGAAAAGTCAGGCGGACAAATGAGAGTTGGGTACCTCCTGTAGACCAACTCTTGGGTCAGTCTAACCACGTGAACATGATACTTATTAAATATATTAGGGACAGGAATTTGCTAGGAGCCCAAAGTGAGGAATTGAGACATGCTCAGCTCTCAGAATGAGAGTTTTTCCTAGACTTTACAAGATATTCCCTTTTCTTGAAGCTAAGCATATTGTTCTGAGCAGGGTCCTGTCATTAAATGGTCAAATGTGAGAGGTGTGTCTTCTCTAAGAGGGGAAGATGGTTTTGGTGAAAGTATCATTACTTTAATATTGACTTAGAGAATCTAGGTTTGGAGTAATCAGTTTGGCATTCTGTGCCGTATGCTTCTTTTGGCCAGACTTTTTGCTTTGTTCAAAAGCTGAAAGGAAGAGAAATACTAGTGAAATTTTAAATTCACTTTCCAAGGGAGTAAGGTCCAGTCTTACTTTACTTTTTTAGCAGTTTTACCTAAATAAAAGGACATAAAAGGGAATATGCCTTTCGTTCATTTGGTTTTGTAATATGTTTTATAGCCTTGTCTGGTATTCAAGGACCTAAGCAACTTTACTGGGATCAATAGGAAGCCCCGATCCATCCCTCAGCCTTACCCAGATTTCTCCCTTGTGGCAGATCCAGAGCTTTAAAACTCCAGTTGGACTGTGTCTGGCTCCAGGTAAGGTTTGTCAATATTTTTCATCTGAGACAGTATTTGTATTTTTCATATACATGAAAAAGGCAGGTTCAGCAGTATCAAGCAAGGCTGAGAATTTGATTTCATTTTATCAAGTAACTTGTCCAAACCAACCAAACAAAAAGTAACTTCCCTTAAACTCCTTAAAATAAATTGGAAGACATATTTTGATTTCTCATTGCAATACTTTTGAATAAATGGTATCATTTTCTAGTTTGAATATACTATGCATGTTCAATTTTCTTTGAAATGTGTTTTTAAAAGTAAATAAAATCACAATGAAATGTCCACTTCAGATTAAGTTAAATATTTCATGTAGTTTAAAATGTTGTTTTAAAAAGTTTATATTTGCTCAGTGTTTTTCACTTTTTCTGGTTTTTCTGTGAATGGAAGCATCAGCAACCACAAAACTTTAGTTACTGACTCTTTGATTTAACTTTATTCCTAGGAAAAAAAGGCTGGTTTTCTGTCACTTATAAGTAGGGTCCTACAGGCAGTATTGGTGCTTATTTTCCAGAATCTTAAGCTCCCAGGTGGATGTTTTTAAGGGACACATAACAGATTAAACATACAGAAGGCAGAGTGCAGATGACATGTAAACCAGGCTTCTTCCAGTTTGGGCAAGTCAAAAGACAGAGTCATTCAAAATCGAGAAATACCTACAGCTATTTCCTCTCTTGATTGATTCTACTCTTTTTCTTCAGTACGCAGTCAGCCTGTTTTTGTGGACATCTCTGTTTATTCTGATCCTCCTACAATTTCCCACAACCAGTAACTTTTGACTCTCCTGATCAACTCTGGATCAAGGTAACATTGTTCTGCAGTCTAGACTGAAAAAGAAACTTATTTTTTGGCATATCCATACAGCTCTTACGAGTAAGACACAGATTCTTAGGATGATTCTTTTTCAAATTAACCAAAAAAATAAACACAAACTGCACCACAAAGCCACCTATACATCATAGTGTCTGAAAAAAATCAATCTAGAAGTTGCAAATGGTGTGATGGGCTAATCCTGGCTAGCAGCCAAATACCCACTGAGATGTACTCCACCTCCTCAGCTGGACAGGGGGAGAAAATAAGAAAAAACCTCAAGAATGAGAAAGCTTGCAGGTTGAGGTAAGGACAGGGAGATCAATTGTCAGTTACTGTCATTGGCAAAAAAGGCTCAACTTTGGAAAATGAATTTAATTTATTGACTGTTCAAATACATTTGGGTAGTGGAAACAAGAGCACAAATACTAAAACTACTCCTTTGCCTCCCCCTTTCCCAAACTTAACTTCCCCCTCTTTAGTCCCGACTCCTCTTGTGGCCCCACTGAGCATTGTGGGGAGGATGGTGAATGCAGGTAACAGTCAATGCATAACAATTTCTCCCTGCTGCTCCTCCCTCCTCACACTTTTCCCCTGCTCCAGTGTGGGTCCTCTCCATGGACTGCAATCCTTCAGGAAGGAACCTGTTCCAGTGTGGGCTCTTCCTGGGTTGCTGTTCCTTCTAGAATACCTAGCCGCTCTGGTATGGTCCTCTCCTCGGGCTGCTGAAGAACCTCCACCTCTGACATTGGTGTTTCTTCTATTGTTTCTCACTTTTTTTTCCCCTCCCTCTCTCCTCCTCCTCTGGCTGTCCAATGTTTTCTACCCATTCCTGAATATGTTTTCAGAGGCAGCTCAAATTCCCTGATGGGCTCAGCTGTGTCCTGGAGCTGGCTTTGCCCAGCCTGGGGCAGCCCCTAGCCTCTTGTCACAGAGGTCACTCCTACAACCCTGCTGCCACCACCAAACCCTTGCCAAACACAACCAATACAGTGGTTCATGTGTGGGTTTGCCAAATAATCCTTTCCTGTTCCTTTCTTTTTCCCAGGAAGCTGTAGGAACACTGCTATGAAGGCTGGCAGTATTTGAGATGACTCCAGCAACATAGAGAGGGAGGAGAGGCAATGAGAGAGGCATTTTGTGTATGTGTCTGAGACTTAAAAGCTCTCCAGATCTGGGAAAGTTATAAGTTGCTGAAATTAGCTCATGCTGAAAAATGCTTGTTCACTAATGGCAATAACAGCTATGTCACGTGTTCACTACAGAGATGCCCAAGGACACTCACCTGTAGTGTACTAAAAAGGAACAGAAGAGAAATGTATTAGTGCTGTATGGATAAAATATTTAAATGGTTATAGCTAGATGGACTATAGAGATAGTAATCTGATACGTATGCATGCACTGTACATTTTTATACTAGAGTTACAGCATGAATGACCCCATTAAATCCTGTTACTTTCCTAATCCAATAAGTGCTTAATTTCATTGCAAGTGTTGGAAATAATTATTCATTTATACACTTGTTTTTGCCACACATTTTATGTCAACAAGGAGTATGCCTTTGACTAATCAGTTAAAACAGCTGGCGGATAAAGGAGTGAACGAGAATTGAGAATGTGCTCTTTCTGGGAAGAAGATTATTGGTACTTTTTCTGAGATGTTATTGATTCTACAAGAAATGTTGTGTTAAGCACAAAGAAAAGGCTCTACTCAGTGTTAACAGTCACCAAGACAAGGGTGAAAAGTAAAAATCTTCGTGCTTCTCAAGCTGCCTTGCTCTGACATTCTGTACTTCTCTTACCTCTCAAGTGCCTGCCATGCTGAGTTGGGTGAAGAACATTGTATAAAACACAGATGTGTGGGTTTTTCTGGTTGACAATTCTTTCCCAAAAGAGGAAATGCTCTTGAAGACCATTGCAAAGATAATCTTGTTCTTTTGTACTCCTCTAGTAGATAGAGTGATTCTATTCCGGTTACCAAGGACCAGTTTCATAGTCAGACATTTTTAAGTCTGTTCAGTTCAATGCTCTCCCACTCTTCTTCACTCATCTTGGGAAACACTTCACTCCTCTCTTTAAAAGCAATTCACATGCAGGCTAGGACTTAGGTTGTGCTTACTGTTCCACCCCAGCTGTGTTGTAGGACACTGGAGTGGAAGTAGATGCCATATCTCTTGCTGGATGAGGGCCTTTTTCCAGACCAACATCGTGCCACTTGTGGCAGCCACAACTTAGGTGAGGGCAAGGAAGGAAACACCAAATGACTAATGCTGCTCTGTGGATGTTTTCTTCCCAACTTGCCACACTTCTTTCTGTGTTTATTACAGCTGTAGGTGCATTTATTTGTCACTGAAGAGAAGTACTAGCCTTTGTCAGAAGAATGGGAGAAAAAAGATGATGCTTTTGCTGTCACAGTTGTGGCCTGGAACACAATGCAAGTTTTAAAGCATCGGGTAAGAAAGGAGAAAGGAAACATTTTAAAGCTAAAAGAATACTTTGGAGTAGAAAAGCTTGAAGTTATTTTTAACACAGGTGTTTCTGTGATGGTGCTATACTGTATGAGGAAACTTCACAGTTCTCCATGGCACTCACAATAGGTGTAACACCTTTGCAGAATAATTGCTTAGTAACTCTTGCTGAAATGTAATAAAATTAGGAAGACTTGTAAAATCTACTCCTGCTAAAGATATTTCCCTTTTCACAGTCTGTGTTTCTCACATTAGTGTTTATTTCAGTATTTGTACTAACAACCTTCTTATAAAAAGAGTAAATCAGATTTGAAATTTTAGGTTACGTTCTACTTCTCAAGTAGCTCCACTGCAAATGTTAAGAATAGGAAATGAAGGAGATGCACATATTGGATAGAATGTGTCCCAAGGCGTGTTCATTGAGACAAATCAGCTGCAAAGAATCCTACAATTTTCTCATCTGTTTCATCATTTATAACCAAGAAATGTAAGGATAGATCCAAACCTTGCCTGTCCCAAAGTACTGTAGGAATGGCCATGATAGATACACTATTTTAGCTGTTTTAGCCTTCAAGATCAATAATAACAATAGAAGGGGGACAATACTGATAAATGTTGATGAAAATTTCAGGAAATCTTAGCACTGTTCTTATGTCTTTGAGTAGAAAAGTTGTTGTCTTTGAATCTTTACATTGTCCCATCACCTTCAGATAATGTTTTTAGAGTGAGTGCTGGCTTAAACTGCTGATTGTCTTCCTTACCTTTCTGCCTTCTGTCTATTGTAGCAATCCATCTGAAAAAGGAAAAATTATGCTTTCCTTCCTGGAATCCGTAACATGTTTCAGACATACTTCCTGAGGATAAATGGTGTGACAGTATCTCAGGTCAAAATCTGATTGCACTGAAATCTAGGGACAAGCTCTGCTAAATCACATACTCTACCTGTGCACAGGTATCCACTGCAAGAACACAGTGCTGTGACACTTGAAATGACGCTGAAAACTGAAAGACCCTGACCAGGCCTTAATATTGTGAAATGCTGGAAAATCTTACTTGTGTTCTTTGTAGATGTAACTGACTGATTTTCAGCCAGAATAAGCAAATAGAGGACCAGATTTGGGTCTTGGGTCAGTGAGATAATTCCTCCAACCTCCTGGCAAATTTAGCTGAATTTTGTTATGGATAATGTGGTCTGTGAGTGTTTGTTCTTGTTTTAGGACATTTAAATGGCAATTTAAAATAATATGGAATTTTGGAGACTTATGGGCCACTATCATGTATCATCGGGCATCCTTGTAGGTTGTGTTTCTGAAGGATAGTTCCATATATGCATACTTAGATCTGGAAAGGTGGGATGCTTGGGTTTGCATCTTAAATCCTTTTTTTAGGCACAAATCTACAGATGGCTTCAATCAGGGCTTGTCAATGCAAGTTACTCAATTAAAAAGGTCAGTTATTAAATTTTTCTATCCTTGTGCAAGTATAAGAGTCAGGAAGCAAATTATGAAAACCTAAATTGCATGTGAGGAAGAAAAACCCTTGACATTAGCCTATAAAAAGTGATTCCTCTCTGTGGCTTAAGCATGGCTATTAGAGGGACTAGGTATCAGAGCCCGTATTAAAATGGAAAATGTAAAGAGTTTGTGATTGATTAGTTAATCTGCTGAACAACACCGACTCATGTTAATAAGGTTAGAATCCTATGTGTGGCCTTATAAAACCAAGTCTGTGTTTGCAGCTCTGGCCTTCACCTACTGGGTGACCTTGAGCAGCATGGCCCAGTGCTTGAGTTTTCCCCTTAAAATGGCAATAATATTTCCTCTCCTTTGTAAAACTCTATGAAAGCAGTTAATAAAAAGCTTTGCGCATGCTTTGGGTACTATTCTTATTACTGATGTATTACTGTGGCAATTCTTGTAGGTTACAAGAGAAGAAAATTCCTCTGCCAAACATGCAGCCAGGAGAGAACTTGTAGCTGCTGAGTGGTTTGAGGTCAGATCAGCAGGTGCTATAGATTTTCAGAAGTCTTAAAAGCTGCTTCTTGTAGCAGGAAGGGCAATGCGTATCCCAAGGAAAAAAATGGTGACAAACTTTCCTTGTAATTAGCTTGCATCAGTCAGAATATCCATGAAACACAAAGGTCGAGCAACTTATTTAAAAAAAAAACCCTATGTGAATCTAAGATTAGTCTTGACATTTTCAAAGCCTCAGAAAATTAGGGGAAGGGCTGCAGCCCTGAGGATTGTGGTCCCTTAGGCTGACTGGAGGAAAGATTATACTAAACATTTTGAGACCTGAATGATCCATTTTGTATTAGAGAAGATTTACAAGATCCTCAGAGAACGCTTGAAACATCTGACTGGAGACAGTCTGTGGACTTTCTGCTTTCTTGGTAGGGATTCTCAAGGGCACCATTAAGGAATCAACTATTGTGATTGATGGAAAAATAAAGAAATCGAAGAAGAAATGAAGACAAACTACAATGTGGACTTTTTCCTGCAGTCCCATGATATCTTCAGCATTAAGTGATTTTGGCAGATAATTTCTACTATGAAGCATGTGGATAGCCAGAAGGCTATTAAGAGAGAATGATGGTATAATATAAGCATGGAGGATTCTTATAAAGTGTATCTTTCTCTCATTCAAAGTACATGATGAAAAATGATGTGTCCAGAGTGCTAACAAATTATAACAAAGTATAAATTTTCCACATATATATATATATATATATTTATGTGTGTGTACATATATATATATATATATATATATATATATAAAATGCTAAACCACCTTTACTATCATAAGCCGGCATTCTCCCCCCCACCCTGTGCTATTTATTTCCTATTTATAAAAATAATGCCAACTGCATCTTTTAGCTAATCCTAGCTAGCTCCATATGCAGGCTGACAATATGCCTGAGGTGATAATATGTCTGGTCAGTTAGACCAGTGTGTGGTAGATGTAAAATCCTTAAATGGGGATGCAGGATTCTGATGGAATAATACCCCACGTTACTTTGCACAGATGAAAATTACTTCATCATGTGCAAGATGATAGGGGATAAGGCTCCTCCTTTCTTCCTGGTACAAATTGAATTTTAGTGGTGTAATAAATGCCCACATGCCGCTAGATGGATTTGCTCTCTGTCCTACCCATCTTTATCATTTACAGACTTATCTTACTAGTTTGTCTTTTCCTGTTCTATGAATTATTTGTGAATAGATTAATTAATTTAATTACTTTTGTTAATTCATAATTGCGTTTGTCAAACCTTCCTGAAGAGGGGTTGCAAACCTTTGGATTACTACAGGGCTGTGCTCACTGTAATGTTGCTGGTCACCTCAGCAGCACAGGAGAGCTACCAGTCTCTGCCTGAACACTTGCAAACATCATGTAAATATAAAGCTTCTATTTCTATCTTTAGATAGGTTTATGTGCCCAAAACATCTGGGTTTTTTTTTTTTCCATGCTACCATAGGCTTGTTAGAAGGCTTTCCTCCTCTCTGTTAGCTGTGTCGAGTTTCTATGCTCTGACTATGATCATTATGAGAATATATCACACCCCAAAGAGTGTTCATTTTCCACATTTTCATTTTGCCCAGGGAAAGAATACAAGAGCAGTTTGCAGAGCTAGATGATACAGACTGGCATTCAAAATGCCATTTTGCTGATGCTTATTTTAAACCTTGTTCTTCCTGGGCCAAATCAGACTGACTTAAGTCTGTAATGAGTTCCTTTCAAGGTGTATCTGCTTGCATATGTGCCAGTTCTCTGGGCCGGAATGGTAGTAGCTGCAGTAATGTCAATAGTGGTGCCAATAATTTTATCTGTGTTAAAGCCAATGCTGTGGCCTTGGATTTAAAAAGCAAAAATCAGACACAATTCTTCCTCATGGCAGAGATGATGTCAGGCACAATGCAGAAGTATTTAGAGTGCCATTTTATGAGTTTATTGGTACACATTTTTTCCTATCACTATTACAGAACATGTACTGAAGTTATACATGGATCAACACTCATGAAAAAATGTCCAACACTTATTTGGATGTCTTAAATAGGAATAGTTCTGGATACTAAATAAAGGCATGTCTAAGACCTTATTTCAGGTGAAGAGGGAATCCATCAAGCAAATCCAGCCAAACTAATATTTTTGTGCTGTCTTTGTTTAGATCAACTTTGTCTGCTCTACTCTGTGTATCTAGGTTTCCAGTCCACTTCATATACAATGAACAGACATACAAATCTTGGGGAAAAATGGAAAAGATTTATTCTATTTGCTTTCACAGAAGGAAGATGCTAGTGTATGCAGAGTTGGGATAGGTTCCTATCGTGACAGAACAAAACTGGCTTTTCAGCTAGTGCCTTACCATGGCAATCTGCTTCAAAGGAACAACTGTCATTTTTGATAAGGATAGTGAGAATTACTGTCATCTGGAAAGATCAATGCGCCTCTGGGTTGTATAGTATAACAGAAGAATTAATTCTTTAAGAGATGAATAATTATTCCACTACAAAATTTCATTGCTGGTTTAGAAAGGATGCAGTTCGTACTGTGCGTGATTATATTGCAGCTCCTTAGCTAGCTCTCTTTAAATATAAACTTGTGATACGCTTTTTTTTTTTTTTTTAATACATATATATATATGGCAGAGAGTCAGGCAGAAAAAGCAGCTAGTTAGTGGAAACCTTCACAGGGCAAGTGGATTTGGGGTGCGTGCATGCACACCACATGCCTCCCCACAGCCAAGAGCCAAAGAAGAAGCTTGCAGTCTCACAGAAGCTGCACAACTGAGAGAGTTATTATGGAGAGCTTCTCTGTGGCTGAGCCAGTAAGAGCTGGGTGCTAAACTTGTTTCCGCTTGAAGTTGCTCTTTGCATACTTGTTAAGGCAGAATGCTCTACCTTTTCACCTCTGCAATACTGGGTGTGAAACATGAGCCTCTAGGTGTTTCCTGGCTGGCAAGAATTCAATGGTAATAAAATTACTAGCAGAATAAATGTTTCAGAGGCAGTTATCCTCTCTCACCTGTTTGTAATTTTTTATTAATTATTACAAATGTGTTTAAGTACTCTACCTGATTTTAATCTGCTGTATTCCCAGGATTTACATATAAAGGTCTTTTTCCCACAGAATAATGAATAATCACATATGTCAGGGTGTGGTGTTAAAATACTGAAGGTTGGTATACACCTACTAGCAATCGCTCATTTTGTAAAAGGCTGGGTTCTATAAGTAGTTTGCTTTTTATGGCTTTGATCCAAAATTCTGTTGAAATCAGACTCTTACTGAGTTAAAAAGTTACGGATCTGGTCCCAAATGTTCTTTTATGGGAAGTGTTTGTAGTGCCATTGTTAACAATATATGCAGCACTGGGCATGTGAACTGTATAAGCAGAAATTTTACTTTTCCCAAAGCTCCTGCTTACTTTTATGCATTCTTTGCTCAAGCAAACAGCAGGTGGCTTACATGAATAGTGGGGTTAATGAGACTACTTAAGTGAGCAAGAATGGAAAAAAAAATCGCAAACTGGTCCTCTGTTTCAGAGAATTTAGGACTTGCCAGATAGAGCTGAAAACTGTAAAGGATTAATATTATTATATATTGAAAGAAAAGCTGACCAGGATAGAGGTGGCAGAGGGGAGGAGGGTTTGTTTTTCCAGGAACAGCAGAGCTAATGAGATCTAATGCTTTTGTTTCTTAATCCCTGAACTGAATTAATCTCCCTCCCTTCCCATGTGACATCATCCCCTAGGTGCAGGGAAGCTGCAGGGCAAGATGCAATGCTGCCTGGTCAGCCAAACAGAGGGTGAGGGAGCCCAACTTAGTAGTGCCTCCCCTTAGTAGAGATACTAACCTTGTCCCTGCTCTCCTTCCACTTTCAATTCTCATGGGTTATTTAGAAACATAGTTGTCCTTGAAATTACAGGTTAGATTGAAATAGGACAATGAGCTCATAAGCTATTTGGGAGGAGAGAAGAAAAGATAATACAATTGTGTAGTCCATTTTCTTATCAACAAAAAAATTTACCCTAAACTCCAGTTGGAGAGGGTTGAACTTGTAGTTCTCTATTTAGATTCCATAACAGCATGGCCTTTATGAATTTTTGAACACTTTACATTCAGAATAATTTTCCTCAAAAATAGTAAGCCCTAATGAGATGATAAAGTATTTGTATTAGGAACAGGATCATGTGGATACTATTTGTGATTTCTCATTATGCCATCCTTATGCCAATCATCATGTTAGCTTTGCTGCTGAATTGGGAGGATGAAGATGAAATATTTTATACAGTTTTAGGTTTTGTTCTCCTTTTTGTTTTTCTCTTCCATTTCTATATTACTGATTTGACAAGACACAAACAACAGAAATAACAGCATATTGTAAGAAGTAAATTTTACACTGGCTCTATAATATTTATAAACTGTTTGTCAGTAACTGAAGTCTTGATGGAATTTGAGAAGACTGGATTTTGAATGCCAATGCATCTCAAACTGCAGCTACACAGCTGGATGCTAGTGTTACCTGGGCAAGTGTCAAGTAGGATTTCACAGCACAATGGCTACTCAAAAAATTCCTAACACTCCTGCCTAGCAGAGAAGATTTATAAATATGAATAGTTAGTGTTTGAAAGTTAAGGAAGTCACAAAGACCCAGCAACAAAGCAATCCAACAGAGGAATCATCTTCCCAGTTTTAAACTCAGAAAGTGATTTCTCTCAAGCAAAAGTGACATCAAATGCTTTTTTAGATAAAAGGCAGTACAAATAAGAAAGATCCTCCAGGAGAGGCTTTCAAGTGTCTTTCAAAATTAGCAAGCACAAAAAGCCCATAGGTCAAGAATCAAGTCCTCTCCTGTAATCTGTATTCACTCAGATAGCATTTCAAACTCAAGCTCCTGGAACTAACCTTCAAAAAGTCATTTCTTCATGAAATGCGTGTTATACTATTGTCACTATTCATCCACCTCTAAACACCTGGCATCAGGCAAAGTTCAAAGGAATCAAACAATGGACTGACCCCTTGAGGGGAAAAAAAAGTAAGAGCAGCACCAGGGCTGGTCAGAATGCTGGAAAATGGACACTGATTTGTGGAGCAGTGAGTATTGTGTGGTCACTGATCTTGACAATTACTAAGTTTGGAATAAATTGTGCTATAAAAATTAATATACTCATTGTACATATATTATGTGTAAACACAAGCATTTTCTTGCTGATGAGCCATGCATGTTGCTTGGAATTAACTAATATAAGAATCAGTAGAAATTTTATCCCTAACAGTGCCTCCTTCAATTTTGTGCTTGAAAACAATTTCAACAATTTACGAAGTGGAAATACACAATAAAGGTAACTTGTAAAAATTACTGACTCATAAAAGGGAGCAGAGACAAAGAATGATTTCTGAATTTTATATTTCATCTCCTTGCCATGTGAATTGCTATTTCTTCTTACTGGAGGCTTTCCTGATACGCAGAAATACAAGCCTCAAGTGAGTTGAGTCTGGGGAAGTCCTGACACAGTTTTCTGAAAATCTCTTTCTATTTTCCTTTAACAATGATGACAGCTCTTCTCTTCCCCACAAGATCACGTTTAAGTATTCAGTGGCTATTAATAAAGACTTGATTGGATTCTAGTCATAATAGTTGTCATATATGCAGGGTTTGAAAGCTTTGGGTTAATATGGATTAAGATGTCAAAGGTCAGGAGACAAACTGAAAACAAAGAAAATTTTTCACAGATGTGATTTTTTTTTTTCTGCAACTAAAAACTATAGTACAGTTATTGAGAAATTGGATTCATGAATATGTGAAGAATCCCAAATGATCTGAAGGGCAGATATCAGGCTTTATTTGCTAAGAATCTAAGGATGGGATAATTTTGATCTCCTGACTGGGAAGGCTTTGGAGCATTTATCCTTAGGAAGGCCGATCAGTCAAAATTGGAGGAATGTATGTGCAGCTCTTGAAACGGGCACAAAGACTGCCATTTTTCTCATTGACTTTTAACCTCATTGACTTGGGAGGCCTCAGAAGTTTCATTTTACTACCATTGCAGCCATAAATTATGTTGGATTTAGAATGTGTTTGGGACACTTATGGCCTTGTATACCTGTGGTCTTAAGACGGAGAGAAAATGTTTTTTTCTGAAGTAAGTGCCCTTTTATGTGCTACCACCATATGTAAACTGACTTCTGTGCTGAAGATTTATTTGCTAGCACAAAGTTGGTGGATATCTCCTGCTCTTGCTGCCTTCCATTTTCCAACAGAAAGATTTCACTGTGAATAATAAAGCTGGTTAGGATGGTAGGACACGATCTGCTCACCAAGATACTATGGCGGAGCAGAACTTTGCTGGCAGAGGCCTTGGTAAGCATCTGTGCAAGGAGACAAATAGAAACAGCTGCTGGGCTCCTCTCAGTCTACTATCTTGAGTGAAGACTGAGAGGGATCTTTGACCACTAGGTCCAAAGACTGAAGGCTCAAATGCTCTCACAGTCTCTTTCTCAGCAAGAAAACCTTGGCCTACAGAAGAGAATGTAACTTGGAATATTAAAATAGGTTGCTGGTTACCACTTCTGTCTTCCTCCAATGATACAGAAACATCTAGAAAATCCTGGAGACATGTCCTTTAAAATCATCAGGCATTAACATTTTCCTTTTTCCTGTCTATGAAAAATTGTTCATACCTTGGGGAAATTTGATGGGATTTGTGGGTATGATCCTAGTTTGTTAATAAGATGGGCACTTTTAGGTTTTCATGAAAAGTTGGTGCTTAGTTATATTCCTCAAGAGGGATTTAAGGGAGAATTTTTTTTCAGTGATGCATACAGTATTTTGGTGCTTATGTTCCCCACTGAGTAATATGTCTGGATTCCCTATCATTTAATGAGAAATTAATGGCTCCAAAGAATCAGAGTAGTAAATGTCAAAATAGATAAAGCTAAATGGAGACTAATATTTTTTATGGACATCAGGTATCTTCAGATACAGTATGTGCATTAATGCAGTCCCACGAGGTGTGGATTAGGTGATTAAGACAAAATGTGAAAAATAAAAAGGAATGTATATAGAAAATTTTCCAGAACTGTTTTTTTTCTATAAAGGTTTAAATGCGGAGTAAAACTGCTGTGTCCAACAAAGTTGCTGAAGACTCATTTGGATGTAAGTTGAATTGGAGTCTGTCTCTAAGAGTGACTTAACAGTGACTCAACATGCTGAATTGTTGCTCCAAATAGTAGTTATCAAAGGCATCTTGCCTTTGCGTAAATGACTAATATAATTAGCTTATAACATCACCATAGGCATTGGCAAAAGTAATCATCATTACTATCCATTGTGTTCACAACATCTGAACCATTCATTTCAAAGCCTGTGGAACTGAAACTTCTATCCATCTCAGGAGAACTTTGTTTTCATCCTCCACACATTTTCTGCAGGGGCCTGTTTTCCATGCCTCCCCATCCTCCTGCCCATTCTTACTGCATACAAAATGTAATTAGCATTGTTCCTGCTTGCTTCATCTTTTTTTTTTTTTTTTTTTTTTTTTTTTTTTAAAGAGTGAGGCGGATATGGGGAAAAAGTTTTTTTAACAATAAAATCAAATACAAAAGTCCTTTGTACACAAAACCTTGTCCCACTTGGTTAGCTCAATTATACATGTGTAGAAAGGCTCACAAAGTTGGCCCTATTTTGTTCTTAGTTTCATCCATACAATTCTGATGTTATATGGGTGTAACCAAGGTCAGAATTTAGTCCATTGTATGCTTAAAAAGAAAAGGAAAGCGCTCTGTAGATTTTGATGTTCCACTTTTCTAGCAAAATGATGTGCTTCTGTAGCCATGAAATAAGGACATGATTTGAATGAGTTACCATCTCTGTGATACTGAGATAACTAATCTGAGATTGAACGCTGCTCTTTTTCAGGAAAAATGAACATAATGATTAATAGTATCATGGCAGGACTATTATTTGGTAGGTAATACTCTCTTTATATTATTAAATGTTTGTGAAATTGCAATTAAAAGCTTGCCTTGTTTGCTAATATGCTCTCTTATTTAATTAAAGAACTCTTACTGTGAACTTTGCCTTTTGTGAACATGCTTAGCAGTGGTGTTAAGGAAGGGTTTAATCCTTTTAGACAAAGAGACACCTGTTCACAGGCCCCTAAAATGTTTAAGTCACATCTCATTTAAGACTAGATTGCTCAGTGCCTTGTAGGATTGAGCATAGGCTTAACCTACCTGTTTCTCATTTAGTAACGTAGCAGAATTACTCGGAGTAATAGCTGAAATAGTGCTTCTTCAAATATCCAGGTAGGAATTCAGGTCTATCTACTCTACCAGTGTTGACTGGTGCTCTAGTCCCCTTATCAACTTCATGGCCCTTTTCTGTACTCGTTCCAACAATTTCATGTCTTTTTCTGTTGGGGCACCAGACCTGTACACAGCATTCCAGATGTGATCTCTGTGAGAGCAGGGTAGAGGGACAGAATCCCTTCCCTCGACCTGCTGGCCACACTGTTTTGATGCTGCCCAGGATTTCAATGGCTTGCTGGGCTGCAAGCCCACAACTGCCTGCTCATGTTGTGTTTTTCACCAAACACCACCCCCAAGTACTTCTCTTCAGGGCTGCTGTCTATCACTTCTCTGCTCAGGCTGTAGGTGTGCCTGGGATTGCCCTGACCCAGGTGTAGGACCATGCACTTGGCTGTGTTGAACTGGTTTATACTTCAGGTAAGCTGCACGTGTACAGTAGGTCAAGGTTGTCCTCTCAGATCTGCTTTTACAGCTGTGCAAATTCTTATCTACTTTGTACTCTTTTTTCCAATGTGAGTTTTAACTTCCTTCCCTTCTCTTTCACTGTCTCTTTGAGCCTTTCAGGAAAGGGAAGTGTGATGGATTTCTATGGCACAAAAAGCCCACTTGGGATTAGTCTTTTTCCCTATTGCTTAATCACCCACAGAAAACTCTTGAGAGTAAACTCTGCATGTAGCTTTCTGTCTTTCAGTAATCTCCATAAGTTAGAAAGCAAACTTTGATTGAGGGCAGGAGATGTCCTTCTTTCCATTATTTATAGTACATGTGTTGTGATTAGAGAAACTGCCACTGAGGTGAGGCTTCCTTTTTTAATAATGCAGATCCTCTTCTTATTGGTTTGCTTATAATCTGCTAAGATTTTTTTAAAAGGTCAAATAAAAAAGGCAAAAAAATTTTGAAAAGTTTTTGAAAGTTCAGAGAAATTACCAACAGATAGGTGCAATGAAAAATTAATTTCTAGAGAGCTCTCAAGAAACCTCCAATCCTTTGTCCAATATGCCTAGTCTCAAACACCTACACTTTAAAGACTGGGTATTTTAAGCTGTGTTCCTGTGTTATAGACACCAAAACTAAAGACCTTACATTTAGACTTGCAAAATATTCAAAATCCACAATCTGAATAATTCTGAAAAGAACTCAATATTCCTTGAAGCATCCAAAAAACATGAGGACTTTTAAAACTGAATTTTTCTCTATAAACAGAATTGTGTCTTTAGGATGCAAAACTTCCTGTTTTCTTGGGGTTTGCTTTGCATCCATGTTTAAATAATAATATTAAATAATAAAATAGGAAACAAAATATTTGGCATGCCGCCCAGTCCATGGCTGTGGTCTGATGGTAGCAAGCCAGCAAAGCAAAGACTGAAGGATCCCACCAGTTTGAGTCCTGCTTGGTGCTGAGAATTGCTGCATCTCTACTCAGGGCCAGCAGCACATCCCTCCATCCCAAGACACCCAGCTGTCTACGTGGGCTGATGACAAGCAACTGAGCTTAGAGCAACCTTAGTTAACGTCACTAGGAGATTGGTTTAGCTCTCAGTTTAAGAGTTGGGAAATGGCAGTTGAGATCAATATGCATAGAACAGGCGTATTTTTTGATCTCTTTTTTTTTTCTTGAGCTGAATATTTGAATACAAAATCTGATCTTACATATGAGCTCAACTGTGGAAGTGTAATGCAATAGCATTTAAAAATAGTGGCTGCCAAGAAGCAAGTTAACACAGAGGAAAACCGTTTAGAGGTGTTTGGTGATGGTTTTCACCAGGCAGGCTATGCACAGTTTTTATATACAGTGGGTTAGCATTTCCAAAGGGCAAAGAGAGATGAAGAATAAAGGATAATCTTTTGTCACTTCCAGGCATGTGATCTTTGTGGATGTTCGTTTCCAGTTGGAGAGCACAAGCAGTGCTATCTTTCAGTCAGGTCTTGCTATACTCTGAGTTTTTCTTAAAGTGTCATGACAGAAAATTGACATTAAGAACATACCTATTTATGTGCTTTTTAAAAAAGAAATAAAGCCCCATTCCATATCAAGCTTTTATTTTGATTTCTATATCAAGCTGTTTATGGCTCTGACAAACAATGCAGATATTTGAAACCTGCCCAGAATGTGTTTAAGAGCTGTACTGCTGTAGATTAATAGATTTGTAACATATTTTACTCAGATTTAGCTCTGCTCATATGCAGTGATGTATTTTTCCCCAAGAACAATACAGATAAAAGCTGAAGATTACTGTTTGTTAGAGTGGGTATGCACAGATAAGGATGTTTCTCTTTGTGGAAGATGAAAAAAGGAGAAGAAGAGCCTAAGAACAACAAAGACGATCTTGCACAGCAGGGAATATATTTGATGACCCACAGTAAATATTATAAATGCTTGAAAGTGCTTTTATATACAAGTATTGCTTTGTAGTAGGCACTTTGTAGTATGTATTTGCTATTCTCTTCCAATACAAATAAATATCAGGCTAGAGGAGAGTTATAGAACCATGAGATTAGGAGGATGATGAAAGCGTAGCATTGTCATTAGTTACTGTTGAAGACCGCAGTGGTCAAGCAAAAGGACACTCAAAGACTCCTCATTGATTCGCTTGTTACACTGATGTTTAGAACCGATGTAAGCAAGTAATAGGTAGGTTAATTTGGGCAGCAAATGTTAATTACTGAGTCTATGTTCCAGAACGTCATGGGGCAAACCAGTACAGCAGTTACAAAAAACCAGTAGGAACTGAAATGTAAAGTGAAGGTCTGAACTGCAGAGTGAGTTTTTACTTCTGGGGTCATATAGGAAGTTCAGACTACAAGATCCTACCAATAATTCAGAAATCTGTTACTGGTCTAGGAATTTCTTTCTAGGGACCAGTCTGAAGACATTTCACCTTTCTCTTGAACAAGGGGCAGTAAAAGATAGCCTTATCATTTGGGAGCTCTTGGAGATCAAATTAGCAAAGCAAATTCCTCAGTGGCATAGGGTAGGCATCTAGATGCTTTTCTTTGCATTGTGGGGTAATGTGAACCAATGAAAAGGAGACAGAAAAAAGCCTCTTAGCTCCTCCAGCTGTAGGACATCATATGTCTCAGCTCTATGACAAAGCAACCTTAATTTTGAATTTACTGAATAGATCCTGTTCGCTGGCAAGATACTTCCAGCAATCTAGAAAGAGAAGGCAATAGTTGAAGACTCATGAGGAGGTGAAGTACTGGAGGAATCAGAGTCTTAATTAAAAAAAAAAAATCATCAAGAGTGCTTAAGGATTTGAAGCACTGTATTTTTAGGATCCACAGTTCTGATAACCAGAAAGTCATTATCAGGGCTCAGTCCTGGTAGCTCTGGATACACGTGGAAATCCCAGCAAATGAGCCCACTGGGGGATTTCATCCTTTCTGTTTGCACATATATTTTAAAACTAAATCACCTATGACCTTTTTTCCTGCATTTCA
The DNA here is from genome assembly GCF_029207755.1 of Chamaea fasciata. Lineage (NCBI taxonomy): Eukaryota > Metazoa > Chordata > Aves > Passeriformes > Sylviidae > Chamaea > Chamaea fasciata. The sequence continues at coordinate 116,842,069 of NW_027094086.1, read as the reverse complement.
GAGTTTGCTGCTCTGCTCGTCATATCCAGACACACTGCAGTGATGAGGGATCTTGTGTTCAGAGTTTCAATAGTCTCTCCACTTGGCTCCTGGGAAGAAGTTGAGGCTTGACTTTCTTTGAGACTAGTAGGAGATGACATGGTAACAAATAGGTTGCGAACAGTGAGAGAAGGACAGGGTGAAACTGAGTGAAGTTAGGTATAAATGCCTCTCTTTGGGCCATCTTTCAGAAGCCCATTTTGCTCCTCTGCCTTCTAAAGTAGCAGCAATATTATAGTAGACTGACCCTGGCTGGATGCCAGACACACACCAAAGCTTCTCTATCACTCCTCTCCTCAGCTGGACATGGGAGAGAAAATATAGCAAAAGATCCTGAGATGAGGACTGGAGACATCACTCACCAAATACCATCATGGGTAAAGCAGACTCAACTTAGGGATGTTATATGAATTTATTACTAACAAAATCAGAGCAGGAGAATGAGAAGTAAAATAAATCTTAAAACCACCTTGCCCACACCTTCCCTCCTTCCCAACTCTACCTTCTGCCCCTCAGCAGTGCAGGGAGACAGGGAATGGGGGTTGTGGTCAGTTCATCACATGTTGTTTCTGCTGCTGATCAAGAAGAAGAGTCTTTCCCCTGCTTCAGCATGGGGTCCTTCCCACAGGGAGGAGGAAGTTCACCTTCCACAAACTTCTCCCATATGAGTTCATCCCACAGGCGACAGTTCCCTGTGAGCTGCTCCAGTGTGGGTCATTTTGCATGGGGCACAGTTCTTCAGACACAGGCTGCTCCAGTGTGGCTCCCAGATGGGTTCACAAGTCCTGTTAAGAAGCCTGCTCCAGTGTGGGCTCCTTTCTCCATGGGTGCACAGGTGCCTGCCAGGAGCCTGCTCCAGCATGGGCCTCCTAAGGATGCACAGCTTCTTTTCAGGCATCTACCTGCTCTGGCATGGGTCTCCTCCACGGGCTGCAGGTGGATCTCTGCATCCTTGCAGTCCTCCGTGGTATTGTGTTCACCGTGGGCTATAGGGGAAGCTCAGCTCCAGTGCCTGGAGCACCTCCTCTTCCTCCTTCACTGACCTTGGTGTCTGCAGTGTTATTCCTCTCACAAATTGTCACTCTTGCAGCTTTTTCCTGGCTGCAATTACATCTGCAAAATAACTATTTTTTTACTTCTTAAATACATTCCCACCATTTCTGATTGGCCCAGCCTTGGCCAGTGGCACGTTCATCCTGGAGCCAGCTGGCACTGGCTCTGTTGGACATGGAGGAAGCTTCTGGCAGCTTCTCAAAGATGCCACCACTGTAGAACTCCACTACAAAAACCTGGCCCTTCAAACATTTTTGCTTTACCCTTTCCCCAAAATAGGAGGTGAAAGAACCCCTGGGCAGCCTTTATTGATTGTAGCCCTAAAAGTCACCAGCCTACTGGGATGAATGGATCTGTAGAGAAATGGGGAGATGTCTGGGGGACTTTCCCAGTGACAGGAACAGAACTGAGGTCTCAGCAGAATTTCAGATGTCTCTGTGGAACGTGTCGCTCTGGTAAGCCAGACCCTCTGGAGGGCACCTCCACAGAAGCCTGGAAGTAACGCACTGTGAGATTTTATCATGTAGGTGTGAGCATATCTTGGCCGTGAACATAACAAAGATGTCACAAATTAATCCATTCTTAGCTTTTTTCTGCTTAAATTGGCATTGTATGAGAGAACAAAATACAATATTAGACCTGTAAGAAACATTAAATGCTAGTTTCTCTGTTCATTTTTTTTAAGTGAATGGCTTTATATAAAGTATAAGAATAACCATGGCTTTTGCTGATAGTCTGAAAAAAGCTTGTAATTTATTTTCTAAATGTTAATGAAAGCTAAATGGTCACCAGCCAAAAAATCTTCATACTAATAATATTTAGTTTCTGGTTTAAAAGATGTATTTCTTTTTGAACCAGATCTGATCAATGCACACAGTGTCTTTTGCCAAAGACTTTTTAAAATGCTTCACTTAAAATTGTCCAGATTTTTGATCAAATAGTTTGGAAAAACCTATCTGGTTTGTTCTCACATTGGGGAAGGCTTTTCTCCGTTTTCTCACTTCTCTGTTTTTCCTGTCCTTTTGACGAATCCTGACTGGAGCGCTCCATTTAAAGGCTTTGAGCATCCCGGAGCGTGGGAAGCCTTCTGGGGCTGCCGATACGCAGCAGAGTGCACGACCCTGCGACTGCTCCCTTCTCTTCTCGCCCACTGTGCAGCACAGGCTCCCAGACTTCTCCTGAGAAGTGTTGAGGCCCTGCCAGTTCTAGTCTGGGAGCTGGGTCTGTTTAGTACCTCTGAATACTAACTAGGTTGTTTTTACCCAACAGTAATATGTGACAAATTAAACAATATAAATTTTATCTTGATCTTAATTAAGGCAACAGCAATGTTCCCATTAACTTCCGTGGGACCAGGACTATATCAAATATTATTTAAACATTTATAATAGCATTAGATAATGGGGTTAGAATAATTAAGAGTCTATTGAAGAAATTTAGCTTGATGGTGGAAAGGCAAATTATGTCAAATGAACGGGAACTGTCGTTTATGGAGGCCTATTGAGATAGTCTTGTTTATTGAGGGAAGAGAACGAAGCTCATCGAAATCTTTCAGGGGCAGAATCTGAAGGTCTTTTTGGGACTGAGGAAAAAGAGTGGGAATATTAAACAGATGTGTGAGGTGGGAACAGTGTTTTTCACCATCACACAGCCTCAGCAGTCAGGAGTACCTGAAAATTAATTTTCGATCGGCAAAATGAGATCCTAGAATCAGTGTAGGCTGTTTCAATTAGGTCTGTGCAGATAGGCAAAATTAATGGGTCAAATAAGTAATTAATGGTGTTAATATATCAATCACTTTTCTAATAAAAGTGTCTGAAATGAGTCAGGGGAAAAAAATCTAATAATTAATTTGAAAACTGCTATGATGCTCCAATTGATTTGGGGCTGGGAAAAAAGGGGAGAATAATTAGTAAGGATCAAAAAACAATATCACATTTAGTCCCCCCAATGGAGAGGAAAATTAAACAGAGGTGGGATTGAAATATCATTTTTTATCCTCTTAAGAAGATTGGGATTGTCAGCTATAGTAGAATCCTATTCTTTATCTTAAAAGACCTACATATGCCCCGTCCTTCCTCACTTCTACTCATGTGCGAGGTCATGTCAACTCGATGAGGAAGCAAGTGGCTGTGTGTGTGTGTGTGTGTGTGTGTGTGTGTGTTCTAGACTTTCTCCTTAAACCAGAACTTTAAATGTTAAGAAGCTTTTTTCTCTGTTTGCTGCTATGATAAAATGATGAACTAGCACAAAAGCCATAAATGTAATTTTTTTCCCCAAAAAGCATGTGTATTTCAACACAAAATGAAGGTATTAGTCCAAGTTATCTCTGCTAGACTGCGTACTGGACAGCAAGTGAATTAATGCATTGCATGTAAGTATCTATTAGTCATAGAAATATGCTGTGTGTGAATTTTTTAATTTTTGGAGGAAATTGTTGAAACTTGTGAGTGTGCTTATTTTTTGAATAAAATACACTTATTGAATACACTGGTGGAGGTGCAAAAAGTGTTAAGTTCATAAGGGTTAAAAAAATATAAACCCAGGATTTCTATTGGGAAATTTTTTGACTGGACACACAGTGCTGCTGAGCTTGGCTTGGTCAACCTCTGTGTTATTGAATGAAAATGTACTGCAATTGTTATGAAAAATAGTTCTTGTTTTGCCCTTCCCCTCTCACTGCCGATATGAAAACCAGCTAACAAATAAAAAAGAAACACAATTCCTTTCAATAAAAAGTCAAGATAGAACCACCTCTTCCTTGCAAGAAGTTGTCTACCAAAACAATTCATGGAATTAGACCTGCTTTAGCTGATACCCTAAAGCTGTGAATGAAAGACAGTAGTTAAAAGTACTTGAAATAAAAGGAAAAATCAAAACAAGTGCAAGGTAAGTCAATGCTTTTGAAAATGTGGACAAATCTGTTATCTGCCATTACTTTAAAACTGTAGCATGGAAACTGCCTCGTGGGAAGTTGAGATTTAAGTATTGGTGCACAGATGCTAAATATCTAGGAAGCATTAGAAGAGTGGAACTAATCAGATGACTGAGAATTCATGCTGTGGTTGTTCAACTTGTTTCAGGGGATCCAAGTAACCCTAAAAAGCTTTTCAGCTAAGAAATGATCTTTCCTTGCAGTAGGAGTAGCTACTCTCTCTTTATTTTAGCATGAGTTAAACTTACTTACTCATCGTACACTTTTCCTCTTATTGGTAATGTCTGTTTTAATGACACATGCACCAATGTTGGTGGTTGTGTTCTTTGCTATATTAAAGCTTTCCTTATATTTATTCCAGGCCACTGCTGCTGGGCAGGATTTGACAAGCGTGCTGGTTTGCAAGGCTGTGGTGTACACAGAAGAGTGATTTCATTCAAACACGAAGTTGTTGCTACGTAGGCATTTTATTAGCACTCATGCAGAGTAGCAACTTGCTGTGGTCTGCAATTTTTTTCATCTTTAAAGTACACTTAAACTAGATCCCTGAACAATGGATCAGTAAGTTGAAAAACACAGTTGGACTTCCGAAGAAATGCACTAATCAAGAAAAAAACTAAACCAAACATACAAAGGACAATATTTCAAATAGCACATGGTAGTATGGTGTTTAATAATTTGTCCTCTTTTTACCATATAGTTCTAATATATAAATTCCTTATTCTCTTTATTCTTTGTAAATTTACTGGTACGCCCTCTCTATCACTTTAGTTGCTCTTCTCTGTGGTGGGTTTTTTTTTGTTGTTGTTGTTTTTTAATTGGGGTGGTTTTTTGGGGTTTTTTTTGTGTTTTGGTTGGTTGATTGGTTGGGTTTTTTTCTAATTCTAGTCTGTCTCCTGCTCTGTTCTGTCTTAAGATGCACAGACCAGAACTGCAAACACATTTCAAATATGGGTGGAGCAAAGTGTCCCCAGTGGCAAAACGATTTTCTTGGTTTTGTTGTGACTGTCTTTCCTAGTGAACACCCAGCATTTAAAGACTGGTGTTGCAAACTTAACTCAGAATTGCAAAGAGCTGTTATTGATGACTCCATTAGCATTTCCACTAATGGAAACTGTTCTGAATACAGCATCAGGTTAGCAAAGTTTAGGTTATTCTTCCCTTGATACAGAACTTCACAATGATCCACGTGGAAGCTCACTGGCCCCTGAGTGTTTTCCGCACTCCCTGGATTGGCTTTTGGAGTTCCTTATGGTCAGTGTGGTACTTGACTATATGAAAAAGGCCCTGCTATTATCCATACACTGCATTCTCTAGATCATTGGCAAAGATGTTGACTAATTCTGGTTCTGACAGGGATTTCTAGGCGTTCCTGAGTTTTATACTGATGTGCCTTGTACATGCTTATTTATGCATTTTATCACAAAACACTATTAAATTATATCCACTATTTATTATGTTGTATTCCATTTTAAGTGTATTTGAGGTGCAAATTCAGGCTCTTTCAGACTTCAAATGCTTTTTCTGTCATTTACTTCTAAAATATTTACAAATAGTTTGGTTTAATTGCTAATCTTACAAAAGCATTATCTCCTGTGAAAGGCTGTCCACTTCTCAAGGATCTACCTCTCTCTGTCTCAGTCGGGGCATTGTGTGACATGCCTCTATCCTGGCCACAGAAGTAATATCAGAGAGAGACTCATTTGATAGTGTCCCTTTTGCCTGGAGTTAGGAAAGCATCTTTCCAGTTTGTTACTTTTTGACTGTCATTTATTCAGCAATTATATAAAATGTGCTCTTGGACCTGTTCTTTGGGAAGTGTCACTCTGTGAATGATATTTCCAGAGTATATCTCAATCCAGTGATTTATTGAGGCAATATATCATCCAAGTAAGGTCCTTTAACCATGTTTTTCTCACCAGATGATACCATCCAAAAAGAAGAAAATCTGAGTCACTGTTTAGTTATGTAATAAAGGTATGTCGAGAAGCAAGACGCTCCTGAAACACTAAGCATGTTTGCCTCCAGCTATACTGGCATCCTTGCACCTTCTTTCACAACCATGTTAGTGAGCTGAAAAGGCCTCCGTTCCTGGTCGCTAAGGTCTTGGTCTCCTTGACAACTAAACTTTTCAAAGATTACATGAAAAATGTTTTCTTTACCCCTTGAGCTGTTTTAATGCTTTAAAATGTCAAGGAAAAGATCCTTTTGTCCCAAGAGTAAGGAAGAGGTGGTAATGGAGGAGGAACAGAATATTTCAGAAACATGTTTACAGAGTAATAGAATAATATAGCAGCAAAGGACAACGCAGACAGAATGCCCTTAAAAGGGATGATCTGAATTTAAACTTATTAATGAAAATACATTGCTTCAGAATAGATTGGGCTTTTGGTCGAAAAATGAAACCTTTCACCTTTAATTTGCCTCACTAAATTCAGAAAAAGTTGGTAACAGCAGTGACATGCTTTATGGCTGCTACCACATGATAGAGTTCACAGGGAATGAGCTTCAGTGTTGTTTTCTTGGTGTTTTTTGTTGGAAATATGGAGTTGTGTTAGCTGGCAGACAGAACCACTCTTTGAGTCAGGATTTAGAGTATATTTGCCTCCGTGGTACACTAATTTAGGTATTGCTGAAACAATGGGTTGGTTGAAATAATTACTATTCTGTGCATTCCATAATAAGCTAAATACCCCTGTGCTCACTGTTTGGCATGAGCATTCACATGCAGGGGCAGTCCCTAACAGGACATTGCCGAAGGTGTAGGAGAGAAAAGAATAAAATGTTAGTGGAAGCAGAGACATCAAGGTGTTTAGGAAGTGGGCCTGGGCAGTGGTAGGTCCTGGCCAAAATTGGCACTGTGACTCTTCTAATGGATAGTGGAGCCTTCAGCACTCCCCAGCAAGTGAGACCTTCCCAAGGAGTAACTTGGAGGTCTGGCTGGGAGAGAAGGGACATCACTTGTTTTTCTGACTGGGAAACAGAGGAAATGAAAGTGCAGGGAGCCAAAAAAAGGATGCTGCTCTGAGTGACCAACGGGCACCACAACTTTGGGCTTCTTTTCCAACAGGGCTTGCATACAGTCAAGGGAAGCTAGTGGTAGCCTCTCTTTTGTAAGTGGTTGCCAGTGCCTCAAATGGCCTTCATTTGAACCTGTATTTAGAGAGGTCATTAAGAAGGTGGTGGTGAGGAAAACAGCTGAAGGGAAATTTTTGCTTGGGGTTCAGTATTTGCAAACTTGGTGGAAGCCTCTGTTGTCTATAACCCGCAGGTCCATCTGTGGGAACAGTAGCCTCATCTCACTGTTTATTCTTCATACTGACTTGCCTATTGGTTTATCTCAGATCATCACTACAACTTTGTGACTTCATTTTTGCTAGTCTTCAAATGCTGAGAGTTCCAAAATAAATTGAGGGGTTTTATAGCATTCTCAGATTAAGGGCCACGGTCTAAGATCTAGGAAGAGGAAGGCAGGTGAAGGGCATAAAGTGCATGAATGGTTTGCTCATCTGCGTCATGATGTCTTTTTTGGTTGGTTGGTTGTTGTTGTTTGTTTTTGTAGTTAAAGTTTGTCTTGTTTTGCATATGTGATGAAAGCTGGTGTAATTTCATTGGCAGTTGCAGTCCATTGTCTGAAAGAAGACTGCTGTAATTTTTTGACTGATACATTGACTCCCTAACTTGCTCAAATACCATAATTCAGGTTAGTGGAGTGCCACCCACTGGGTAAACAGTGAACCCTTGTAAATCCTATTGCACAAGATGTGTGATAGACTGATGGCAACTAATTCTGCTATAAGAAGTTGATTTTCAATCAAGGTAAAATTCGTTGATGGTTCCATCTTTCACAAACCTTACTGTGATCAGGCACCTAGACTTGGTTGATGGCTAAATTCAGTGTAGAATCATAGAATCATTAGGGTTGGAAAAGACCTTTAGCCATTAAACTAGTGCTGCCAAGTCCACCACCAAACCATGTCCCTAGCTTGTAGAGGGTGCACTCATTCCCCTTATTAAGATCATTGATAAAGATATTAACAGGCCTGTCCCCAACACTGAGCCTGAGGAATGCCTCCTGTGATTGTCTGCCAGCTGGATGTAATTCTCATCCATCTCACTCACCATCACTCTCTGGGCCTGGACATCCAGGAAGTTTTTTACCCAGCAAACTGTTTGCCTTTTGTCCAAGCTGTGAGAAGCCACTTCTCCAGGAGAATGATAGGAGAAGTGGTATCAAAGGCTTTACTAGTCCAGGTAAACAACATCCACAGCCTTTCCCTCATCCACAGCCTTTCCCTCATCCACTCCTTGTAATAGAAGGAGATCAGGTTAGTCAAGCAGGACCTGCCTTTCACAAACTCATGCTGTGTGGGCCTGATCCCCTGGTCGTCCTATGTGTGCTGTGTGATGGCATTCAAGATCTGCTGCATAACCTCCCTGGCACTGATGTCATGCTGGCAGGGGCGTAGCTCTCTAGATCCTCCTTCCTGCACTTCTTGTAGAGGGGTGTTGATTTGTTAACCTCTAGTTAGTTGGGACCTCCCCAGTGACCCAGGACCGCTGATCAATGATTGAAAGTGCTTGGTGAGCATTTTGGTCAGCTGCCTCATTAACCTTGTGAGATCCATCCATCCCCAAAAATGTGTTTGTGTCCAAATGGTGTAGCAGATCACCACTGAAGGTCCTGGGGGATCCTTTCTGTTTCTGTCCCTGTTTTCCAGCTCAGGAAGGTGGAAGTTGTGCACCCAGAGGACAACAGGTCTTACTGTTAAAGACTGAGGCAAAGAAAGCATTAAGTATCTCAGCCTTTTCCTCATCCTTTGTCATTCTGTTTCCCCCTGCATCCAATCAAGGGTATTCAGGAACTTTTTGAATGTAGATTGAATTCTGTATTTCTAAACAGTCTATACTGTGCTTTTTTTCAGTTCAAGTGTGATTCTAGAGTCAACCGACAGCTCTCCGTTCTGCTCCTGCCTGTTAATGTTGAGACCTGTATTTCATGATTTACTATTCAAAACCAAAGTAAATCACTTCTGCATATTGCCCCTTCATGCTCAGCAATTCTGGGTTCATCCACTGCTCTTTCCACAGATTCTGGTTTAGTTCAGAGTATTGCTCTTGGATTTCTTTTGTCTGACATATTTGAGAGAGACTTGGATTCCCTCATAACAGGAGGCAGCAAACTGGAGGTTTTATGTAATCTCTGGTGCCCCACATTGGAGCTACAAGCTGATGAGACTAACTGGCTGTCAGATACTAAAGTCTTTGTGGTATGAATATTATCAGAGGGCAGATACCATGCTTCACCTCTTAACTGCTGGTCTGAAGCAGTGATTTTTTGGCTCTAGAAGATAGTTGCCATCTGAGTCAGAAGCTGGGGATACATGGGACTACCTCTTTTAAAGGATTGCCAAGGAATTCCTATTTTGATGCCTTAAGTGGATAACTACGACTTTGTCAAATAAGGTTCTGCCCTCTTGAAGTTTTTTTTGTAGGTGACTGAGCCCAGCTCTACGACAGTTGAGAGTTAATAGTCTCTGTACCTTATTAATTAACTATTTAAAGCTCTTGAACAAACATGCCTTTTCAGGGAGCATAAACTCATCTGACAGGCCGCTGAGAGCAGATCTCTTTGTGCAGTTGGTACAGGTAAATCGTGTCCTCTCCTTGCCATTCTAATGCTCTAGCAACATTCCAGCATTTTATTTACAACTTTGAGAGGAAGATGTTAGACTAGGATATAGCAGCATGTCTGGGTGACACCCACATTTATTTTGGGAACCCAGAAACACGCAGTTGGCATGTTCAACTTGTCCTCAAATGCCTCCACCATAATAACCTGTTTGCCAAGCTGGAAAAATGTAAATGTGATCAGACGGTTGTGGAATTTGTGGGCTATGAAATTGCCCTTGGGGATGAAATGGGGAAGGTTCTTCATGAGATTGCTGCTGTGATTGGCTGGGCTTCCCTGGGGGATATGTGAAGGATACTGTGTCTGTGGCTCAGAGCTCTCGGACAAATTTCACACACATTTACCCAAAATGCAGAGATCTCAATGGGATGAATCAGAGCCTGGACAGCAGTCTCACTATTCACTCTGTTTAGGACAGTGAACACTTTTTGTTTAGATAAACTCAGACAGACCCATAAAAAACCAAACAATGTTTTCTGTTGTTCATGGAATCTCTTGCTTTTCCAGTGTTTTTTGTGTTTTCCTCTGTGCTGTAGAAGATCATGACAAAATTTGGGGTGGGGTTTTCAGAGGGAAAATATAAATTAACGTGTAGTAGCAGAGAGGCTGTTGTCTAATATGCTCTCTTTTATAAGGAGAGCTACAGTCTCAACTTCAGTGTTCTGGAGCATTGCATAAAAACATCTGTAATAATTGACTGTTAGTGAGACTCTGGGACAAGCAAGGCGTAGAGGGAAAAATGAGAATTACCTTTCCTTATGTTTTCTGCATTTCCACTCCTACTGCACTATTCACTCTCTGGAATGTTTTCTTCACTTCCTATTTCATTTGAAGCCTGTGTGGCTTCGGGAGAGATAAACACACACATGTTGCCAGTATTTTGTCTCCTCAGTGGGACTTCATTGAAAAATGTTGCCATTCACTATTTTCTAGGCCATCTCATTGCTCATAAGCTCCCAGCTTCTTCTCACTCCCCTGCCAGGATTTTCCACCTGTCCAGGAACCATCAGATTGTGCAGTTGGGAGCATGGGAAGATGAGCTCTTTTTTTTTTTTTTTTTTCTTTTTTTTTTTTTTTTTTTCCCCCCCCCCTGTTTTGGTAGCTTTGATATTCTGAGTGGAAGAAGTTTGAGAACCCCTGAAGGAGGGGAAGTGTCACTCTGAATATGGCTATATTGGGAGTTGCTCATGCTTCACATCAATTTACATCTGGTTTAAAGTCTTCTGAAAGGGTTATGGGGTTTATCTGATAGAGACAGAGGGTAAAAATCTTCTGCGTCTGAATTGCTGATTGATTGCATACAGTAGTACAACAAATAATTCTTATTATGACTCATAATTCACCTATGGGGTTTCCCGTGAGGCTTGAGAATAGATTTATGTGGGTTGCTTGGCTTTCCTCTTCACCTCTGCTTAGGAAGGGGAAAAAATTCCATTCTATATCATTGTTTTTAGAGAGGTACTTCTTGGATAGAACTACTATTAAAGCCATGCTTCCAGTTTATGAAAACTGTCTGGTTTATATTGCTGTGACATGGAAAACTATTACTTCTGTTCTGTGTATCCATCTTTCTCAATATATGCTGTGCAGCAAGGGACCCTGCCCCAGCTACAGAAAACCTGTAAAACAAGGCATATTACTGCTTATCTACAAGCACTTCATGTCACAAGGAAATTCTCTGTCTGATTAACACCCAAGTATTAACTCCTTTGCTGCTGCTGACACTGGAAACTGAGCTGGCTGTAGCAATTAAGTACTTTTGTAACTCTGCCATTCTGCTCCTCACTAAAGACATTGTTCTCCTCGGAATTCCCTTTCGTATTAATTTGCTTGATGCACCTTAAGCTTTTCATTAATTTAAGCATCTTTGTTGCCTTTTGGTGAAGTGATAATAAAATTACAAATGAAGTTGTAGCAAAATCATTCAGCTAAAAAGTGATTATTGTTTCTTCTGTGCCTTTAATCAATAACATTTATCTCTGAAATATAATCGTATAATGGACTTTATTAGTAACTAGTGGATGGGCGTGGCTCCTTTTATGGTTAATGGGTGATCTAAGAGGTGTCAAAGGGAGAATAATACCTGCCAAAGACAGCATCAAAAGCCTGGGAATATACTTGTGTTCATCTCTTTTTCTCTAATTACCTCACTGATCGTTCACTGTAGATTAGATTGTATCTTGTTGCCTTGTTGGAGGTACATTGGATGTGCAACACTAAAAAAAAACTCCAGGAGACATTTTCTCTGAGTCCCCACTTCCACTGTGAAAATAGACAGCGTAGTGTCTGCTGCTGGACAGTACAACTTAATAGCCCATAGAAGCAGCCAGCCCACTTAATGCCTTATCTTTTAATTTTCTTGTAAGGACCAAAGCTGAAGGAAAGCAGAACTTCTCTTTTCACAAGTGATGCGCTAGGAAGAGAAAAAAATTGAGATTTGTCTTCCTAATCTTTCCTTATAAATCCTTATAATTTCTTCCTCACAAACAAAATTTCTTGGTAAAGCTTCAGGGGCAGCAACAGGTTTACTCTAAACAAGGGCTGGCTTTCAGTTTCAGTCTAGGTTTGTTTCTGAATGGGAAGGATGGATCAACAGCACAGATATAAGAAAAAGCCTATATCACTGAAAAAGTAGACTCTTCTTATTCTCCCCTTATGTCTTCTGAACAAGAAAGCCAGGGAATTGATACTCAGTGTGGTTGGGCTCCACAGCTCATTCCTCCACTATCTTTGTAGCTGTTTGGAACAAAAAAAAGTTTTTCTCCACTCAGTTCTACTGAAGACTTAAAGCAGTACATTGGAGTTTTGTCATGTTTGCCTGAGAGTAAAGGTTTGATTAAAATGCAAAGATTCCTTGACTGACATCCACAGGATCACAAGCATTTAGGTGCCTGTAGATCTGTTTTACTATTTTGGTTTTGGGTTAAAGTGATTGTAAGGGATTCAGCCATTGTGAGGTTTGCATGTTTTGTTTGGCTGTCTCAACAGCCTCTGAGAAGGCGTTAACTGCTGGAAAAGATTCGTATCTTGTGTCAGAATTATCCATTAAATACAGCCCACAAAATTTCATAAGGCTTTTTTATGTTTATAAAACCTGCAAGTTTTCTAAGGGAAGGTGAAATGGAAAAGGCAATTACTGCTGAAATTCAACAACTACAGAGTTCTATAATCCCACTCCTGTTAGGTACATGCTCTGTCCACATGAAATTATCAGCTTCTACCTTCAGAGGTCTGCTGAGTCAAAAGACTTTCTGAACCTAATTGCAAAAAATGCTGAAACCTGCCTGTGGAGTCGTTGCACCTACGTATAATAAACAGGAAGACAATTAACTTTTCATAAATTAAACATATTTCTCTCCTTGATCTGCAAATACCCCACCAAATGCTTCCTGTTCCCATTAAACAGCAAGAGGCATAGAGGCACTACAAGGTGATGCTGGGGAACTGAGGGGAGTTTGCCATCTCTCTGGTTGTCTTGTTCCAGATCACACAGTGAGCCAGTAGTTCAAACTTGAACTCTAGTTCCTTCACCCATACCTACTTGCTCTAAACAGTAGACAATGGAAAAATGTCTCCAAATGAATGTAAAGGGAAACAATACCAGGCAGTTTATTGTCTCTGCTCACAAATGCCTGTACAATATTCAAACTTCATAACTGGAGAGTGGCCAGTGATGATTTTTTACCATAAAGTGACTATGAAGATAACAAAGACGTTACTGTTTTCTCCTGAAGTTTATCCAGAGATCATGGCTTCCCTTTGTCTGGTGACTCGGCAACACTCTGAGTTTGTGTGGATAACGTGAAAAGTTTACACAAGCATCTGTCCTCCTTTTCTAGCCCTCCTGCCTCTGATCCTGTCCCCCACTTGCTTCCTGCCTGCTGTTCACCCCTGGACTGTGCTTTCTAGTAGCTATTCTCTCTGTGCCCCTCCTCACACCTCTGACTCCCTATTGCTTCTGCCTCTGCTTTTTTCAAGCCGTCACATAAAACTTGTTTTTAGCCCTAATCATACCATAAAACAAGTCCTCAGGTAACTGACTCCTTCTCTAAGATATAGATAATGTCAGTGCTTGGTTAGTTCATGGAAGTATTGTGTATGCTTTCACAGTGTATGTGTTTATCAGAGAGAGGTTTCTTGCAGAGGAAATGAGCATTTTCTTTGTCTTAAAAATGTTCCTGCGCAATGCCTAATCTCCATTAGCTTCAATGGAAAAAATATAAACCAATAGCAACAGATAAAAAAATAATGCTTCAGCTTTGGCCTTACACAGTTAACTATCTAGCTGTGATCACCTGCCTTGCTTGTGCATCAGTCATAGCAGTGAAGAAGTATCCCAAAGAGTTGTGCAGAGCGTAGAGAGGACAGATGAACCCTGTGATGCCTCCTGACTGCTGATGCATCCTTTTACACTAAGTCACCCCTCTGTAGGTCAGGGCAAGCAGCCCCATGGGAGGAGGTGCAGGCTTATGTCCACAGGGTAATGAAGAGGTTAAAGTGGTTCTTCAAGTTCAGGGTGTGACCCATGAGGTGTCATATTAACACATCTGATACCTGTACATTCGTATGAGCAGAACAAGTAAAAACCTGCTTAAGAGAAATTAAATTGAGCAGTTGAAGGAAACAGTCATTTTAATAAGGAGCTTCTATATACCAAAAAAAAAAAAAAAATCCTAATACTTTGTTGTCTATTTATTCCTTTCAGTCACTTTATCTTTCATAATTGAAAAAAAGACAAAATCAAGTCTTTAAAAATAACCTGATGCCATGGTTTTGTGTAAACAATACTGGTGGAATGTAGGACTGGATGTCTAAATTCCCAGTCTCTAATAATATTTTAGCTTTCTCTTTATTCAGCTCAAAAGTATTTTAACAGTCATGGGGTGATATTGCAGTAGCTTTGCTAAGGTAAGTAACAAGCTTTTGTGCAGATTTGTAGATGTTTCAGGACTTAACATGTTGAAATAATGCAAAAGGCCACTATTTCATCAAAACTCTTCTTGTGGTCATGTGTTACTGGGCATGTAGTCCCATTGATGTGAGTTGTTCAAGATAAAAGATCCAGAAGCTAAATAGAGCCCTCAGGAGAGAGGATCTAATTTTCCACTGCCTTTACTGTCTGTGGGCATCCCCACTACTGCATGGGCAGTGTGCACAGCTCAGGGCTGGATGATGCCTGTTTGTAATCATTTTCCAGAGGAGTAATGCTTAGCAGACATGAAAAGCAGGAAAGTTAGGCCATGAACACTCCCTAATATCTCACATCACTTTCTCCAAATCTTCCCTGTGCTTGTTTCAGAGGCTCAACAGTGAGCTGGGCTCTGAGGAAGCACACGGGGAGGGGCAGCATCAGGAGAGGATGGCTGAGGAGAGATTTTGTGAAGTTTCACCTTCTCTGAACTGGGATAATTATGAAGTTATATCAGTTTGCCATGGCTGAGTGTCTGACCCAGATGAGCAGAAATGCAAATTGGACTTGAAAACCCAAACTTAGCATTCTTGTCTTCATGCATGAAGGAGCACCTGGCAATGGGCTGGAGGGAAAAGTCCTTGAAGCTGGTGAGAATCCTCCTGTCACTCTGCTGCCTCCTCAGTGGTGCTGCAGCAGAGGCACAGGGCACTTGGCCTTATATTGCTCCAGCAGATTTGTTCAGGAAAAAGATTGTTCTATTTTGCAAAGTTAATATTCATCAAATGTTAATGAAAATACATAACAAATAATTATGACAAACATACCATCTGATTAAGATGAAAGAGGATGACAATTCTTGTGAATTTTTAATCTAAAAAAATAAAGAACATTGCATTAATAAGACTTAATTATATCATTAAATATTTAAATTTACTTTCCATATTTTTATTTAACATATTTTGTTTTTAAATATTGCTAACATTTTTATGAGATTTGTTCATAAAACACATAAACAGATATGGTTTTGTGAGGCAAGAGGAATTTTAATGTCATGTATTCATTATATTGATCACAATTTCAATTTTATTTATCTTTAAAAAAAAGCTAATAGAATCCCTCCACAATTTATTATAATTCACAATATCTCCAGTTATAGATAAATATTTAATAGCGTTACTAATGCATCATGCACACAGTATTTATTAATTAGAAAATATGAATTACTAGTTGTACATTTCAATAATTTGCATTTAAAATTAATGCTACATTTTTCCAGGAAACTGTGATTAACTTTGGGAATCTGACTTCAGCTGTCCAAAGACACGCAACCAAAAGTGCATACTGCAAATCTAGCTGTCACTCCACGAGGCTGTGACCAACGAGTGAAAAGGACTCTGAATATGAGGAGGATACCACCAGACAGATGCTAACACATACCCAGCAACACAGGCTTCAGAGAAAAGGGAAGAAAAGACAAAGTTTCAGCACACTCCCTGGTTTTCCTTGATGAAGCCAAAGAGCAGATTTAACAATGTGGCTCTGCCATGTAGTTCTAGGTATAAAACTCACTCAGGTGTCTTTGTCTATCCAGCAGCTTTAGGGAGCAGACTGCTCAGCTTTCCTAGGCAAGAGAGGTGGCTGAGGAAGGCAAGGCTGGGGGGCAGAGGTTGGACAGGAGGTGGGGCAGCGCTGGCTGATGGAAAGGAAGCCAGTGATAAAGATTCAAGCTGGGTTTCTCCTACTGTGTCAAAATTATGCAAGGTGTCCTGAGATTTTTTCCTCCAAGATACTTGTTTAATATGTGAGCAAGGTATTTAGGTCAGGAGTTAGACTGGAACTTTACCTTCTCTCCAACAGGTCAGTATCTGCCATATCTCTGTTTTCTGTGAAACCAGATTTTTTTTTTTTTTCCCAACTAAACTACTGTTTTTCTTTTGGTGGATTTACTATTTTCAGCTGAAGTTTCCGGAAAGTCAGCAACTTCCTGATTTGTTAATTTAAGAAAAAAAAAATCTACTTTTTCTAAAAGAAGAAAATTATGGTGCTAAGAACAACTTCTCAGTAAGGTATCTTAAATTCAAATAACCTTCCTGGAACTGTTTGTCAGCAGACATAGACATGAGAGACCAACCAGAACCCTTCCTTAGGCATTTTAATCTGTTAGATTAATCTGCAGTAAGCATACATTTTATTATATTGTTAAGTAATAGCATACATGAACTTGTCCATCAAGGCATGGATTAAGTATTTTTAAACCTCTTCAGTAAATGAAGAGTTTAGAGCTGGTACCAATGTTTCGCAGCTTTTACCAGAAGGTTTTAGAAGACTTTATAAAGTTTGCATTTTTACAGTATTTACAGCCTTTACCTATCAAACACTGGACTGCATTTTCCAATAAAGCCACTAACAGACCCATGTATGTAAAGATTTCTATTCTGCTTTGCTTTTGCCAATGTGTTTATGGAATACTGTTGAGTATAACATACCGCAAGTAGCTGTACAACTACATCGAGCTGTTTGCAGCTACCACAGCTGTACCACAATGTATTTATAAGTATGTGTGCATATTGCTTTGTGCATGTGTATGCACAGCACTAAAATCTGCATGTACATGTGTACACTGAGAATTCACAGTCATTTGCATTCACGTACGTGAAAAACCACTAATAAAATTTTGCAGTAAAAATCCTGCATGTGATGGTCAACATAACACTCCCTCCCATAATTTTATAATTACAGTAATAAAAGAAAAAAAAAAAAAAAAGGCTTACACAGCCAGGAAATAAGAGAGAAAAACCTCAGTTTGGTTACCACTTCACTTCTGTAGTGACTCTTTGTTCACACATACAAGCGCACACATGCAGTTTCTGATAAAACGAGTTGTTTCTCAAAAGACAGTGAAAAAAAGGGCTGATGAAACCCTCAAGTTGCTCTTGAAATTACACCTATACCTGTTGTCATTTTCAGGAAATCTACTTTGTTTACTTGGTAAACTTGTTTTGACTTTTCAGTGGAAACACTTTGCTGGTGCTACTTCCTTATCTGTAGGCCAAATTCTGACCTCGGTTTCATGTGACTCCCACTGCAGTTGATATCAGTTGCCTGTGTAAGGCATGATAGGGCCTTTATGTCTACAATTGTAAGAGCACTGAAAGGTGTTTCGTTGTTATTACAGCTTGAATTGCTAGAACTGCATCTGAAGAGGTCTATTTTAGGCAAGATTCACCCCTAAGATACAGTTAGCCTAAAATTGAAGTGCATATGCAGAAAAACTGAAGAGGAGGGATCAACAAAAGGGATTTCATTTTAGCTGAATACACAGTATGGCATCTTGATTTTATACTGGTGTGTGGAAGCATTGAATAACAATGATTTTGGTGTAAATCATAGGCTTTGATGTGCAGAGAGGTTATGGAACATTTTATATGAAGTAATAATATTTAGTAATTCTATTGAACTAATTACCAGTTACTTTGACATTTAATGAAATAAGTAACACTAAACATGATGTGAGGGCAGCTTTTATGGAGTTTAATCAATTGAACGTGAGTCAAAGGTGCCATTTTTGCTGATGGTGGTGAACAATGGATGATGACATTTGCTAAAGGGTTTCTTGTCTTCATTATTCCAGATTGAATAATTGCTCCTAGGCAAACTCGGAAGAGCTGTTCATGTCCTTAGTGACAAGAGGAAGCTCTGAGATTCTAAAAACCACCAAATCCTTGTTATTTCTTGTTGTGTTGTTATTGCTAAGGATGTGCCTGTTTTGCAGGATTCTGATTTGGAGCTCTTCTACAGGTAGGACTGCAGTTTGGCTTTACATTAACCTGAAGTTGAGAATTTTACTTCATGCTGAATTCTTCCCAGCATCTATTTTTGTCTCTCAATCTGATTTGAGTCAGGAGAGAGGCAGAATCTAGTCAGGCAGTTCAGGTACAGATTTAGGGCTGGTTTGCCTTAAAGGCAGGATAGATTCAACTAACTCAAGATGCTTGGCTCTTCAAATGCAAATCCAAAGATAGCATTGATCTGTGACTCATATAAGGTCTCCTTGTTTTTGCTTCTGAAGTAAACAGTTGCCTCAAGGGCTGACTGATCCATGTAGGATTTTCCTTCTCTCCTTTCCCCTTGAGAGTAGTTGGTACTTTTGTGCAGTGTGTCATTTGTACAATGTGGTTCCAATGTCCCATGCTGCACAAAAGTACCATTGATTTATTTTACAAATTCAAGAAATGAAATTCTGATTTAAAACTCAGGATACATAAACATAGACTAGAAAATTTCTGACAAGAGACAAAGGTGGGGCATGACCTAAATTTGTAAAAAAAATTACACATAATGTAGTATGAAAACAAAAATACACCAAAACGGAAAAAATAAGGGTGCCAGAGTCAGTCATGCTGTTATCATATTCCTTATTCACAAGTTGGTGGAATTCATCCCGGTTACTCACATTTGATCCAGCATTGCTGTATAATTGATGATGAAGTGGGAGAAAGAAATTGGAAAAAAGGAATAGATTTTTTTTTTTCATTGTGGAAAGAGATTAATTTTCACTTACTTGGTTTTATGTTACAGATCACTGGCACAGCAATATGGAGGAGCTTGTATGAAAGCTGTCTGCACAAGCCCAGCCCAACTCACTGCTAAAAGTTATTAATTCTTTTAGAAATTTTTAGTAAGAAAATGAAAAACTTGCTCAGACATATCCTTTCTGATGTTTTTGGAACATTCTGTGCCACAGATGTGGCCAGGAACAAACTATGAGTTACATCATTTAGGACTATTCCCAAATCAGGTTGGATTGGGCTTTAAATTACATGAATTCCTTCAACAAAAATTCTCAGGCCTGGCCAGACCAGAAGGACATACATTAATAATAGTGATAAGCTCCTTTCTGCAGCCAGTTTGTAAATCTGGGTCCAACATTACAGGCCAATAGTAATGTTGTGAATGGAGTTATTGTGTTGAATCTGTCCATGGAGCATACTGTCCTTTTGCCATGCCATACCTCCAGTAGACTCCATCGGCTGCCAGGCAAGAGGAGTTCGTGTCTGTAGAGAGTGACATGCCAACCCTCCCTGAAACTGGTTTAGAGATTGTGATTAAAGAGAAGGGAAAAAATACCAAATGAGCACATGGGTTAATGGCTGCTATTTTAGTCTCTTGGGGACACTGCCAGCTGCCATTAAGTCAAAGTAACCCTCAGGCTCTACTTGGTTTCATGATGAATAATTTAGGCTTTCCTGGTGCAGAGCCAGGTTGCATTGGCTTTGTATGATAGACTCTACAGATCTTTACTGTGAGCACAGGAGTGTAAATACATGGTGGCACATATGGGTGTGATGGATCAACCTCCTGTGTTCTGTCCAACAGCAACAGCAATAATCTTTATGAACTAGAGATTCTGTATATCCTTACAGATGTCCTCCTTCATATCTGGATACTTTGGTTTTCTGGAACTTATTGCCAGTGAAAATCTTCTTTGGTATCCATTTATTTTAAGAAGTCAACAATGGGACCGGACATTTTTCTACCCACTGAAAAAAAAGTAGTTCATATCTGAATAAATAACTGAAAATGGTTTCTTACTGCTCAGGAAGTACAATCAATTTGAAATTAGGATTATGAAAACATCTGTGGAAATTCAAGTGTCATCTCAATTTGGGCTCATTCAGATCCTGTATTTTTTCTACATCCCAAGCAGTGCATTTAAAATCTAATCCTAATTAACACACATAGTTTAATTATAGCAAACAAAATATTCTCCTAAAACTGTGTGGTAGCTGGAGTGTTGGGTATGGAGGAAGGAGGCAGGGAGAAAACCAAACAAATGTTCTCTGAATGTAAAACTCCTTGTTTTCTTAGTAATATATATCTTAAAAGACTTAAAACATACAATGAAATTTTCCTTTCATGAATCAAAGTGGCATAAAAAGTGCGAAGCAAGCACAGCACTCATACTCTCTTTCTCTCCTTACTCATTTCTTGGTAATTTGAAACAAAGAAACTGCACTGGAATTTAAAACTTTCTTTTTTGAATTGATTTCCTCATAACCTATCACATAAATTATACAACGCTGCTGCAGGTAGAAACAAATAAATAATGGATGCCATGGACAGATCTTGGGAAGATTTTGAAATTTGAGAGAGGCACTGGAACAGTTGGGGTGGTCTGCTACTACAAACTTTGTTGTACATCAGCAGAACTCTTTGGCACTACCTCATGGTTTGGAAGTCCTATGTGATTTTCGATGCTTTTGACTTGTTTTAGCACAACAGGTCTGAAAATGACAACATCATGTGTTTCAGAATGCTGACATTGCTGCACCAGACCTGAATGCAAAGTATCCCAGTTTAGGGATACTGTAGCCCTTTATGGGCAGGACTCAGGACCTTTTCACTTGCAGGGTCTGTTACTTTACCCTGCAGTCAAACTTCTTGCCTGTGTCCCTGAGTGTACTTTGAGTCCATAGCCCAGCTCCCCTAGTTTCCCAGCGCAGTGTTTCATGTCCACTAGGTCCACCAGGATATTTGCACAGTCACTTAAGAGTTCTGCTCTGGCCACTGGTAAGATATTTTTTCCTAGAAATATTGGGAAAAAGTTTTTGGGATGATATAATGGGAATCAAGAAATGTCAGCCTAATACTTAGTTGAAAACAAAACTGTACCTGATTATTAACTTCCTGTAAGTCACACCATTCCTGCTTGGTTCTGCTTTTGTAAGGCTCTGTTAATACATATCATGTCACAGAGAGTTCTCCTTGTCAGATGAATCCTATAATGGCAAACATCTTCAGACTTTGATCAGCACTACTTCTTGTGCATTTCCAGGCTCTTGCTGTTTTGTCACTTACACACATCTTTCTACTCCATATTCTGTGTGAAAAAGTTTTCTTTCACAAGGTTGTCCTAGCGGTCATGTAGCAATAAAAGTTGATGGATCTAGACTTCTTATTGATGTCTTTCCAAGAGGTGTCAAGATCAGCATTTTTCCTGTCCTAGCAGTAAACTAAAAGAGAATCCAGCAGCCTTGGCTTGACAAGGTCAGATATTTTTTCACTTCTAAAAAGAAAAAGGAGATTAAAATAAAAAATAGGCTTGGTAACGTTTTTTAATATGTCCCTTTCTGTCAAACATGACAGTAGAAACAATGAGTGACAAAGTTTTTTCTCCTTTTTTTGGATCAGATTTATTTCTGCTTTCATCAGGAAAAGGTTAATTTTGGAGTCAGCAGCAGCTGATCTGAATTTTCTAGGTTTTTTTTTTTTTTTTAGGAGTGACTTAGGAGATATGGGGACATAATTTCTCTAAGAATGAGTTAAACTCAGCTGTAGATCCCATCAGTAAGGCTAAGAGCATAATGTAGACAAAATTTGGACCAACAACTTAAATTAAAATACGAGTGTTACTACAGAAATGGAACTTTTCCTTGGCTGGTTCCCCTATGCTCCTTTGCACTGTATCCAGTTGACTGAAAGTAAATTTTCGTGTTAGACTCTGAGCTCTGTGAGAAGTCATGGAAGACTGATCTGAGATCTCTTTCATGTTATGTTCCACATCTCATTGTTGGAGCAGTTCTAATAGCAGTTGCTTTGTTACCAGTTCTGATGGAAGAGGCAACAAGAATATTCAGATTTTCAGATTTCAAACGAATTTTAAAGTATAGACAGTGATTAAAATCTTTTGATAGACAGTGACTAAAATCTTTTGATTTCAGCTGAGCAAGTTAACTCCCGAACAAATACGAAGATTCACTTTTCCGACATAGGCTTTGATTTTAAAGACTTTGTTGACTATGTTTGTATGGATACCATTTTCTTAATTTGGAGGTCAAACAACATAAGTTTTTGTCCAAAGTGCATATTTTATCTTGAATCCAAAAAGTAGGTATTACAGTAGCTGTTTGCTTTCCTTATCCTTCTGTCCCTACAGTGAATTGTAACAGATTCTTCTGGCAGTTTGTTAAGACAACTTGGGACAGAGATTGCAATATTGTTTTCTGAATCCTCCTCTGTTACTTGAAAAAAATATTTCCCCTCATCATTTTTGCAGGTGCTGTGTTGAAAGAGAAGTAGGAAGAATGTCTGAAAGGGATCAACCATTGCTTTTGTGAACAAATACCAGCAATTAAGCTAGACATTATTGCATGGAGAGGGAATAAAACTTGTAAATTGTAGTACTTCTGCTTCATTCCTCTGCCTCAAGGTTCTGGGGATGGACTGGTATTGAAGATGACTTAAACTACACTTAAATAAGTGCAAAGAGAGATCAGTCATCTGCTGTTTTGTCTGAATTATGAATATTCCGAGGTGGAAATCATCCCCATGCCTTCTAGAATATCAGTGCTATGTGGCTATTTCATGTGTATCCAGAGTAAGGTATGGGGGCAAATGTCACTTGCAGTGCTGAAATATCTAATCTTGGAAGCTTCTGGCAGCTCAGAGGAGAGCAGCTGGTTTATTTCATAGGACAGGGGAAAGTACATGATTCCTACATTTTTGTCTCTGTACAGAAATGTCAGAAATATCAGGAGTTTGGTCTTAGTTTTTTAAATCTTTACATATGGGATTCAACTAACTTAATGAAGGGAACCATTCCATCCTCCCTAATCAGTCAGTCTGCAGAAGAAAGGGAGACATCCAGCAGCATCTGAGAATCAAGTCAAGGCTGTCACTTTCAGACATCATGGGGATAGACTCAGGGAGGGAACATGGATACAAGATGATACTTAATTGTCCGTAGTAAGGGAACCAGGGTGAAGAACCTGGGACTGAGAACACAGCCTTATCCTTTCTACTCTAAGATCAGAATCATTAAAGGGGTTGTGCAGCAACGGTGTCTTTCTCAAAGCTATCTTAAGAACAGTCTTTCTTCCCTACACACTTAATGAGGTGATTCCCTGTGGTGCTTCATCAACTTGTTGGCTCTTAAACCGACTCTTAGTTTTTTGCCCTAGATATTTCTTACCTTTTCTCAGTTAGTAACTATTCAGAGAAAGAATAAAGCTATAATTATTCTTAACTGTAAATCATAGATGTGGTATTACATGCCCCAGGAATGACATGGGATAAAAACTGAGCTTGAAATATACTCTGTAGCAAAATTGTGGAAGGCTAACTAAAAATAATAAAATAAATTGCACAGCTACACACATGAGCAGTTAAAATCATGTGAGACTTATGTATTCAGAACTGCAAATGCTTTTTCAACATACTAAAACACAAGTGGGTTAAATTTATCACCTTCCATTTTAATTTAAAAGATGTAGGAGAACATGTAGCTGAGGATTTTCTAAAAGAAGTAGCGATTTGAGCATGTTGGGGGTGGTGGTGGAATTGCTTGTAGTTTTATTCATTTAGGCATATCTTATCACTCCTCCTTTTCTTCCTTCTTGGAGGGCAATGAGAGAACCCAGATGCCAAGCTGTGGAACATGTTCTTCTGACACTAGCATCTGGCTCCTTGGCAGAATCCTCCAACTGTCATGCTGACAGCTTTCCTGTTGTGTCCTCGTATATTTTTATGTAAGAATATTGCAGATGGGTTCTCTTCTCAAACTAATACGCTATTCTGTTGACCCTTATCATGCAGAAATGTGTTGGTTTTATCTGTTTGTGAATGAGACCTTGGCCAAATATACTTCAAAAAGGATACTTCTCTGTTCATCTCTGAATTTGTCTGCAAGCTGTCTGGGAAGATGCCAGAATCCTATTACACACCCTTTTTGTGCCTTTAAGCAGTAAGTCCTTCATTCTCTCTGCTGTACAAATAGATTGCACTTTTTGCAGCAAGCACACTGGTAAAATACAAGCATATTTATTTAATAGTTTTAGTGGGAAAAAAAAAAGAAAAGAAAAATCTTGCTTGAAATGGGGAGAAATGTGGTTTTGTTTGCTATGGGGTTTTTTTGTTGTTGTTGATGTTTTGGTTTGTTCGGGGTTTTTTTGCTACTGGAGGTCTTTGTTTGTTTATTTTTAATTTGACATTACCTAGTATGCTGCTGCCTTGAAGGATTATTTTCTCCCCAGACTTTTGTCAGAGACCACCAATCCAGAAGGCTTTTTAAGCAGTAGCACAGTGACTTCATTTAAAAAAAAAATTAAAAACACAAGGATTGCACTTGTTAACATGCTCCAGGACCTCCTGGTATTTTCATAAATGGAATTTTCATAGTCTCACATCACATTTAGATGCATGTCTAATTTATGTGGATCATCATGAGCAGTCCCAGTGACTTTACAGTAAGGCACAATTGTACTTCAGTTTAAGGCTGTTCTCAGATGGAGCCTGATGGATTCTCAACTTTATGCTTGTCAAGATGACAATAGGAAATACTAAAAGTTCCCAGGTAGCTTTCTCATGTTATCCAACCCCTTATAGAACTCCTCCTATGTATATCACATATATATGTATATCTGTCTTAAAAAAAATCAAAGACCTGCCCTCTTCCCCCAAAACTCAGATCTCCTTTAAATACATAACTTTGCTTGTGTAAATAAGATAAAATACAGATAAGAAAATATTGAAAATGCATAAACCAAATTGGTCTGGGACCCTGCTCAGTAGAGATTGCAGTTCCACGGGTGTTGTTCACAAAGGTTCTTCAGGGCCCTTAATCTGGGACTCATCGAGACTATTTAGCCATGATTCCTAAACCCACTCAGACTCCGACCTTCCACCTCATCTCAGTGCAAGCAGCAGAAATCTGAATCCAAATGACTCCCTGATGGTAGTATGGAAGATTGCCAGTTTTGATGAAGCCAGGTGGATTCCACTGAGCATGTTCTCTGTGTCCACACTAAGGGAACATCCTTGGAGTTTGACTGCTGTAAGCTTCTCTTAATTTATTCTCCTAGCAACAGATATTAAGACTTGATTGACACTGTATTTTTGTTTGTTGCTTTTGCAATAAATAAAGCCACAATGAGTAGTTTTATTGTTCACCCACCTCAGTTGTTCAGTTTGCATAGCTATTCCAAGAAAAAAAACCCAAACCCTCAAGTCAGCGTTAAAGGAAGAAGAGGTAAGTTTCTACAGGTTTCTTATTCCTATTATCGCAAAGAAGAATCTTTATAAACTTCCAACAAATGCAAGTACACAGAAGCAAACAGGTTTGTGCATGACTCTTACGCTGATACATTGTCCCGTATCTTTTTTCTCATCTCAAAATTTGTCATAAATGACATTAGAACTATTCAAGAAAGATCATAAATATCAAGAATGAATTTCTGCATTAAGCATTAACTTGGATGGGGCTGGGATTTCAATCCTGTTATCCAGTGCAAGTTATTTCCTGCTGTTTTCTTGTTTCTGTTTCAAACATTCTGATTCTCTATTGGGTTAACCATCTACTAAATACTGTCTCCAGGTGGTTTGGGTTTGCTGTTGTTATCTCCAGGGCCCCAAGGGACTATACCTTCCAAAGAAGTGAGGGGAGCCTAAGTTCTGATGTTATGCAAGAAAAAGAGACAGAAATACATCAGCAACTGTATCAGCATGCTTTAATTTGTACACATTCTGATCTGAACATACGTGCTTTTTGAAGCACTTGGCATGCACTCTGAAGTCTCAAATTGCTTGAGATTACGTAAGCAGGTAAAAATGATATTTGTTAAAGAGGCACCTAGGATCAGGGGAAAAAAAAGCACCATGTACTAAGGGGTGGAGTACAATTTAGAGAAACTGATTAGGTTAGGGTTTTTTTTCATATTTATGTGACTATAGCTGTGCCATGTGCATAATTTTGTCCCACATTCAGATTAAATTTGGATGAGAATTATCACATGTATGATGCTTTCAGGAATGGGGTTTGGGTCTTACTTCAGCCATGGATTCTGTAGGCAAAGCACTAATTTTACCTTATTGTCTTTCTATAAAACAGGGAAACTATTTTCTCCCTATAGAGAGGAAACAGAAGTTTTACAGGTAGCTTTACCTGTGGTTGTGAGATACTTAACTACTGCAATAATAAAGGCTGCAATCAAAGCTTGGGATACACGGAGAAGTTAGTTAATAGATTGAGAAGTAGGATTTAGGTCTTGAGAACTCGAATCATTATCAGAAACAGAATTATTTAAATTCAGAGGGGAGATGATGTTGTTAAGTGGAAAAACTGTAAGGATGAGTATAGAATTATTGGGATTAACCAAGAGTTTACTGTTTGTAAACTCTTTATTCTCTAAGATGTTTGTTCATTTTCAAACTAACAGTCTCTATAGAAATCAAATTAAATTATTCTCAAGTCTTTCTGAATTAGCACAGAAAATAAATGTCTGAAGCTTTTTAATCATATAAATAATCATATAAACATAATCACATAAACCACCTGACTGGAGCTAGTTTTCTATATGCTGATGGTGGAGTGTCAAGGAAGAAGGTAAGACTTACGAAGGACTGTATCAAATAAATATTTTCCATCAGTTTTCAGTGAAGGTGATGACTAAAGAGGATAGTAAGAGATTGCTACTCTTCTCTGTGTCTATCCATCACAACCTTTCTTTCTTTCCAAATTCAGCCAGAGGTTCTAGGAAAGTTGCTCTTCCTAGATATTTGTCATTTGTTGATTCCTCTGAGGCCATGCACATCAGGAGGTATTCTGTCATTGGGTTTCTCTTGTAAGTTTCTGTATTAAAGTAGACTCAGTTCTAGAGGTTAAATTTTGTTTTGACTCCTTGAGCAATGGTTCTGAAGCTTTCAAATTTCCCAATCTCTTTCTACATGAGCAGCATGATGTTTTTTCATTACTCTGTATATATAAAAACCTCAATGATAGGTTTCATCTCAAAAACCTTCTGAAGCTGAAAATTTTCCAGAGCTGCATGATTGTTTTGAACAATTTCAATCTACAAAACCAAAAAATATCTGAAGGAAATGAGAATGGAGGAATAAAAATTATATCTTAGCAAAAGCAAAAATTAGTTTTCTGTACCTCAGAATTGTAAAATTTGGACAATATCCAGTCTTAATACTGACAGTCTATAAGCCTTGGACCAAGAATTTTTTAATATGCATATTTACAATTCCCATGCAAAGATTAGATTTCATAGATAATGAATGACGATGGGTTGAACTTGATTGTTGATGGTAGTAATTATTTTTTACAGGAGAACTATCAGAAGAATAATGAACTAACAACTACAAGTGCTTTCATGATTGGTCTTCGGAATGATCCCTTTCAACTTATTGGTTAGTGATATAGGAGATACAGGAATGAAGAGTCAATGTGTAATTGTGAGGTGTACAGATAACACAAAATGAGGAAGGATCATCTTGACAAAGGGTTGGACCATCAGGCAAGGAGAACCAGATGATTTTGTTGATGCAAGTGATGAGAGGAGATGAAATTTACCAGCACAGATTGCAAAGCCAGGAACTTAAGGACCTTGGTCTCGAATAGAATATGCATTTATCAGTTGAAGATAGTGGGAAAAAAATATGAATATACTATTTTGTCTGGGTAATTACAATAAGTTGCCATGCAGAGCAACTCTGAAAGTCTATTGCAATTGTATAGTCCATTAGAATTGTAAGATGTGCCATCATTTAGGCATTTTCATCTTATTTCATTGTTCATAGCATTGGCAAGGTCTCATTTAATTTATGCAAAGTCTTGGTCACTTGTGTTCAAGAAAGATGACCTTAAAACATAAACAGAGAAAGATTACTGGTATGTTCATGGGAATGGAGAAGAGAGATTGTGAAGAGAGATTAAATGAGATGGGTTGTTAAGCCTAGACAAACAAAGGTTGGGAGTGGATAGCATGATTCTTCAGAATTGTGTTCAGAAGTAAGTGTTAAAGAACACTATTTAGCTGAAAAGGTCTTTGTGATTTAAGAACTATGGTTCTAAAATTGCTATGAATAAATATAGAGTGGATATTAGCAGAATATTTCTCACTATGCTTGGAGTTATTTTTCCAGCTATAATAGCAGTGTAAAGAACTGAAATTACTTGAACGCGATAAGTTTAAAAAGAGTCTGTATGCTTAAACAGATGAATTTCTGGAACGAGGAAACTGTGATACAAGTTTTTGGATATCCAGTAAGGTGGTGCAAGCAAGGGTGACTAATATAAGACTGAACTGTGCTTTATGTGCATCTTCCTCATATTGCAGACTATATTTCAGAGTGCCTTTTGGTTTCTCAAAGGAACCAGGAAGAAAATTCTTTGCTTCCTCCCTTCCTAGGAAGAGCTCATCCTCTCTCCCTCCACTACCCGCATAGTCCGGTTGGCAGGAATATGTTGCCTTTCTATGAAATTTGGGGGTGATTTTACTTGCTAAGATCACTGGGGTGATTTATTTAATCTCAGCAATCTGCTGTTGGAGAGAACATTTTCTCTCCTCTTCTTGCAGGACTGCACATCTCTGTAAACAGGTGTTTGGCTACACTTCTGTAAGAGCATGCAAGGGAGCTTTTGGTGGCTTGGGGAAGCTGGTGACATGTGGCACAGAGGTTATATGAAATCTTCCAAATGGAGCCTTGACTGTAAGGTTGTGTCCATCTGTACTGGATTTCTGAAGTCAGGAGGTGTTGCAAGTTTCATATGCCTGCAAGGATCTTAGTACAGCAATGCTGCAGTTTAGCTGGAATTGGTAATGCCCTGCTGTGTTTTTCCAGAACACTTGTATCAACATCTCAAAAATTGCAGTCACTTCTCTGGACAGATTCAAATCAGCTGCAATAATAGAGAACATGTCCTTCTGGAATGAAAAAAAAACCCCAAGACTTCAAAAGTGTTTGTTAATTTAACATAACCTTTTGCCTTTAGCTTTTAATGGAAATTGTGCGATGTCATTAGGTGGTGGTTTTTTTGGTGGTTTTTTTTTTTTTTTTTTTTTTTGGTTTTTTTTTTTTTGGTAGTGAAAACCAAAGCTAAAGTGATTGGGGTTTCACACATTCTGGAAAAACCACCAAAGGTGGCAACTTTTCATGGTATATTTCTTTTTCTGTCTCTGATTTTTAACATCATTTTTACCCAAAGACAGTTAGACTTTCACAACTCAGAACTGGCCATTTTCAGTGTGAATCATTTGTAAATTAGTGGTTTTACAACAGATCTGAGAAAAGGCTTAATTTCAAACTGAATTTTGACTTCTTGCAGACTCAAAAGGAGATTGTTGAACGCTGAGAAACAAATCTGCTACACATGTAGGC
This sequence comes from Chamaea fasciata, assembly GCF_029207755.1. Lineage (NCBI taxonomy): Eukaryota > Metazoa > Chordata > Aves > Passeriformes > Sylviidae > Chamaea > Chamaea fasciata. The sequence goes on along the minus strand of NW_027094086.1, from coordinate 116,812,279 downwards.
TGAAACCAGTGGATTTTGTGTATCAGTGGTATAAACTCATCATGATCTGCCTGGTAATATTTAACAGAAATGTTTGAAATCAATTATTCAAATTGCAAAAAGACATCACACTGACAGAAATGGAGGTTTTTAGATGGACTGAAGCTCTATTGTGAAGCTGCAGTAATGTGGAATGAATTGTTCATACCTACATGATTATGTTAAAGAGGACACAATTCATTTCTGGTCCCTTTTCACTATCACCCTGCCTCATAAATTCTATATCCATGTCTTGTAAATGTCTTGCCTAATGAAGCCCATTGGAAACTTCCAATTCTTATTGGCTTCACTCTTTTTAAAGAGTTCCAGAATAGCAGTTTTCAAGACTTGCACAATGTTTTACTGGTTCTAAATACTGAAGGTTGTGTTTTGTAATGGTTGGGGAATTATAATATGTAAAGCACACTAGGTGCAGATAATTAATTTTAAAATCCCTAGAAACTTCATTTAATGTGTCAAATTAACCTGTGTCAAGGACAAAAACATTATTTTACATATATGCATGTGTGTGTGTGTCCAGCTGTGTCATGAGGAACCAAAACACAAACCTTGTAAATAAGAAATCAGCAACAAAAAATCAAATTATCATGTAAGAGGTTAATGAAAGTGGATGTGTTTGGAGGTAAAATATTTTTTCCAGAAAAAAATCTAAGATTCATTAAATTGGACCACCTTAGATCAATAATCATATGCTCTCTTTAAAGTGTCTTAGCCTGAGGTATGTCCTAGTAATATGTTACTAAATTCTCTTCTCTTTATTTTTAATGGTGAATACATGGTAGAGACCACTGTGGTAAAGAAGAAAATTGAATTAGTTTTAAGATGTCCTGATATATGAAATATTTACCATTAGCAAAAATCTTCCAAGAAATGGTTACAGACCCAAGCACTGTAAAAAGTTTGGTAAAAGAAACCACAAATGCATATTATCAATTATTAAAATGCATATATTATTATATATGCTTTAAGTCCTAGTTTTGCTTGAATAATAAAGTAGTTGGATTTAAGAATTTTACTCCTTTCTCTGGGCTTTGAATTAGGTCAGAAGCTTGTTTGTGGATGCAATTGTGAGTAACTTCGAAAGGGACATAGACTGAGCTTCTTAAAACTTACAGTACAGGTGCTTGTCAACTCTGAAGGTGGCTGGATTTACTGGGTATCTAACTTTGAACTACTGAGTTTATAATTACACCTAATTTTTATGGCACCAGTAAGTGTGTAGATGCTCCTTGCTTAGGCCTTTATTTCCAGAAGGGTCAAGGAAGCAGACCAGGTAGAATGTCACGGTGTTTTTAGCGATGCAGCCCAAATCCCTTTTTGTCAGTATTTATTTCATCAGTCCTGTGCTTAGCTTGTTGTCTTCTGTGCATTCTATTCAGAGGTGCCAAATTTTCTCCATGTAAACAAGACAAGCCAGACTGCATAACTTTCTAACACAGTTTCTGAAAGTTAGGTATTGGAATATTTACAACACTTAGCATTTGTCAAATCACTTTGCAGACCTAGCCCCACTTCTGTATGAATTTGCATGGCAATACTTCTTATTGCAGGTTGGATGGACTAAAAATAACAGTGCATGCACTCTTCTGGACTAAATCACTACTAGGTATTGGAACCAATGGATTTCATGAAGTCACAGATCAGCAATTTTAGGCTGGCCCTTTTTTCAGGAGAGAAAATGAACACTTTTTCAGTAATTGCAGGACATTACACTGGATTCAATGAAGGTGTTAATCAGCAGTGTGATGGATACTTAAAATTAGACCTAATTAATTATTTGGTAGATAAGTAAAGTAGAATGAGAGGTGACATTTAGCTACTAATGACTTTCTACTCTAAGACATTCTCAGGAGCAGTTATTGAGTGGATACAGGAACACACAGCCAGGGAGCCACCACACAGTGCCTCACAGGTAACTCATGTTGTCTCACTGACAGCTAATGTAGAACAAACATATTTTTTCTTGACATGTTTCTATAGGTATTTTTTAAATCTCGGGTTGCCTCCTGCTTTCATTTGCCTCACTTTACCTGCAAGTGCCTCTTTCTGTAGAATTTTTCTCTCCCAGAACAGAGTAGGAGCAACCACAGTAATGCAAAAGCTGAGGCAGAATGAATGAGCCTCTGGGGGACTGCAAAGGTCATCAAGGAAAGAAGAGTGTGCAGTTAAGTCTTGAGCTCAGTGGTAGAGTGGACAGACTTACTGCTCAGAGTAGAGAGTGCTTTAGAGAGAAATGATCTTGAATATGGCATAGCTCTAGTTCAAGAGACAGGAATTAGGTACTCACCGACCTTCTATTGTATTAGAGTAAAGCTTACATCTAAGCTCAACTTTCCTGGCTGCTCACAGTTACAATTTGGCTTGCCCTCTAGACTGCTTCTTCAGATGGAGGAAGTCAGCTGTGGTCCAGGACTGACTTTGTTTTGAACTCTGCCCATGAAGGAAGAATTTATTTGGCAGGTAGTAGGTCAGGCTTGAGTTTGCTCACCTGTGAGTCATCTAAGCTGGTGTGTAAACTCAGGCACTTGAAATTTGTGATCAGAAAAGGGAACATAGGCGGACAGAGTCATGGGGTTGAAAAACTGAGTGTGTACACCAGACTGGTGTTCCTCCAAGGCAGGGAGTTGGCTAGGTTTTGATTACTCAAGTGATAATGGCTGAATCACTCTATCAGACAACCAAGAACTTTTATAGGATGGTTTGGCAGAAGAGAAGATGTTACTGTTAATCCATAAGTAGGCTGTTGAAATTTTAGAGGCTGTTGTGGAAAGGCAGATAGAGAGTATGAGTCATGCAGTAAGGAAAATCAGAGAATAGATTTATGATCATGAAGAGATCTGACAGTGGCTCTGCTTAGAAAATGAGAGCTTAAAGAAGATTCATGTATTCTGTGGGACTCTCATTTGGCTTGAGATCCCCAGTTGCACCATGGAGTAACAAAGGGGATTTTATTGCCTCACCTGACTTAAAAATAAGATTGTTGTCCAAAGGGCAGGCTGCTCCACAAACACACACACTACCCAGATTCCCATACTTTCCTTAACTCAACTATAGCAATGCCACAGCTGAAGAGTGAGTCACATCAATAAATTAACTGTATTTTTTTGTTAGTCTTCTGTCAGATCAGTGAGCTGAACTGAATCAGCACTGGATACAAGTGAAATATCAGTAAGGTATGCTTTGGCAAGGGAAGGGAGAGAGGCAGCGATGTGTAGTTAGATTGAATTTAAATCCTGAGGTGAGGCTGCATCTGTAGATTGATGGAACCAATGGGACCAGATTAGCAGCTGGTTTAAAGTTGTATAGCTTTACTGTTTTTAACAGTTCCACCCTAGTTTACATCTGCTGATCTAGATTGGTTTAGGGGTATAAATTCACAAGCTGGTAAACAACTGGTTTCTCTTCCTGTTTTCTTCCTGTTTTTCAGCAGAAAGTTCTGATTTATCTGCTCTTTCAGAAAAACCTTAAAAAAAAAAAGGAAAAAGGAATTTCTGCTATAAATCCATAAAAAGCTTGAACTTAAGCCAAAGACTGTCTTGGTTGCTAATTTTATGGGGTTATTTTGCAATTGTCTCCTCTTCATCCAGAGACAGTTCTAAGACTTTGGACTTTCCGTGCACGCATGTTTATGCATGTATGTCTGTGACCATGGTGTGTGACCATGCACTCATGTTGCAAAAAATACCATATATTAGTACTCAAGTGATTCTTTCATTAGTCTTACAGTAGCATATTTCCCAGAAAAGACTAAAAGAAGATGAAGTAAGAATTCCATGATAGGAAGCAAGAAATTTCTAATTGTAAAATTCTTAGAAACTGACAGGCAATAATTTTTACTTTTATTTGTTAAAAATGAAAGCCACAGACATTACCTACTGTTTTTGCTGAGGACTCTCCTCTCTATGAAGACTTTATGGTTTGAGGGTACTGAAGTAAGATACACAGACAGGTAGAAATTTCTATGGGGTTTCCTTTCTGGGTTAAAAGAAGGGGTATCTCCAACCTCAGCATGTTCATAGGATGTAGGGCTCAGACATGTTAATCGCTGCTACTTTTATCAGGCAGCTTTATTAAGATCAATGGGGTTTTTGTTACCAAAATAGAAGGGACCTAGAGCAAACTTCAGAGCAGTTATTAACACAAGTCCACATTTACTGAAAAAATTGGGCACCTTCACTTGCACTGCAATAGCTGGGAGTTACACAATATCTATATCATTTTTCACAGCTTTGTCATTAGCTGGTAATGATTTGATTATTTTGCAGATGAATCACAGTATAAATCTCTTTCACAAACACTACCTCCAAGTATTAATCAAAACCATTAAGGCAAAGCAGTCAGTGCAAATTAAAAAATTTGCATGTCTAAATTAAAAATTACAGTAATACATCATAAATAAATCTTTTAAATTCTCTATGGTCTGTATGAGCATCCCCTTTTTGTGCCTGTAATGAGCCCATGAATACAGCTCCTTTGCTCCCCCCACTATCTTTTTAATCAGGCAGTAATCAAATTTTATAGGTAGAATTCTGGTCTTTCACTTTGAAATCCAGGTTGCATCTTATTTGAGAAAGAAATTATTTCTTCTCTTCATCTTTCTGGAACCCAGCAAGAGAGAGTGAAAGACACAGACTCAAAGACAAGTGTGAAAGACAGGAGTTCAAACCCATCACATATAATTTGCAGTGTCTTTGGCTATACCAAAGTAAATATTTGCAAAGGGTGATATATCTTATGCAAATAACTTTGAACTATGAAGAAAATGACTGAGTTGTGTTTTAGGTACTATTTCATTTTAGAACTATTAACACCTTATTTCCAGTGTGGAAAAGATTAGAGGAACTCATTAACATAAGTCATACTGAGATATAGAACAAACTCTGCTTCCCTACAAATAAATTCAGAAATGTTAAAGAACAGCTCAGCAACCTTGCGTTTTTCAGCTAATTACTGTCCTTCACTTGGCAAGTAATATTCAGGGCACAGAAGCTGGCTTGCCCATTGCTGCAATTTTATTTACAAGTTGATGAGGTTGGCCTGATATATGAATTTTGTTTGCCCCCTTACCTCTGGCAAAGGACATTTTGGGAAGAAATTTGTTGCAAAGCAGCAAGTACAGATTTCAAAGTGTTTGCCAGTTGACAGTATTCAGAACCATGACCTCCCTTGTGCAGACTTTGCCGTGACCAGTTCCAGCATTGGCCGCTGTTTTGTCTGTGATCTTTTGGCTTTGCTGCCTCACAGCATTCCGATGGCTGAACAGCCCACTAGGAAAAAGGACCTTTTTACTGACTCTGGAATGACCCCAAGAAGGAACTGCAGGATCCAAAAACTTTCTGCCTTCAATGGCTTCCTTTTAAGGTCACTAGCTTTTCTTTTCCTTGAGGGTACACAATAAGAAGTTAAACACACAAACGTAAACCTAGATAGAAAAAAAAGACGTAATTAAAAGCAGAGTAAAACTAATTTAAAAATTGCTTCTTGATCTGACTAGATTTACACATAAACTACACAAAACCTTAAAAAAAAAAACCCAAACAAAAACAAACCTTGCATGTCCTACCTTCCCCTGCTAATAAATCTCCATGGGATGAGACAAGGGCTTAGTTATTTATCAGTTGCTTGCTCTGCCATTTGAGTGGCTGAAGACAGAAAGACTTTTATAATAATTAGTAGCTTACCTTTCAGTGGTGCATACCTAAGAATGTGCTTCAAGACAAGTCTGAATATGTGCTCTAGCCCACTTCTGCATTGTTGCTTTACATGGTTCATTTCTATTGCATTCCACTGTACTTACGGAGTTCAACATTAGATTTTCAAATTAAGAGAAAACCCTGAAGTCTGCAGAATTGCATTTCAGGATGTTTTGCTTCATGGATGATTTGATCTAGACTTCCAGTCCACAGACAAATCTGGTTCCTGACTATTAACTTCTACTTACATTTAGGAACTGAAAATCAAGATTCAATATTTTGGGCTAGTACTTTTAGGTCTGGTGAAATTTTCGATCTGGTGTCACTTTTCTATTGGAAAACTGATGCTGCCAGAGAGATTCCCCAGCCATCTCCTCACTCCGGCCTGCGCCAAGAGTGGCTGCCCCCAAATCACAAGTGGTCTGAGAGGTGGTGCAGAGGAGGGCTGCTCCTGCTCTCTACAGCCCCTGATGGAGTGGCATCAAAGACCGGGACAAAGAACAGGGAGGGATTCTTCATATGGTTCCTAAGGCAGTTTATAGCACAGAGAAGGTCATGAAGAACCAAAAGCAGCAGTTTGCACAGTCATTTAAAGGGGGAGGTACAAGGGGTGGCTACAATTCTTCAACCAATAGGGATGGTACAAGGGAGGAGCTAGAGGAGGGACTTACATAGCTACAACCAACTGGGGAAAGCAAGCAGAGGACACAGCTTGAAAGAACCAATAGGGCATTGAGGAACATGGAAACTTCTAGACCTGAAGGCGGGGTCAACTGTGGATTCACAACAGTAGGAGGCAGGGTCAGGGATGACTTTAGGCAGGGCATTGGAACACCAAGGACTGACAGGGAACTTTCCAGAGCAAGGGACAGGAATTAGGGAGGATTGACATCTAGATAGGCGGGTTTGGGGCCTTCTGGGCAATAGGGAGAGGGAGGAGAAACTTGGAATAAACCAACAACTTGGGGAAAACTGGAGCAAACTATCCAAAGGCAACAGAGAACATACAGTAAGAAAAGCACACCACCACAGATAACAATCAGTGGTTTGTAATTTGTCAATTCCACAATAATTTTCAATTATACTTTCAAAATAGTTTTCAAAGCATTACATTTCAGACAATATTTTCAAATTATAGTAACAAGAATTTACCTGTTTCAGGTAATGATTCAGACAATATTTCAGCCAATGTTTTCAAATTATAATACCAAGATTTTACCTGTTTTACACAGGAAATTCAGATGTGAAAACTGTTCGCAACTTGTGTGTCCGCATATGAGGTCCATTAAAAGATGTGAGCTTAGGATCTGATGGTGTTCATTGACCATTTGGACAAAAAAAACTAACAAACAAAAAAACCCCCATAATGCCATGAATCCACTAGATAGATATGAGAGAAAGTAAATCCCTTTCAAGTTCATAATTCACTAACATTGTTGAAATAAGAATGAGAGAAATATTTTTAATTAAAAAAATCACATTTTCAATGAATCAATCACTTCATTTAAGTTCGATAAAGGCCATTCAAGTCTGTATAGGTGAAGGATGAGATCCTGACTCTTTATATTTACCTGTAATTGAAATTTCTTTAGCAATTTATATTTCTTTTCTTTTAGATTTCCTTAGACAGACTGTAGCAAAAGAGCCTTAGAACTTAGAGAACAATTCCAAGATTGTTGCTTTATCAAGGCTCAAAAGAAAGCTTCCCAACTCTTGCATTGTGAGATTGGCTAGGCTTTGTATTTGGGTAGTATACAAAGTGAAATGTATTTTGTCTCTAGAAAACCCATGGAAATACATACTACCATAACAGCAGTGACCCCACATTGCCACACCAAGATTGCAGAGGAAGAAACTTGCTGTGCAGTTGACCTAATATTCAGAACTTTATTAACAGTGAGAATTACCTGACGTTTTCTTCTTATGAGGATATTTGGGTAGATAAAGGTCTCCAAGCCTCCAGATAAAGGTCTCTAAACCAATATAAAAGACAATAGAATCTTACACATTTCTCTCAATATACATTTACATAACTTTTGCCTGCCATAATCTCCTGCCTGCTTCTTACTTATCACTGTGGGGTTTTGTTGTTTGTTTTGTTTTGTTTTGTTTTGTTTTGTTTTGTTTTTCTTAGTGGAGACTTAATGTAAAGCCACTACATGAGTAAGCAATTGTTTTTCTATTTATAAAGTCTTCTAGAAAGCAAGTTCTGCTTAAAGCATTTAATTAAAGAACATTGTGACTTTACTACATATTATTTCTGCTTATAAAATTTTTTGCTCCGAAGTTTTCTTTCTACTAATCAATCTATGTAAGTATCACATACACCTTCCATTTGACCACATTGTTCCAAGCCACATCCAGCCTGGCCTTGAAGATTTCCAGGGTTGGGGCATCCACAACTTCTCTGGGCTACCAGTTCCAGTGCCTCATGTATAGAAGTTCATATATGTCATGCTTAGCATCAGGTTTACACTCACACATTCATTTAGTTTGCAGATTTCTTATTCTAGGATCTCTTAGGGTTAAAGAAGGAAGGAATTAATTTACTCAGGTATAAATTGGCAAAACAGAGCAATTTCAAGATTTGTAGAAGTATTTAAGAACTATGTGCTGCATCTAGATTGAAAAACATTGAGCTCCCTGTTGTCTAGTCTGCTGTCCTGATTGGGAATCTGGTAAGATTGCCATGCTGTAACTCACTCAGATCTTCTAGCAGCATGGCCAGAGCTAGTATTCAAAAAGTGCTACTGAATCCACAGGCAGAGTAAAAAGGCCAGATGATATTTAAATTCAGGAACATACCTACTTCTAAATCATTAGTCACTCTACCCCAAAAATTTTTTTAAATTAACATTTTAGTGTTTAAGTGGCGAAATTCCTTTTATTTATCTCTTTAATAAATAGTGTTTTACTCAATGCCTGCACTAAAGAGCAGTGAGGTATTTAAAAAAAATAAAAATCTGCTGAAATAGAAAGTGAGGAGTCTCAAGCCAACCTGACGATGCATGTTGATATTTTGTTTTTAACTATCCCATAAGATTGCTCAGATTAGCAGGTCACTCAGACTTTTTCAGGCTCTTTTTGTACTGGTGGGACAGGCAAACGCACCAGATAGGCTTTTTAAGTAACTGCACAGATAAAGTCTGGACAGTTTTAGTATATATGACTTGCCAGCTCAAGCAGAGAGACTGACAGTGTGGAAACAGATTGTCAGAGCTCAGGTCATGGTTAAAAACTGCTAATGTTAATGCTGACAGCCTGTAAAGTCCCTGCTATCCATGATACCTTTAGTCAAGTTATAAAACACACTGGAGGATTCTATTTCTTTCTCCTTCACTATTTTATCCATTTCTGTCATTACTGAAAATATTTAATTAATTCTGTGAATATCCCTTGCTTTATCTGCATTATTCAAGCTGCAGCCTGTCACTGGTACCCAGTACTGCAGCATCCAGTGCCTTTGTAAAGAGGAAGATGTGCTTGCAGATAGCTGAGAATGGCTATTTTCCACATGACATTCTGTTCAGTGAGCCTCCCTGGGCTGCATAAGAATGCTCTCTTATTTAGCTGAGATTTGCTACAAATGAGGTCATGGAGAGGGGCAGGCAGGTGATGACCTCAGTGGACACTAGGAAACAAGCATTATTGCTCAGTTCTGGGGAAAAATCATGAAACTGCAAGAGTTGTATTTTCACACAGGTCCACAGAAGGCAGTTGTAGTGAGAGGCCTGGGTACTGAGGGCACATCTGTTATATAGGGTTGTTCCTCCTTGCTGTGAGACACACTTTATATCCTACATAAAGTCCAGCACTCTGTCTATGAAATAAAACTTCTTAAACCAAGTTGTCTTGTTATCCTTTTAATCTGGGATCAAGCTTTTGCTTCCCCTGTGTATTCATCTAATGTGCTCTATTATCACTAAGTAGTCCCTTGCCACTAGAGAACCAATGTTCCCACTCTTGCCATACGCCAGATCTAAAATCTGTACATTAGAAAAACCTGCAATAGGAAAGATCAGTGGAAAAGGTCTAGTCTTGTGATAAATCTGTGCCTAACATATCTGGGCAATTAAGGTAGACTGGGAACCTTTTTGCTTTGCTCTACTAGAATTTGAGAAGTTACCTGCCAATTTATTGAACATTCTCTTGGCTGAGGACAAGGAAATACAGCATGGAAATAGTGTTATTTACTACAGAAGTCACAGAGACTAAAAATGGCAGGATACAAATAAGAATGAAGGTAGAAATTGAACCCAATAGAAATACAGTTTAGAACAACAGAAATGAAAGCATCAGGGCATGGATTTCAAAACCAAGAAACAGCCTCAGTTATTCTGAGATTTTCCCCTGCCAAGTCAAATGCAGTAGGGCAAGTACTACAGAATTATGAAGCTTGCAAGATAACTCCATATTGTCAAAGACATCTCACTATCAAAAAAAAACCCCAAAAAACTCCAAAAAACCAGTGCATGTAAGAACAAAAGTGGAGTTTAGACCATTTAAATCTGAGCTGAATCGTTGCTTGAAACAGCACATACTAAAAAGAAGACAGCTATTCCTTTGAGAAGATCACAGAATTACAGGATAGTTGAGATTGGAAGAAATTTCCACAGATCATTTAGTCCAGCCTCTCCTGCTCAAAGCTGTCAAGTTTATCTGCTGATAGCCATGAAAAGAACTGTATCACAAATATTGGGTGAGTACTGGGTAGAGGGAAGGTCTAAAATATCCTCAGTTCATATATCTGCTTTAAAAAACTCTCTGAAAACATGTTACATGGTCAAATAATTCATTAGGGTACTTAGATTTCAGGACTAAGGAGCTTGTTATATAACTTCTCTAAATTAGGATACTTTGTCATTAGTTGGCATCAGTGAAAACAAACTAGAACTCACTGCACTGACCTGCTTGTAGCCTTATACCAATATCTCCTGCAGTAGTCAACTTCGGTTTGGTCTCATAGCATCATTAAACTTATCTTCATCTTATTTTTTAAAAAAAACAGTTAGGTAGAAATTATTTATCTTAGAAATTTTTTTTAAACTTTTTTCACCCCTTTTTTCTTGTTTCCCATTATAGGTAAGCTATAGGTAAGTATAAGAAAAATTATACTGAAATAATCACTTACACATGGCAAGTTAAATGTTAATTATTAGAATATTGTCCCATGTTGACTTTCTCATCTAAGCAAATGTCCTATAAATCACTGAAACTTGTCAAGTAACTTCCTATTCTGGCAAACTTTTAAAACTTTTATTTTAGAATACTTGGTAACACACAGATGTTTGAATTTGAAAAGCCTTTTTTTTTTTCCTTGTTGAGTTTGTCACTGTGCCTTCTTTTTCTTTTTTACTAGTCTGACACACTCTCTGTTATTCTAGATAGTGCACATTTTTCACTCTTGACTTCTAGTGCCTTTCTTTCTAATCTTTTTCTTGAAAAGTTCACAGTCCTCTTCCAAATTCTGAAACTTAAATAGATGTCATAAAAAGATGCAAGGTAGCTCCTAGTATAGTCACAGCAAAAGAAATTGCTAGGAATCTGACATATAATGTAAACAGGAATGAATCTTGTATGAGCCCTGTAAATTTTGGTCTTTGATGAAATATGGTTTGTTACATGTTCTCTTATCATAACTAGATACAACATTTGGACTGAAGGAGTCCTAACTAACAGCATTAGTTTTTCTTTAAGTTTTATTATTTCTTTTATTTGACAAGGTTGCTGTAGCTTCAACTCTGTTTCCTGGTGTAACAAACATCTATGCTATAGTATGAAAGTGTTGCACATGTAGCACCACTTCCTTGGCTGAAACATGCTAATTCTGTTCCATTGCAGTGAAGCTACACTGATTTATATCGCTTGGAAACTTGGCCCACATTGTATATGAAACCAGACAAGGGGCTTTTTAGCCTCATGGGAGTAACACTCCTATTCACTTCCCTATGATCTTTGAGTAATCCTGACTGCAGGATTTTGCCCTCAGGCAAAACCAATGGGATGAGCATAGCTCAGAGAGTTAAGAGCAACATGTTGCCTGAGTTGAAATACTGTGGCACTAGGAGCAAATAATAGAAGGAAAATTTCCTGACATCATTTCCTTGGATAGCCATGAAGAAGCTTCACAAGAAAACAAAAGTATGTCTGGCATAAGATTACATTCTCTATTGGGGCAAATATGTACACTTATGTGCACTACTAGAGAATTTATCAGAGCGAGTACAAATAAAGTTGTCAAAGTTTGTGGTATCTGACAAGATAAAAGGAACAGTCAAAGTAACAATATGTATAGGGCCAAATGTTCATGCAATTTATGTATCTAATTTGATTCTATAAGACAGAATCTGGCACTGCAAGCAACTTACTTGCTAAGGAGAGATGACATACTTCCTATGAAAGGTCTGCATGAAATTATTGCTATTTTACTCAATACTTACTAGAATTTAATTTTTTAAAAAATCCATTCAGTAGGCTCCACATAGTAAAGTCTGTTGCTCTGTAGTAAAGTCTGTTGCTCTTTATTTAGAACACATTTGGATTGTGGTTATGCTTTTTCTTCTCTTTTTTTTTCCCTGTTTTATTTTCTCCTTCTCCTTTTTTTTTTCTTCTGTGGATTCTCAGCTGTAGGTGACATTATTGTGATGGCTGCATTTCAAAGACCTCACCTGCTCTGTCATCTCTGAATTTATGTTACACTTCATGGTATCAGCTCTAACGATCTTATTCTCTCGCTCTCTCTTTCCTTTGCACCTCCACTCACTTCCTGACACTTGACACAATAAAACCCTTTTTCATTTAGAAACTGTATTTAACCCTTTTTCACCATGAGCTTTTTACTCAAAAAAGAAAGAAAAGCATATCAATGGGACTCTACAACTTTGGGTGTTCCGATTTTTTTTAATTACAAATAAATATATTTACACACTCTGTTGTTTATACCTAGCCAATCTTTATAAGTTACCTGTGCATATCTCTCTTTAAAAATTCACAAATGAAATGTGGGCTCCTTTAACTATTTTTTTCCATCAGTCTTTTATAATCAGGCTTCATTTCCTGGCAGTTAAGACAATAAAAGAAAACAGCCACAGTGATGAAGACAAACTTAACTCTTTCATGAAGATCTTTTCAACCAATGAAAATCTTCAGTGTTTATGTCCTGGCACATTTTATTAAATGCTATGGCTTCATTTACATATACACTAAATGGTATTGTTGGGAAAAAAATTAAAGAGCCCTTGCCTTAAACTATACCTTATAAACAAAGAGACACAACTTGATAATCAGAAATTCTAATGAATGAGTGAACAGCTTATTTAAAAAATATGATATTTTTCCAACATGTAACCAGTATCTGCAAGAAAAATACGTATCTAAAAGCATAGTAATAACCATCCAGAGAAGTTGCATAAAATCCCTACCTATTCATTTCATTTCCCTTTTGCTCAAGATGTCATTAGCAGACAAAGTTTTCATTCTTTTGAAGTAGTTAAAATTTCTAAGTACTTAGTGAATATTTTGAATGATCAATATTTAACCTATTCATTATTTATGTGGTATTCAGTTTAGCTACGTGTAGTTCTTTATTGGTAGAAGAGGAACTCTGAATTGAATTCACCTAAATATGTATTTTTGAATAGGAAAAGATTATGCAGTAAAGATTCAAACATGTTGGGTTTGGGTTTTTTGGTTTTTGGTTGGTTTTTTTTTCTAAGTGGAGGGTTTATGTTTTTGTTGTGCCCAACCTGTATTATTTTCTATTTCTTGAATGCACTCATTTCTGTATTTCTGATGGAGAAAGGATCATAAATATATTTAAGTAAGTTAAATACAGACTTTACAAATATGGGTACAAAGAAATATGTAAAATGCTGTGTCTTCAGTGAACAGATGGACCAAGAAGTTGTTGTGAATCTGGCTAGGAACTATGGTGAATGATATTTCATTAGCCCATATCAGTTACAGATCTGTTGAACAAAATAAGACTCCAGACATTTTCTGAATTACTCTCTTATATAGGTCAAATCACAGTTGTAAGAGCAAATGTTCACAAACGGCCACTGATCTGGGTAGCCCAGATTTTAAAAGCCCAGCTGGAGGCATTTTGGGTCTGGTGGAATTGTAGAGTACTTTTTTTTTTTTTCTGAGACCCAGACCCAAAGATATCTCAAAATTGAGTTTCAGAATAAATACCATAATGTAGGCAATGCCTGTTTTTCAGAGTCCTGTTTCTCCATCATATACTTTCTTTAGTATCATAGGGACATTATGTCCTCTGGAAAGGTGATTCTTTCTTATTGTGCCAAAGAAAGTGAGTAAGAGATTGTTTGGTCTGCCATAGACCTCTTTGCAACCTTAAGCAGTTCACTTGTCACCATTCCTTGCCTATACAATAATATCAGCTAGCTCTGTATTGTGCAAAAGAAGTGTGACAGTATTTCACATCAGTCAATTTCATTTTGAGAAAAAAAAAAAAACAGATACAAGAACTATGCATATCTATAATCTAGGGCAATATGGCCTGAATCTTGAGTGCTACTGTGATACAAGTAATTAACATTTTCTTCCTGGAATGAAGGCTGTCAACACATTTTTTAATAGATTCCATGAATTAAGTCATGGTTTCAAACAATTTGGTCTGAAGTTGTGCATTAAAACTGTGGTGAGCCATTAAAAAGATGACTTACCAACTGTCAAAAGCAAAATAAGAATTAGGAAGGTGAAGAGGGAGAGTGTTGTGTGACAGCCACCATAGATTTTCCAGACTGAATGCTCAGATGCCTCTCTACATATGGGTCTGCTGGAAACCTTCAATACAGGTACAGAAGTCACACCTGTGTCTGTAGCAAGAAACCCTGCTTTCCTCTTCAGCCTTTTCTTACCACTTATGTAAAAGACTTGAGAAAAAAGATTCAGCCTGTTGTTAGTGCTAATTGCAATTTTGATACAGTCATTGGAAATAACAGTAATGAAATCATATATTTTAGAAAAATTGAATGCAGGAAGCCTAAATTCTTTTGGTGAGCAAAACTATTTTGGTTTTCACTTCTTCTAAGGTAGACAATTAAATTCCCCTTTCAACCATAGTCTGAAATGTATCATCTTCTATTTTTTTTCATAGCATTAACTCCCACTGCCTGTTCAGTGATTCATAGACACCACCGTATGAAGCTGTCAGACTGTAGACACCAGAGGGTAAGGGAAAAGAATATATTGCCCTTCATATAGAATGAGGGAATTTATTAATCTATTTAAGCTTCTTTTTGGAGCTTGGTACAACCTCCTCAGAGCACTACAGTAGCTCCAACAAGCAAGCAGGCATTGCCTTATGTGAAAATCAATAATACCTCACATGGGTGTTAAAAATGCCTGTAAAGTAAGAGAGGTACTCAGCCATAACTACTAAATGCTACTGAAGGAAATCCTCACTTTTCAAAGCTACAGGAAATCGTTCTTCTGAAGTGATCATTTTCTCTTACTTGTTTTGTGACTCCTGTTCATCTTTGCCCCTGGTGCTGCTGATAAGTAAGTGACAGGGCACCATGGTAGCCTTTTAACGTGAGGTATGGAAGGCTGAAAGCAATTCAAAAGGCTATTTTTTGTTGTTGCAGTAAATAGCCTGTCTGAACCAGATACAAGCTTCTGATGTAACGCTGTTTGTCTTCAAGCACCTTCAACAGAGCAAATCTGCTTTTGTTTTGACATTTTACTGTCAAATTTCCTGAATGCATAATTACAGATATATTATAGAAATATGAGTGCTACAGTCAGGTCTGCTTCCCAGTCATAGATAGATAATTCCATGAATAACAAATCCATTATCACCCTTGCTACTGACAGCAACAATAAAAGAATCATTGTATCAACAAAGGAAACAAATGATGCTAACATGTACAAAAGGAATATTGTATTGACCCAGTCTACAGGTAGCCATATAGACAAATATGCCCTTCTACATATATTGCTTTTGATTTTTAAATTTTTGGAGTAGAACAGGATGAAACATCCTTCTTTACTAAGGATGAAAACCACAGACCTACCTACTTGTTTTTACAAAACATCAGTGTGTCAAATTCTCAGTGGGAACAAAACAAAAGAATTAAATTTTAGTTTGCAAGAGCCACTGTACAATCTGTGTTTGTTGCAAGCACTGTACACTTTATATTTGTGGCAACTTAGCTTCAGTCCTCACATATTTTTTAAATTAAAACACTTTCTCTTCACATCGAATGCTTATTTGTTGCAATTTTTTTTTACAGTTTAATGTAATTAAATGTATTACAGTTAAAAGTTTGCAAATAAGTTTTCTGAGATGTGATCTGGACTGACCTGCTGCAAAGTGTGAAGGACTACATATTCCTCATAGAACAGCTAATAGGTGTCTAAACCCTCCCAGGTTATTCCACATGACTTTGTTGGATGCTGGGGTCAGCTCTTTGCTTACTTTGGAGTCCTATATGGCCCTGACAATGTTCTAACACTCGTAACAAGTCACCTTGCCTGAGCACTAGAGCTGAGATAGGATCTCCTTATATGATCCCAGTGTACAATGGTCATGCCTGAAATTTTATCATAAATGCCATATGTAAATCCTGTACCAGGTAATTCTCCAGCTGGGCTATTATATACCAAGTAAAACCTTGAGGGGAATAAGATGTTTATTTATTATTCCATTCTATGCAAAAACAGTTTTCCTTTGTCCTATCACAGTAATCAAAAGAAAAGAAAATCCACATCACAACAGAAAAATACTTTTTTTCCACTTCTAACTTCATTATCTTCCTTCTATTCCTAAATCTTTCAAATACACAATCTTAATCCCACAACCACTTAGAGTGTAAAGACCTTTACTCCTGTGTAGATAACAAATTGAAATCAAGAGGGGATACTTTTTTGAATAGTGTATGTTTAAACTGTGCAGCTTCTTGGCACAGGACATTGTGGATATTAAAATATTTCATTAATTCAGAATGCAACTGGACAAATGCATCATTTAAGTCCCCACTGACATTTTTCTAGCATTAAGACATTTCTGAGCTGGGAGGGGAAGTAGTATGGATGGCAGTTTTGCCTTGTTCTTAAGCACTTTCCAGAATATCTGAACACAGACTTGTCAGAAATAGAGTGTTTGCTCTGATACAGATGTTCTTATGTATCACTGTGCAAGTGTCCATGAAAGGCTTCATGAACCAAGGTTACAAAAGATAATTGAGATCTTCAGGATGACTGAGGTAAAGAAGAATGCCTTAGTGTTAATGCCATCACAGAAGAAATTTTATCCCATTCCTTAAACTAAAAAAAATGGATCTTCTACTTTTTAGAACATCCATGTGAATAGTAAACTAGTAGTGATTAATCAAGTCTTGCAGTACCATAAACCATCAACTCTATGTATCTAATTTACAAGGAATGGAAGTGAACAGGTCTGTGTTAGAACATTGGTTACAGCGTAATTGTATAACCCTAACTATATGAACACTTTCATAACTACATCTGTGCTGGATTTTATGGAGTAGGAAAACAGTATTCAGAATTGTGTGCTCATTGACACTAAAAAATGTGGTGATTTATCAGCCCTCAGCAAAAAAAGCAGCAGGCTGCCTACTAAGCAGCAAAACATTTATTGAGAGCTTTCCATGTGATTCTTCATGCAGAGGGCAGCTCATACATAGATTTCTGTCAGTACCACTCCAGGAGAAACCCAGCACAGTTCTAGAAAACAGGTTTTTGACATTTTAAAGATCTGTGCCTGATTACCTGCAGCACTTGACAGATTTTGCTGGCTGGGTCTGAAAGCAATATACCAATACATTAACTTGAAGGAAAAATGGAGGAGGAGGAATGTGTTTTCAGTGATCTTGTAAACCTTCAGTGTCCTGAGGCACAGGCCATCATCACATGACTATATATTTGCTGGTGGCAATTTGTTTATATTTATTTAGGGGGACTGTGACATTCACTGGTGTTCTGTCCATGTTACTCAACTACTCTTTGAAAATGGTGCTAGAACAGCTGAAGTGAAGAGAACCATGGGAAACATCTCTCTTGATCCTAAGCCATGGAACTGCATTAATTTCTGAATAGAATTTAGAACACAGTACAGAGAATCTCCCAGGGCCTAAGAAGCACCGGGGAGCATGGCAGCAGAGCAGAACAGCTTGGGGTGACCAGCTACAGTGCCTGGGACCTATCCAAAACACTCCTGTGCTCTAGATGAAATTATAACCAGGGAAAATGCTATAAGTGAAACACTACAGCACAGTGAACCTTCATAACCTACTGGGAGTGTTCATGTGTTCATGAGAGCACATGACCAATCTCCATTTTTTATACTAATGCAGTAAATCCTGTTATATATTATCTCCACATCATTTGGCATGCACTGCGATGGAGAGGATCTCTTCTCAAAGAGATGTGAGGGAAGACTGACTCCCTTTGGTAGCTGGGAATAAAGACAGGATTTGTGACCTCCAGAAAGTGCGTTCCTCAGCTGCATACAAGCATTCATTCCTCCAGAATCCTAGCAATGACTGGGTCCATTGCCTGTACATTTTTTCCAGTAAAATATATGCTGCTTTCTTAAACCAGTCCTACTCAAAAATTGTATATTGTTGTACTTTAGTGGGATAGTATCACCTGTAAACTTCAGCATGTGTAAATATACAGCCCATGACAGATGTGTGTGCATATGTACTAAGTATGTGTGCCAGTTGTAAACATCTGTCTAAATGAGTGTGTTGACAATGAATTACAGAAGTAAACTTGACTTTTTTTTTTTAGTGTGAATTAACAGCTTCTTGACTTGTTACTACATCAACTGCTAATTAGTTCCTGAGTGTAGTTCAAGGTGTTGGCATTCATTACAAAGCTTTCTGCGGTTGTTTGGATCTTTATCTGCCTCAAAGGCAGAATCTTTAGGCAAAAATAGTTCTTCAGGATATACAGAGCAGAGGAAGGAAAAGTGGGCTGCAAGGTCAGGAATTGATGTTAAAGACAGCACAACACCTAGATTTGGGTCCAATAATGTAAGAAGTGCTTTAAGTTAGGTGATGACTTTAACCATCAGGACTAAGAGCAAGATTAATGCTTGGACTAAATATGGGGAAATCAGAACTGGGAATTTCAGGAGATTACTGAACTCCAGTCAAAAGAGGCACATAGCATGTATCTGTTGATTCTGAAAAAAACCCAAGTGTATAATTCTAGGTGTCTAGATACACAAAGATAGTTGTCTAGATAAACAGAGGTATGAGAACAAATACCTTTAATAAATATTACCAGACAAGCAGCAATAATTTGAAGTGATGACAAATACAATGCATCTACTTGGGAACAGTAGGAAAGCTGATTCAGGGAAATTTATAAATCTATAAGCTTTTCCTTTATAGTATTCATGAATTCAGGTTAGAATTTGAAAAGTAAGATAAATACATGAAATCTAAATGAAAAGACAATATAAGGCATCATCATCTTTTATGCAGGATAAGAATATCTGTGGTTTATTGGAAAATGGACTTCTACAAGAAGATCTATCAAAATGTATCACTCCTGAAGTTTTCGAACTAATTGATACAGGAGCACTTAAAGTAGTTCAATTTTGTAAAGTCTTTAACACTTAGCTTCCAATGAGATTTTAAAACCTTGATTTTATTTAAGTCAGTCAATAAAATAGTTTGTTTCAGAAACATGATTAAGGAAACACTTAGGAGGCAAAATTCAGCTTACTTTTTTTAACCTACTTAACTTACTACTAATGCTCTAAATCCACCTAGATACGGGTATGAAGGCTCACACCATTCACACATAAAATACTGGGTTGTGTTATCCTTACAAAAAACATATCCAGCTGAGATAACTAGGTAGAGGGAAAAAGTACTGGGTTCATCTAGTTATTTCAAGATAACAACAGCCTAACATGTCATATGCTTTCAGAGCAAATGATGCTCAAAAAACCTTATCTGAACTATGATTTGTCTCCACATTTTTTCTTCCTCTTGACTTTCAGGAAAGAAAACATTTCTTTAAATACCCTGATCATAAGCCAAGAGAAACCAACACTTCTGCTCATTTCCTGTCTCTCTGTTTCCTCTTCTAGGCTTGCTCTGCCTATCATTCTAAAAGCCCTCCTTTTAGGCTTTCATTAGCAATTGCAATTGCATTTCTTTGATTTGCAGAAAAGTTTTACTTCATTTTGTTAACTATACCACCAGATTTCTTTGTTTGGCAGGGTTTTATTTTTCACAAGTTACTAATTTCCAAGAGTTCAGCCTGAGCAGAAGAATTAATGGCTACTGTTTATATGCTGCAGTACAGAAATTTCTCTATAGAAGGTTTGAAAAAAAAACCCCAAAACCATGGCATGGTGTCACAGCTAGGGTGGTTGACAATATAGGAGTATTTGCATGGAGCACTGTGGAGTTCTGTATGTGCCACACTTTTCCTACTGTAGAAGTTCATCGATTTCTTTTCACTCTCAGTGGTAGAAAAGTGTTGACATATATTTTCAAGCCTGGCATAATTTTTCATGGGACTGTTTCATGGAACTACCAGTGGAAAGCTCCTCTTTGCTGCTCTTCATCATCTTTTCCTCTTCCACTTCCACTTCTATATTTTTTGACAGAGGAATCACAACAGAAAGTCCAAGGTCTGAATTTTGGTGGTGGTGCTGGGTGCTCTGCAGATAACAGCAGAACGCCGAAGGATAAATGAGACTAGTTAAAGGGGACTTCTATCCCTTTCCTTTGAGGTAGTGAGATTTAGCCACAAAGTATTGAAATTTTAATCTATGTGTGAAACTAAGAGACTAATATAATTTCTGACCTATGCATTTCCCTTTAAACATAAAACACAAACAGGACTGCTTCATCTTGATATCAGAAATATTCTGATGTTAATTAATTCATTATTCTGTGAATGACTAATGATATAAATACATGTTTTGCAAGCACACACACTATATTATGTTACCTATGTAAAGTTGTCAGTGGGTAAAAGAATAAGGAAACTTTGTATGCAATTCTATGGTACCTCCTATGTTGCTTTTTTACACATCATTGAAAGAGAAGATATTTTCTCACAATGTCTGTGCATACTCACAAAATATGAACGCCTCCACAATTCTTGTTAAATACCTTCATTTCTGTGGTTACCTTTGTGTTGTGTAGATTAACCCACAGTTAGCCCATTGATGCCAAGCTGCCTGACTGCCCACCTGCCCTTGGTCCCAGGTGTCCTTCCCCTCAGTATTCTGTGGTCCTGGGGGACATTTTCAGAGCCATGTGGCTGAGGCGCTTTGGAGAAACAGTCCCTCTCTTTCCCTGGGTCATCCCCTGCCTGAGGATGTTGTCACCTGCCCCACAGAGCGGGGTTGGTTACTCCACAGCCCTGAAAGCATAAAATGCTCACAAAAATGCCTCATAAAAATGCTTTAATTGGAAATATATTCAGCTGTTGGCATTGCCACCCTATGTGCTGGGCAGGATGGCCTGAACCCCCAGTCTCAGGAAACTCACCTGATGGTCCCTGGGGACAGTCTATGCCTGTGACTGAACACAGCCAATGGCCAGAAGGGGCAGCCATGCAGACAGACCCTGTCCTCTGGCCTTGAGGGGTGGTGGGTTCTCCTCACCCTCCCCACCCCTGCCTGCCCCCTGCCCTGTGTTGCTGGATGGCCCTGCTCCACCTGGAAACACCTTTCCTCACAGGTGTCTGCACCAGCTGGTGACGGATCCCAGCAGCAGGCCCAGCTGGGCCGGTGGCCATTTCCTCACTTGCTGGTGGCCAAGCACAAGCCCCTGGTGTGGGTGGCCAGCCTGGGCCTAGCATCCAGCATCAGGCACATTGCTTCTGAAGGGGTAGGAGACCATCCAAAGCCAGGGACGTGGTGAGAGAGAAGAGCAGTTATTGATAGTTGAAATACAACCTTGTGTCATATCATCCAACCCACTTTCCTAATACTCCCACTTTTAAATCTCTGAGCGGCCATGCTGGCGCAATTTCACACAACCAGCAGCTTATCTTCTGACTTGGTGCTCTTGCAGGTCCCTTGCTTCAAATTCACACTTTTTTTCCTCCAGAAAAGCGCTATGAGGGTTTTCTATTTCTCCCTTGAAGACTCTGGTGGGCTTTGCAGTTCTAAGACCAAGTTGCAAAGCTTTCTTCCAGAGAATGTTCAGGTTGGGAGGGATGGAGGGTGACTGTGGGATATGTTGGTTGTCCCCTCTCCGGTGGGAAAAGGCCATTATGTTCAATCAAGGATTCAGGCAGGCTAAGCCTGTGGGGCAGGTACTTGTTCTGCTGTTTTATTGAATGCTGCCAGGTACAGGTATAGACAGTTCTTTGGAAACTGGTGAAGGCTTATAGCCTAGGGGTCTGGATTCATGTTCTCTCCTTCCTTCCCACATTTTCCTGATAAACAGAAGAGCTGGTAGGTAATGGTGAGAGGCAGACAATTACTTACGGCAAACAGCCTGAGGGCTTCACAAGTGGGGCACAACTCAAGGGCTACCTGAGATTTCTCAGGGGTGCTAGAGACTTGTTGAATAATCAGCGTGTCTGAAGGAACTCGTGCCTGGGTCAAGCAGCATGGATACAGACAGTGTCCCTTCACCCTGGGGCACTTTCACTTTGCTTATGTCTAAGGCTGATTTGGCTCTCAAGAGAAAGTTGACAGAACGGTGTAAGCAGGTCCCATGGACATACTCAGTGGATGTGTTACACTTACGCTCTGTGCAGCTGGTATGGAGTGTGTTTGGCTTATCCTTGTAGGTTTACTTTCTTATTTACTTTCTCATTACTTCAGCTATCAGGACAAAACTTACAAATGCGGTTGTGTGTAAATAGTATCCAAACAGATATGGGTAAATCATTTAGAAGATATAACTGGTATTTTCCAGGTGTTCTGTCAAGCTTGTAGTTTGTCACCAAGCCACAGTACTAATAAATCATTATCAGTGTCCCCTCCTCTCATCTTATTGCTCTCGGGGAATGTCATGACAATACATATAAGACTTACCAGTAGGTCAAGGTATCCTTTTCTATTTCTATAGCCATTTGATATTTTTTCTTTAATTCATTACAAATGATAATCAGTCCCAGAATATTTATGCAGCAATGAATAAAAAGGTATGTTCAGTAGTTCATACTGATTCATGCATGATAGGATCCATTTGTTTCATGCTCTAAAAATTTCATATTAATAACTAAAAACTGTTTCCATTTTTAGAGTATTTAGTTACATAACAGACATTTTCAGTCTTTAAATGTTTTTTGAAACCTACCTTCCTTTACAAATGCCAATCAAGCCCCATTTTTTTTTTTCAAAGAAGCAAAGCAACTGCAGCTGGAAAATTGTTTCATCAAAGGTAATTAAGGTAATATGTTGAGGTAAAGGGGAAAACTATAAATGTAGAGGTAACAGTATGAGTAAAAATATGGCTATCCACCATTTTGTATAATGACCTTTTAAAGCAAGGCTAACTTTAATTCAGTATCGATAATGAGGCTTTAGAGCCCAGTAAACCTAGAGTTTTCCAAGCTTGAATAGGAAAAGGAAAGTTGGAGCAACTCAAAGCACGTAGTAAAATTTGTTTCAGGGACTTGGTTTCTGGGAAGATCACTTGAACATCCTGCCTTCATTCAGGCTGCAAATAAAAGGAAAAAATCTATTAGAACAGGGACAAACATTGAATTATAAGGAAAATAAGGAAAAAATAGGTTTCTCAAAGGAATCAGATTAACTTTACTGCATGTATCCTACTCTATTGGATCACCACTGGAAGGAAATAAAACCCAGGCAGTTTCTGCTAAACTTACCCATATTGCCACACAAGTGCTCAGAATCACAAGTCAGGCTTTTAAGTAATGAGATCAGCTTTAAAGGTTGCATGATTTTAAAAGCAATATATCTGCTTTCATGTAAGCGTGCACATGTATTCTTTTAGACTAACCTTCCAGAATTTGAGATTTTATCATCCCCAAGCTCACTCTTTTTATTTTTTCCCCTTCTTGTTTTTCTTTTTCTTTCTTTTTCCCCCCACAAAATAAGATGGCTAATTATTGTGAAACTTACAATAAAATCAGAAATATTGTCAATGTCATATCTCCCCCAGGACTCAGTTAATAAGTGCAAACTAGTAATAACATAAAATAAATTCCCAGGACAAGAACAAACATTGTTTTTCTGATGGGTTACCACATGAGGCAAATAGTAGGTGGGGATGTAGGAGGGTGCACAATAAAATACAAAATAAACAGAAAGTCATTAAATTTGAAAGAGAAAAAAGCCCTAAACAGATCTGTATTTAGTGAGCCTTGAACAACGAGTATGGCCTAAGGACTGGAGCGGCACTGGTGGTAACTCCTGCCTGCTGCAAAACATATTGCAGGAAAAATTGTTTAAAAGTCTTATTTTTCTATTGCCCATCAGCACAGGAAGGCAGCTGATAAAGGGGCTTGTGGTAGTTTCATCACAGGTGGGCAGAGTGAACTGATCAAGGTTTTCCTCTCAAAATCAAACCATTAATAAGTATGTTTCTTTGTGGGGACTTAAATCAATGGCAAACTTTCAGCTGTATGCTTGAGAGTACTATTTTTCCCCAGAAGTTACCTAAAAGAGAAAGTCTATTCCCTTTCCCATCGAAATCATGTGGGTTTGTGGTAGTAGAATCACAAAAGCCAAAACTGAGCAGTTTTTTTGTTAGTGCAGAGGTTCTGTAGATTTTCCCAAACCTGTGTTGGCTTGTGCAGAATGATTTCACTGCTCAGCAACAGGCACATGAAATGAAATCAGTCATTGCAGGTGCCTGTAGCCACCAACTTGGCTATGCTGTAGTGCTTTTTAACATGGGAGAACATATCACAGAACTTTAGAAGAAATGGTTACACCTGATTAAACTATCTAAAATCTCTGGAGTTACATCTATTTTTATGGTATTAAATTGACTTACCTGTTAACTTGGGGAGTATTCAAAATCCTACTAAAATTTTATTGTATTTAAACTATAGAGGCATTGAGAATGGCACAGTGAATTATGAAACAGTGCAGAGACATACCATTTCTCATTAAAAAGCCTTTATCACACTTAGATAGATCTCAGAAGCATTTTTCTATTTGTATTGCTGTTCAAATGCCATTTTTACTATTCAAATGTTTTGAAAATTGATTTTAATTTCTATTACCTTTTCACTGTCATTTCTTCTGGGCTAAGGGACTACTAAAAAGAGCGAAGAAGCAGGCAGAAATAGGACAAGACTATCTTGGCAGGAAAGGCTACTGAGTTATCCACTGTTTAGATTGCAGTTTTTAAAGGGAAAAAGGAGTAATCTTCTTCCTTTTTCTCACAAATTTGATGGGAGAACTTAGTCCATTTTGGTGATGTTTTGACTGGCAGTGAAAATCTTAAAGAAAGCAATAACTGTCTTGTGAAAATACCTTACAGCGAGGTTTTTGTTTGGCAGTGATTTACTTGGCATTACCAGGAGATATAATTTGTATAAACAGTCATTGGAGAAAATGAAAGACTGATTCCACAGCCTTGTGTACACTTGTCCACTCATCTGTCATGTACAGATGACTTTTCTATTCCTGTTTCAGGCTATAGTTTTTCTCAAAATTTTCATTAAGAAAAGGTCTGGAAACTCAAATATTTATGAAATATTTAACTCTATATCCTGAATGCCCTGACTGACCCTATTATGGCTACATCTTTTTCCTCAGGCTTTTCAGGTAATCATTCTAGCCAGAAAAGAATTTGATATAATTGACAGATCAGAACAAGTCTGCTTTTATTTGCTGTTTGCTTGTGATTTTAGTCTGGTACCACAGATCTGAATTCCCTTTTGGACAAGGCTATCAAGATTCCCCTATGCTCATGTTGTCTAGAGTCCCAACAACATAAAGTTAGACTTAGGAATTTCCCCAAATAAATCCTCAGTCCTAGGTTAAAATCCACAAATCAACTTTTTAGTGTTTGCCAGTAGACAGGTGATAACATGTATAAAACAACTCATTTCAGATGTAAGGACATAGATATATTTTTAATTTACTTGTTTTTCAATGTTTGTCAGAGATACTTGCTTATTTGCACATATATAGAAAAATATCTACACCTGAAGTAGGCAGATGTAAAGATCTGATTTGCATACATATATACATTTGCAAGAATGTATGAGGTATTCATGTCTAAAATAGAAAATCTGGCTTAAGGTATTTTTTGAGTCTGAGAAAATTTTATTTATTTATTTCACAGATGGTTAGCGAAGAAACCTACCATGACACTTGACTTTGCTGTCACTGATTTAACTTAGGAAGTTTTTGGTTAGAAGTAATCAGGTAAGAAGGATACTTTACACTCAAATTCTCCCTTGAAGATAAAATCCTTGGGTGGCTATATGCAGGTGACTAACAGCGATTTTTCAGCCTGTATTAGGAAGGTCTTATCTGTGTATGGTAGATCAAACAAGCCCAGCTAAACCTAAAAGGAAGTAATCATAAGGGAATTTGGTAATGGAAGCAAAAAGCTTAGTGGCAAAATATTGTGCAGGCACTCTTAAATAATATGTGACGTATGGGACAGAAGACTGCTGACATTCAGATCAAGGTGACTTCCGTGTGGAAAGTGTCCTTCTGCTATGCACTGAAAGCAATACAGGTGGGATGGTAAACCTCTCCTCATAAAAAATTATTAGATGTGAGCACTTTTGAAAAACATTTACTTGAAAAAAGTTTTCAATCACATAAATAAACCTGTGGCATTTAAAAAGCTATATATTTATTGAAACCATTTAGTAGGGAGAATGCTGTATGTATTTGGGAAGTAGACTGGATTTGTTGGTGAGTATACAGAGATATCAGAGAAGAAAAAAGACTGTTTGATTCCCAAACAACAGATTAACATAATTCCTGAAGTTAGTTTACCTATTATGTTGTTGTGCTGTTAAACTACAAGTTTAAGATATTTTTCTCTAAAGTTATTGAAGAACATCTTTGACCTCTTCTAAAACCTAATGGACTTGTATCATGTAGTTGCAAGTGTCTAAATGTGTTCCCTTTGCCCTTAATTAGACTTAAGGTGAAATTTTGCTATATTGATAGGCACATTATTTCACTTTAGATTTGGATTCCTCAGTGTTTTCTTTCCAAGTGCATAGTAACTCAAGTTGTACAAAATAGAAGTAGTAATCCCAGTTGCACAAATTTCAAAACATGTATTTGTCACCCATTATGGTATGTTTCGTTTCTGTTATCACAGGAAATCTCACACAAACAAGTGCACTGATAACTGTGATAAACAAGTTGGTGTAGTGCTTATTTTTTACTGCTTGCATATTTGAGGACTGCAAAGTATATTTACATTAAAATTAAAAAGGAAAAGAAAGAAAAGTAAAAAGGGCATGTGTTTCTTAAATGACAAAAATACTGTGCACTTCATCCCTGCATGATCAGAACCAAAACCATAAAAGAGTAAGAGGTGTCATTTTCTTTTTTACTGGAACTTGAATTAACAAGAGCAGGAGTCAACCCCAAGTATCAGGTTTTGAATTCAGACTTCAGATGCTCATTGAGCAATGTGCAACATACGGAGTTTGTAGCAACTGACCATCCGCTATCAAAGCTCAAATTTCCCACTCTCTCCCACAAGGTTTGTGGGTACTTTTAACCACAAATATTTTGAGAATCATTCCAAGAATAAAACTATGGGAATTGCCTTCCCAGGTGTTATGAATGTATGAAGTGCACCTGCAAGCATACCACACCTGTGGCACATTTCATATCTTGCCTCTTTTTGTCGATTGTCTTCCCCCAGGGACAGTGTGAGAGACTTTCATTTTCTCATACTTTCTGGTGTTGGTTAATTAGTAAGTCCATATCAGGAGTTCTTTTCTTTAGCTGAGAGAACATTGATCTAGATCAACTTAAATCCATGCGATGTTCCTTAGTTTTTGGCATTATTTTCTATTCCCTACTATTTTCAAGCATTTAGGTGAGTAATTAAAAAACTGTTAAGGAAGACTTGCAGTGATTCTACAAGAAGCTTCTCATCCTCCCTGCCCTCTGAGAGGAAGTATCATAAAATTTATATCCCTGTAGTGACAAAATTAGGGATAACATCAACTAGATTTTAAGTTTACATTTAAACAGTAACATTAAAGAGAAAGTTTAGTGGAACACAGAATAAAAAAGTATAGGTCAGAAGGTGCAGAAAGATGAGAAATGAGCTAAACAGTTCAGGTTTTTTTCTCAACTTTGTTTTTACTGAAAGGTGACAATTCACAGACTACAGAATATTCTGCTTAGAAACTTTACCGATCAAAAATTTTCAAAGAATATTTACATTTTAAAGACACAGTATTACAGAGGTAAAAGTTACATTTTAGAGTAAAAAGGTACTTCAATTTCTAGTAACTTCTATGTTAATTTTTCTTTTCACAGTGTCTTGACTAATATGAAGTGTTTTTTGTGTCTTAGGTCAACATGAAAATGTCAATGAACAAACTTTTTTGTCCTGGTCTAGAATAGGACTATTTCTCAAAACTGGAAAAATTCTGCAATTTAGGTGTGCAGGTTTCTTTCCAAAACTAAGTAAAAAATAACATGCTACTCTCAAAAGACACAATTTTTATAGCTGGGAAAAACTGAGCACTTCTATTAGGAAACCTCACAAATATCTCTACAGATTTTAGAATTTTTGAGTAACATTTATAAGAAACAACCCTTAGTAATATGTACCGAAAGTACTTGAATATCTTCTCATCTCCTAATTACTGGAAAAACATTGTTCCCTCTCACATGTGTTTGAAGTATTGCTTTAGAAATTCTTTTGAGCCTCTTCTTCACATCCTTTTGCCGTCTCTCCCTTTTCAGTTGCAATAATCAGATGCCTGGTTTGGCGAGGACTGTCCAAAATTTTTGGTTTATACCACATCTTAAAGATTTTCCTTAAATCACTATTATATATTAAATTTAGCAAGAGGACATGACACTTTTCCCTGAGTTTAAAATTTCAGTAGAATTATGAAAACACACAGCAAAAGGCAGAATGCTGCAATATCACCCAACATATATGGTTCCAGCAGAATCATGATGTAAGCTTGATCTCTGAGTCCCAACCTCTCATTTGTTTTTTATTTTTTTTTTTTAATTATCAATGTATATTATAAATGCAATTGAATCATCTTTTAAACCAGTCCATGCATATGGATTATCTTAGGCTTGCCTATTATCTCTTCCCATAGTCTAATGAGGTCTGAGAATGGAACAAGGCTAATGCTTACCTGCTATGTAAAACAGACTGTAAACCCCAGACACATCCCAGGACAGAGGTGAGCTGTGCTGACTGCAGAACTCTTTCAAAACCGTCCATTTAGAAGATGCGTGTTCAGAGCTAGCCTTGAACCCACTGAACTAGGAGTTTAAACCAAGGGCAGAAAAGGAAGATAGGCAGTAAGATAAAGATTTTTTTCCATTTTACATCTTAGAAGCTGAGTCATAGAACGATTAATTAACTTGCCCAAGGTTGGAAGGATGCTTAGTGCCCTACCCTAAGCTGATCAACACTCAGTTTATTGTTTTACTCTTCTCTAATGCACAATATTAAATTAGTATGAAAGACATATTCCCATATCAGAAAAAAAGATCTTTCGCTGTATGTTTCTGGGCTAAACTGTTTATGAATGGATTTAGTTTCACTTGCTGAGAAATTCTAGAAACACAGATGTTACCAAATGCACTGAGTCTTACAGAAGCAGTGTCTACTGATGCAAGTCTTGGAACTGTAAAAATCAGAATATTTGCCTTAATAACGCCATCATGAGTCTTAACATATTTCTAAACAGAAAGACATAGAAACATTACTTTTGTGAATCTATATAACAGACATTGATATCCTAGTCAAATTCAGTTGATGTGATATATTGTGACCTTTGTCTGCTGGTGGA
This sequence comes from Chamaea fasciata, assembly GCF_029207755.1. Classification (NCBI taxonomy): domain Eukaryota; kingdom Metazoa; phylum Chordata; class Aves; order Passeriformes; family Sylviidae; genus Chamaea; species Chamaea fasciata. The sequence goes on along the minus strand of NW_027094086.1, from coordinate 116,782,610 downwards.
GAGTAGCATGCTTAGCAAATGGAGCACGAAGCAAATGGAGCTCTGGGAGACAGCACCTGGTAGGTCTATGGACATAACTGGGCCTGTGATGCAGAGAATGCTGTCTGGGGAGCATGTGAGAGAAGAAAGGATTTACACATTATTTGATGGAAGAAACTATTTTTGTGTGTTATATATATATGAAAGTAAAAAATATATACATTATACATCTCTATAAAATACAGAGAGCCAAGAAACTGGGCAAGAGAATTGGATGTAGGAAATATTAATTATAATTTGTTACCTGTACAGATGCCATATCAGTTTGCTTAACTTGTTCATGCCAACAAAAGTATGACCAGAAAATAATGAAATCACTGAAAAAAATTTTGCCTGTATGAAATGATTGTAGTCCTGTTCCGTAATTTTGACTCTCTATGCAATAACTATCTAAGTAGGTTTTACACAGTATGGCAAGATGCATATGGCTCAAATGCAGTGGTACAATTACAAAGTGCTGATAGATATGTGAACTTTTCACCTAAAAGTAAAGCCTCTTTTCCAAGTTCTGAGTTCACTGTTTCCCTGTTCTTCCTGAGACACTCCTCCTAGTGCCCTAGTTAGCTTGCCAGAGCTTGCAAAGAACAAGGATGTGGGAATAATGAATTATTCTATTAATTTATTATTCTTGATGAATAGTAAATTATTCTAATAACATTTACTATTCCATTCATTTATTACTGGAGAATAATTAGCCGGGAATGGCTTCTAAGAAGTTTTTCCAAAATTAGACTTCAATGGTTTTACTGTGTTTATCTTTACCTGTATGAAAATATCTTTGTAGCTCTCCTCACTTAATCGTTCCCACCTCCTCCCCCACTCAGACATGTATCTGTTTCCCAAAGCTACTGTATTGTTAAAAAAATTTTAATCTCCTCTTCCAAAGACCCAGCCTCTTCCTTCACACAGCTGAACTCCCATTGCAGACAGAAACCCTTCTCCTTGTCAGATGCATCTTCTCTCTGCTAATGAGAAGTGTATGTGAGTGGGGGAAAGACCTGAATGAAGATCAAAGAATAGGTGTGTCTGGATGAGAATAGAAGGTTATAGGTAAATGAAAGGAGGTGATTATGGAAAGATATGAGTAAGGAAGAGATGTAGTGTCTGCACAGGTGTTATATCCAGCTGGGATTTTAAAGTTAATGGTAGTACATAAGTGTGATCACTTCACCTCATGCAGAGGTCTTGGTATTGCTGTCTTGACTTTGACCAGTGCCTTTTCTCGGGACTGCAGTGTTTGCCTTTAGTAGATTTCACTCTGCCATTTGAATTCTATACTTATTTTCCTGGTATTTCGAGTCCCTCATTTTGAGGAAAAGAATATTCCCATGGGAAACCTGCAGATGCCCTTTCTCCTTGTCAAGGCAGGACAAACTGGACTGTGTTTTGTTGTTTCGCTTTAGAGCTGGTGTGGAGGAAGGCTGTTTTTCTGCATGCAGATTACCTAGCCAGACTGAATATTTGTCTATCTCTAAATAATTTCCATATGTGAATAAATTCTATATTTATCCAGAATCAATGTTTCATATTCTCTAAATTCCTTTGCTTCCTTTTATGGAAAGAAGGAACTTTCCATCCCTGTCTTCTTTATAGAACGAATACAGATTCTATGAAAGATTTAACATATACATTTCACTGTGAATATTATGCCAAATAATGCAATGAAAACTTAATGCTACTTTACATCCAGTCTGTCTTCTTTTTCAAAGTCTCTTCACTTAACAGTTTAATTATTACTGATACTACAAGTAGCACAGATGAGGCCTAGTGCATGACCACTTGCATATTTAAATTGGACCTGTCATGGGATCCCACTCAGCTTCCCAGGCAGTTTGGTACAACATCCATTAGCCTTCTGAGTCTCTAAAGTATGACTTAAGGGTATATTCTTGCAATGCTACAAATATCCTTCCTCGTGATGTTGTACTTTGGAGTTCAAGTGGACCAAGCCCAGAATAGCTACCACAGTATTTTATACCTGTTCCACCTAATCCCATGTACTCTCTCTGACAGGGACAGTAGAAAGAGTACCCAAAGAGAGAGATGAGAAACCAGTCAAGGCATGGAATCTTTAATCTTCTGATCGATCTTCCCATCTCACAGCACACAATAGGTTAATTTAGAATTTAGCCATCAGATGTTGAATGGTTGCATTCACTGTCCAAATATGCCTGTAGGTGTACACGTAAGTACCCATAAGCCTTAAAAAACTTTCCTCAGGCCTTGCTCTAAGCAGATCATAAAGTTTCATCTCTCTCTGCCAGGATCTCTGGGTTTTCTCAGGCTCCTCAAAAAGAATGCCTTGCTTCTTGTGAGTCTGTGAAAGTATGTTCCTGATTCAGTCTAGCGGGAAACATCTTAAGGGAAAAACAGGCTTTTACTGAAACTCAGGATGGTGTTGCTCTTCACAAAATTCAACACCAGAAAAAAATTCTTACAGAAAGACAAATTTGAACAATCATATTTGCAGCTAGGGTCTGGCCCATTTCTTTTTAACACTGTTGAAGAAGCACTACATAATTAAAAAAAAAAAAAAGATGTTTTAAAATTAATAAATCTGTTTTTCCTAGGAAAAAAGCTATTTTTCTAAGGGATCCAGGATTCCCCACTTTCGAGCACTTTTTCTCATTCATTTTTTGTAACTATAGAAATAACAAACTAAAAATATTAAGAATAAATTAAAAATCTCCTGGGATAAGCACGTATTTTAATTTTACTGCAAAAATTAGTTTAGGTATATCTGCCAAACTTAGGTAGAGTATGTAACATGAAACACAGGGAGAGAACATTATCTTCATCATCAGATCATGTCAGTGAGAGAATTTCTCTACCCCAGTACTTATATTGCAAAACTTACTTGTTTGCACATACATCCTCTACATTTTGAGAGTTGCTTTAGGCTGTAAAGAGTGAAAAATAAGTTAACAAGTCAAAGGTTGTAATGCTTCCAACCGTTTGCCTGGGCAGGTTGATAAAGATGTGTAGAGAGATGTGTAGATTTGATTTGTTTGGCATGTAAAATGGTCTTGAGACGGTAAGTGAAAGGAATCCTTTATGCAGTCCTGTCACTGTCAAACAGAACCAGTTGGGGCAGGGTGAGTGTCTCCTTTGACATTGCAAAAGATTAAAAAAAAAGAGATTGAAAATAGTTTGCACTTATCTAATATCGCTAATGAAACCACGATGATGTCAATTCTGATCAAGCTGTAATCGGAGTTACTGATTGTGTGATAAGAGACTTCCTTTTTACGTGTTTTCTGCATGTTTGCAGTGGAAAAGACCATAAATGATTAACTGTGGGTGAGTGGAAATAGTGTAGAAAAAAATAACTTTGCCACAACAACAACAAATGAGAGAAAGAGAGGACTTCAGAGTGAATGCAGAGAGGAAGGGGAGAAGAGAATTCTGAGTATTATTAAATATGTGAAAGAAGACTCATTTACTTTATAAGAAGTACATCACTCACACAGACACATTCACAACTTTGTGGTCACTGAAATTTGCGTAAGTGCTATTAATCAGCTCACCACAGATTATCATAGCTGTTTCTTTGGAAATGATACTTGAATTTAAACCCAGTGTTAAAAGGGAAAGCAGTAAAAACATGACTCAAATAAGAAAACCCAAAAGTTTGCTTGAATCCTTTTGGATCAGATTCTGCCACCTATACTCAGAGTGAGTAAAACCTTACACAATAAAAAGTCCTTTCTGAAGCCAGTGGAATCAGGAGAGCAAGTGTTTGATGATAATAAAATCAGCAAAACATCATCTGTAAATCTACCTCACAGTCTCAGGAGTCTTTCAAAAGTTATTGCACAGGAACCTGTCTGCCAGGCATAAAATAAAGGATTACCCTGGGGTAGATTTATTTGGGGTGGATAAGCCAGTCACAGCCCCTCCAATTAGCACTGCTGGTTCGTGTCACCTGACTTATTGCAGCCACATTTCTGTGTCACTGCTCCCTTTCACAGTATGGGTGGATCTGTCCCTGAGGTTGTAAACAAGGTGGTAGATGGGTGACTAACAATAAATCTGCATCTAAACTACAGTTTTATGAAAATATTTTCAAATAAAACAGAAGAAAGTCTAAGCAGAGTGACTGTAGCTGGTGAATATTTTCAGTCATGCAATAATTGATTCTGTCAACCTTTTTCTAGCTGGACCCTGCTGCTGCTTGGAGTGGAAATCACTTCAGCAGATTAGTTAATAAACACGCTTAGCTGGATAACCACTGATCTCAGACCCTTTAAAAGAAAATACAGTCATTACTTTAAGTATAAAAGGATAATAACCGTTCCCTCTTCCAGTACCAGGAAGTTTTATCAGTCAACAAGTATTCTGAAGTAAGCAGGTAGGAAGTTGTTGCTAGTCATCTATTATATCTTTCTGTTTTCTGTTTTATTCTTTCTTCTCCTCATAGCAGGCATGGAAGTCAACACATATATAGAACAGACAGAATATTACCAATATTATTTTTTAATAGAGATACCTTTATTATGGTTAGGGTAGAAGGCTTCACAGGCATATTCCTACACACATCTTGGGCAGCTGAAAACCAGTTTTATTTCTAGCAGTAAGTGAAAGAATAGTTTTTGACCTCTTATTATTGGTGTGTGTTATTTGGTTAATATTTTTCTGCAACATTGCTTGGATAGCATTCCTTTAAATGGAGACCTTTTGGCTCCAAGTCTGACTGAAAATGATGCTATCTACCAAAATCTGCTGAAATGACTGAAGTACATGTGACCTATGTCATGTGTGGGCATGGATGGATGGAGCTGAGATACTACTTGTTGCCATCAAGGGGTGGACCTGTACCCAGTTTCCCCAGTGCTCTTTGTAGTTTAATTCAGTCTTGTTTATTGTATTATTTATAGCCTCTAAAAACCATCAGTGGAACAAGTTATCTACAGATATGTGGCTTCTTTTCAATGGGGGCAAACTTGTTGTTGTTGCTGCTTCCCACAGCTAAATTTGCAGAGAAATAATTTGCAGTGAAATGACCACACACTTTTTCTGCAGCTGTTGAGGCAGCAGAGGTGCCTGTATTTCAGTGAAATGGGACAGTCAGAATGAAAATATTTTCATGATAAATCATACTTAAGGAGAAGATATGGTCTGTAAGCTTCACCCTTCAACAGGACTACATATGCATGCATGTGTGTATGCAACTCTATATGTATGTATACCGATGAAAACATTTTTATATTTGTACATTTTTAATGTTCTTTCATGAGCATTGTTTTAAAAGGGCAAATTTTCCCAAAAATGGATTTTTTTTTTTAATACTCTTTTCTATATTCTGCACCAGAACAGTGGGATAAATGAATTTTCTAAAGTAGATAATTTCTGAAATATGAACTGATGCCTCAGGGAAAATATGAGACATATCTGTGAAATCCTTTTGGACACTAACTTTCAGAATTGAAGGCTAAAAAATGAGAAGCCTTTTCTGTTGGCCAGTGTTTTGTAACTTTGTCATTTTGAAAACTGTGATGAATATTATAATAATAGCTTACCATCCAAGAATAACTTATTCCTAAAACAACTGAAACACACAAGAAAGCAGAACTTCACTAATAGATTTTTAATTTAAATAATAACATCCAAGAATATTTTAGAGAACTTGTACAATTAAATAAAAATAATGTTGATCTCACTTTTTTTCATCTAAAGAAAAGGACAGTAATATTTTAAGCAGAATAATAATTAAGTAGCAGCAAAGTCTTCATTGAACTTTAGAGGATAATAATGGAACTCTTAAATCACATAAAAGCTAGTGTAATATGGCAGTCATTGTTACCTCTTTATAGACTTTCTTGTATAATTAATATATGTAAGAAGTAAACTAGCAGTGGGTTTTTTTAATGATAGGAACTTTTTGACCTATCCCATGTGGTATCTTGCTTACTTTAATTACTATCAGCAATTATTATTGTTCAACAAACACATTATGATGAATATCTCCCTGTGCTGTGCCACGTGCCGAGTGGAAAGATAGACAGCTCTTGTCTCACTCGTGGAATCCTTCATCTAAGGTCACCTCATCTCTGTTTTCTCTCTTTGTAGGGGAATTTGAGGTTTTATTAAGGAAAGGGCACTTCTTTGAAGAAAACTGTTGATTTCTGCTGTCATGTGAATGAGAGTATTTTAAGTCCTGCTGTATCAAATTTCCAGGTGATAAAATAAACCGTGGAGTTGCAGTTATGATGAGGGGAAAGTGGCAAACAAATAACTGGCAGATAAAAACTGGTTTAGAGACTAAATGGATGCATGATCTGACCCCAGGCGAGGCTTGGAAGCAAAAAATTATTTAAATAAGAAATTTGGGACTAGGGAAAAAATGGAAACTCTCTACTTTAGCATGCTTCATAGAATATGGAGAAGAAAATATTTGCTGCTTTCAAGTTGCCAAGAGAAGGGAAAGAATGTTGGAGAGCTGAAGAACCTTGGAGATTTTGCTGCTACTGAGAGCAAGAATATATCAAAGCAACTGCTCTTGTTTCAAGGTGCTTTCTGTACAGACATATCTGATTTGTGCTGGTCATAACTAGGTCTCTAATTTGATAAGGAACAGTATTTTAGGGCTCAGGCATAACAGGTCACTGGGGAGAAAAATCTGAAACTTGTGGGAAATCTGTTTTGTTTTGGCGTTCTTTTAGAAAATTTTACTAGTGAGATTTTGATTTTCCTATTATTATTGAGGAATAGCTAAGAATTTGATACCAAAAATTTGATTTTAATTTGTTTTACATTACTATTATAACACTATAATAAACAGAAATATAAATATTCCTATATATAAAAAGATTACTCTTTTGTTTTAAAAAAATCATATTCCTCTTTTTTTTTTTAAAAAAAAAAAGCATTTACTCTGTCTTTATCTGGTTGATCACTCATGAACATACTGCTTACCTCTTGCAGTTTTTTCAGTATCTTGTGTTAGAAACTAGTCCTGTAAACCTAAGAGGGACTTTCAGCTGCAGCATTTAAGCAGAATTTTTGTATTTTGGAAAACCCTATTTTTCTTGCTTTTCTGCCCATTAATCTTGCTAGCTTCTGGATTGGGTTTCTTTTTTTTTTTTTTAGTGTTATCTTAACCCACACTTAGCCCTCACTTTAAAAGAAAAATAATTCTCCTTTTATTCTTTATGGAGTATTAGAACTTCAGAATGGTTTGGGTTGAAAGGGATCTTAAAGCTCCTCTAGTTCCAACGCCCCTTCCATGGGCATGGACACCATCCACTAGACCACATTTTTCAACGCCCCTTCCAACCTGGTCTTGAGCCCCTCCAGGGACAAGGCATCCACAGCTTCTCTGAGCAACATCTTCTAGTGCTTCACCACCCTCACAGTAAAGAATTTCTTCCAATATCTGATCTAAACCTTCTTTAATTGTAACAGCCATTCCCCATTCTCCTGTCACTATATGCACTCTTCAGCTCTGTTGTGGGCTGTCATCAGGTCCTGGAAGGCTGCTCAAAGGTCTTCCATGGAGCCTTCTCCTCTCCAGACTGAACAACTCCAACTCAGCCTGTTTTCCCAGGAGAGCTGCTCCAGCCCTCTCATCTTCTGTGTGGCCCTCTAGACTTGCTCCAGCCAGGCCATGCATTGCCTATGCTGGGGATCCCAGAGCTCGATGCAGTGCTCAAGGGGTCTCACCAGAGGGAAGCAGAGGGAAATATTCCCTTCCCTGTCCCTGCTGGCCACACTGCTTTGAATGCAGCCCAGGGAATGATTTGCTTTTTGGACTGTGAGACTGTGAGCGCACACTGCTGGGTCATGTCCAGCTTATTGTCAGCCACCACCCACAAGTCCTTCTCAGGACTGCTCTCAATCCATTCTCCTCCTAGCATACATTTCTGCTTGCTTTAGGCATTATGATCCTTATTAAAAAAAACACTAGGGCAAGTTAATATGGATACTGTCTGAGGCATTGACTGGGTGGGTCTTTCAAGAGTGAAAACAATATTCCATAGTAAAATTCATAAACATTTTCAGAAAAAAAAGTTAGTAATTTTTTTGTTTACAATGATTTTCTGTTTCAGTATGCTCTGTAAGCAAGAGAATTCTCTCTTCATTTAGATACCTCTTTGTAATCCTAATGGAGATTTGTTCTTGGAATATATGCTTCATATTTTATTTATAGCAAGTCCTAATAACAGCAGAACAATTCCCTCTGGGTTTCCATATTTCTACCATTATGACTGAGCCAGATATGTTAATCTATACACAATCAAGTGGTTTGCCTGGGTTTTACAGAGACTTTCCTCTATTATTAGGTATTTAGAACACACAGAATTGCATTTTTCATGCTAGATGGGAAAGTTTTTAATTAAGTGATGGGTCAAGAAAACAAGTTTGTTTGGTGAAGTAATAATCTGGAGGAATTTCTATTTTTAGATTTCTTGTCAAAACGAAGAGAAAATATTCTCCCTAGCTCTAAAGCTCATCCCTTCCAAAGATTTTTTTGCTCCATTCTCAGTGGAAAGCACATTGGTTTACAGGCATCTTGAATTTGTCAAATTGTCTGTTTTTGTAAAATGTTTATGTATTTGTAATTTGTCATCATATCCACAGGGTTAAAATATACTTTGAGATACTGGACTTTTTATGGGATGAACATTCTGATTTTTTCTATTAGTTCTACTTTTAAAATAAGCTAATAAAATTATACCTCATAAGACATCTATGGTGGGGGCACATATTAATATGCTACTTTTGCCTTAGTCATATGTCAGCTGGAAGGCATGGCAAAGATCATCCTCTAAAATTGGTAGAGTCAGGCTGATGTTGTCAAAACAATATTCCTAGCAGTAACAGTGGGATCAATTACAAACCAGTGTTTTAGCTCCTCCTCTCAAGAGAAAAATGGTTGCAATCAACCAACAGATTTTAACAGATTTTGAAGTAAAATAGTCAGTAAAATGATTACTTAAATTGTTGAAAAACACTGACTGTCATTCAAAACCAATTCTGTTAAAAGGCTTTTATATATCTCATACATTTTTGGGAACTAATAGAAGGGTTGTTTACTGTAGGTAAAACCCCCAAAGAGAAGCAATTAAGAAGCAGGGATGATTCTAAGCTTTTCTTAGTTTATTAATTCTTTTTAAATACCAAGGTATCAGAAAGCTATTTTCAATTTATATTGATGTCAGCTATCTACCCATTATAGTGGGCAAAATACATTAAGATCTGTCTTGTGCCCTGTTTTTATTCATTGCTTTTGCTGTTCTTATTTGGGAAATCAGAACAGCAGCAGGTATGGACAGTAGGGCATAGAGGTAGGAATTATACTCTGCTGCCTCTCATACACAGAAAAATAAGTCTGATCAACATTACGCTGGAAGGTTTTTCAGAAAATAAGCTAATGGAATTACCTAAATGCCTGATGTTCTTTTAAAAATGGTTAAAGACATAAAATTGAATATTAGTCCTAAAATTATATTTAAAGCTCTGTTAGCAAATACTAATAACCTTTTCTCTTTGTAACATCCCATGAGATTTGTTTACTACAGTAGGGACTGGCCTCTCTGCCACCTCAGGATGTGACCTGATACAGCTGGAGCACCTAGTTTGAAGGATACTCCATGGCCAGTGCAGAAAGTTTGATACTCTGCATGGACAGCCCACTGCAGGTGTCCTGTGTGGTAACTTTTACAAGTGCAGGGCAACTTTACAGTATATGTCCAGTGAGTCTGACATGAACATAAGCAGAAACTCTACCTAGATGTGTAGATGATGGAAAATATTAGTCATCGCTACCCAGATACACCAGCTTTCCCAGTCAGAGGCACTACAAGGACAATTGGTAACATCACATTTCATTTCAGTTTTATTCCACCAGTATTAGCAAGGATTCCATGAGAAGCAGATTTTATCTCGCTTACTGTGCAAACTGTCACAGTCTCAGCATTTGCCACTCCATGTTTCATTCCTGCTCTTAGGAAATAGTTCCTGCAATCACAGCTGAGCAGCGTTGCTCATTAGATACCAACTGCAGTCTTGGTGGTCAACATTGTGTTGTGAATAGTAAGAGCCACACCCTCCAGCAGGCAAAGCAACTCCAGCGTGTAAGGACTGAGATCCTGATTCTCCAATTTTACAGGTCTTGATTGTATATTTGAAATGTGCCATTGACCTAACATAAGCAACAAGTGTTTGCACCAAAACGCGCATCTAAGTGCATGTGCAGGAAGTAAGATGTTTCTTTCTCAAAATAATGCTTCGTTACTCCTGTAATTTTATGCTGATGACTGTTAAATAGCTCTTGTTTCTGTCATCTCTGTCTAGAATTGAACGTTCTGCTTTTATTTCTACTTCGGTAATGTTTGCCCATCGTATTTGGTAACTCAGCTTTTTCTGCTAGTACATTGAACTTGAATTTTTGTTCATTTTTCACCTCTTCATTGGTCCACATTACTTTAAATGTTGCATACATTCTGGCAGTTTTAATTCTAATTTGCAGCTGAAGAAGAGGGAAAAAAAGCGACTTAATTTCACAAGGAAGAATATTTATCAAAAATGTATATTTGTAAATTTAGAACACTGGAAAAAGAAAAGGTAGCAAAAGAAAAGAGTTGTTTTTAAGTAGGAAAATTCAAATGGAAGGCAATTTAAATTAAAGGACTGTATAGACAGTAAAGTACTCTGACTAGTGATCAACATATGGCTTGGAACATGGCACTTCCAATTGTGAAGTTTTTGCATGCAGGTTCATCAGTATTTTGCCAGAGTTTATTTTTAGCTTTAAGGTTCTTGTCACTCAATACTTTGAGGTCGTTTGAACTGACTGTGTTATCCATGACGATACTGAAAAAAATCATGATCCTATTCTGGATAAGATGGTTTCCCTGTTCTGCTTTTCCCATGACCTAAACCCAGTGCTGCAGTTATACTACTTTCAGGTATGTAGTTTGGGCATCCTTTCTGCAGGGTTAGAATCAAATTTTTGAAATATGTATCTTAACCGTTGCATAAAAGATCACTTCCAGATATACCACTTGGCTTAAAACAAACAAACAAACAAACAAACAAACAAACAAACAAACAAACTCCAGAAGAACGAGTAAGAGTATTCCAAATCAGCCAGGTGTATTTTAAATTGCATCATAAAAGATGTTCGGAGATTACTTATTTCAACAAAAGGTTTCTGAGTGTGACAAAACCCCACTAATTTAACTGAAAAGAATACCTGTTCATTTTTTGTTAAACTTTTAATCCAATAATCACACATCTATCTTTAAAATAATGATTTTTAATTATCTATATAGTGCAGTTGCTCTTATGTTAATATAATTCAGCAGTATTTACACATCCATGTTTCGATGTATGTTTTATTGTCCAAGTCTTCCTTTGTGAAACATTGCCTATGGAATATCTTGTCACAGAAAAAAAATCTAAACATGGCATGGCTTATTAATTCCATAACATCTGTCTTTTCTACTATAGATAAGATTAACAGTTATGTCTTCAAAAAAAAAAAATTGGCTTAGACAGCAGTAGCTAGCTGTGATACATATATGTCACAGGAAAAGGTCTCTCCCACAGTGCATCTGGTAGAGTGCACACTTTCTTTTCTCATTGTATAAGAGAATGCTGAATTATTTCTATTACAAAATGATTATTGGGGTGTGGAAAGGGAAGAGATAGGAGACTCTCCCACCCTCCTCTTTCCATACATGCAAGACTTTCCAGTTGCGTTAAGCAGTATAGCAGAAGGATTTTTTTTTAAAATTCGTGTTTTGTTTTAGCAATAGTTGCTGATGTGTACATGTAATACAGTTTTAATCAAATCCCAAATGCTGAAGACCTTTCAGCAGTATCTTAGGCAGCACTGTGCAATGCTTATTCCACTTGAAGTGGCCACTAGGGAGGTACAATTAGCTGTTCCCATGGAGAAGTTTGTTATACTAATAAATAATAAGTAGTGTAGGTAGAGATGGAATCAATTAAAGATATTTTTGACCATCTAATGGTTTATGGGAATACTAAATAATTGACAACAAGTTTTGACTATGTGTTCCATAAGCAGGTTTTATTGTAACTGAAGTGTTACCACGGAGCAAGAAATGCCTGTGTGCTGATAGTTGTAAAGGTTAACTTATACCACTTTCTTAAGTATCACTGCTTATAATGTTCCCTGTTAACCCTTTCTAGAGAGATAAAATGTAAACATAAGTGTGCATGTACTCCACATATTGCTGCAGAAAAGCTTCTTTTCCTTATTTTTAAAAAAAAAAAACCAAAAAAATTGCTTGAAATGTTAGGAAAAAGAGAAGTTATTGCTATCTCTATTTTCATGTGTTTTCTTGAATAACTCAGAATTAATTTTGTTATTTAAGACTGATTTGGCAAACTTATCCAAACGATAGCTTAATCACTTTTATTTGCCTGAATTAAAAATACTGACAGATACTCAAACCAAAATCAGCTCTTGCCATCCCTTTGGGGGGAAAAAGGGATTTGTTCAGTAGTATTTGCTGAAGGCAATATGCAGCAAATATAAAATCAGATTCACCAGCCCTTTAAGTCTGATTCGTTCCACTTCAACAACAGCTAGTTTTCGAGGTTTCCCTACCATTAGAGAATTAATGAATGACCTGAACGCAGTCATAGCTCTTATACCTCTTTTTTTCTCTTCATGTGTCTGGCGACTTTAATGGAAAAGCAATTTTGGCATAGATACTTGAAGTCAGAAAGCAGATGAAATTTGAGGACTGAAGCTAAAATGAAAATATGCAGTATACAAAAAACATAGCTCCTACTACACTTTATACTCCTCAGTATCTGTTGAAGAACCAAAACACTATGTAATTTGGCAATGCTCCTAACTTTTTTCAGTTAGGAGGATACTACAACTACTACTACTAATGTCTCAGAATATGATGGTTCTAAAAATGGAATGTCTGTTGCTATCATCTCTCAGAAAATAAACTGAGGTCACTCAGTGACTGATGAGGACTTGACGAAATTTCAATTTTATTAGAAAAAGTTCTACCTCTTCATTTTGTGAACAAATATATCCACTAATGAACATTATTTTTGCACTTAATAAGGACTTCTATAAATTTGGTATTATTAGCACCGTTTCAGTGAGAAGTAACAAAATAGACAAGTTTTAATCCTTTATTTCTCCAACATAAAGAAAATGCACATGCCATTCCTTCAAAGAAGGAACAGTTCAGGTTACCCAAAGTTACCATTAACTCATGAGCTTTCTGTGACTACATTTTCTACTTCTGGTCAGTGTGCTACAGGAGGTCTCCGTTAGAACTAATAACATTAAATCCCATGTACTTCTGTATCTGATATAACCTTGGGTCATGGAAACGTGATGGATAATATGTACTGCTTTAGGAAATCATCTGTAAATAGATTTCATGTGCAATTTCCTCAAGAAAGAGTTCGATTCTGCCAGTTTTGGAAAAATATTACTTTTTCTCCTTGACTTTTGTTCCTGTTTCTATTGTGTCATGAAATAAATCAATGTTTTAGAGAGTGAGAAAGTTAAAGTCTCTACCACATACTCAGAAACATGTGGTTTGTGCTTTCCCCCCTTTTTGTCCCTAATAACAAGTCCTACTCTCTCTCCCTTGTTAGTTCCTACCAGTATGATCTGTTTAGTGACGGATGGTTTGATCTCTGGTGCCCTAAAGCTAAATCAAGCCTTTGTAAATACGGAACTCTGGGATTTCAGTCCAATCACCTTGAAAAAACCTTCTTGTTATTAATCCTGCAGGTTTCTAGCTGTCTTTTGACTTCCATCAAACCTCCTGGCTAAGCCATTTTTCTCCCAACATAAGAGGAACAGTCATTGGTAGATTTGTTGCATAACCATAAACTGTGTTTTTATTTTACTTCTCTTCAGTCTTGGTTATTTACTCTGGCTTACTGTCTTGTTTGAGAAAATAGTCTTGCTTGAGAAAATATTCTTGCTATTCTCCAGAATTTAGCATATAAGTCAACTCAGAATTTTCATATGGTAACTCTTAAAAAAGAAGGGCAAAATACTCTAGTGTTCTAAACATTAGACACACAAGTGACTAGAATAATTGATGTGTCACTTACAATTTTTCTTAGATTAAATATGGCAGTCTTTGCTTTGTTTTTCTGTTTTGAGAAAATGAGTAGCCTGTGTGTTTCTCTGGAGTCAAAGTAAAAATCAGAGAGAATGCTGGTGCTATTCCACACAACTGATAAAACTCTGTGTTGAGTATCTAAAAGCACGGGATTCAGAGCTGTTGATGAATCATTTCAAGATTCTTCATGGTTGCAACCCATGGAAAATCTATTTTTTCGCTACTCATTTTAAAAAATTGTTTCAATTAATTTGTAAACGCATGTTTTCAATTATTAAGAAAACTATTGAGTTTATGGATGGGAATATTTGAGGGAAAACATTTTAATGTTAAAGTGTTTTGAGAGAAGTCAAATTTTGAACTGGAATGTGTGAGCTTTCTCAAGACGAATGTAGTTCCAAATATTCATTTAGGATCTATAAATAAAACTATTTGGTAGCATTCAGCTGATTAAAAAAAAAAAACCCAAGCCCAAGTATTTGAATTTATGAGATATAAACTCGAAAGCATGCACAAATGAGAGCCCCGGAAACGTGACTCCATTAATATGGCAAGTAACATCCAAGAAGAGTACTGTGTCTCCATCTGCTGGTCAGCAGTATAACCCTCTGCCTTCCTGGAACTGGGGCGTAGCAACCAAAGCTCAGAAGGCTTTTGTTCTCTCTTTTGTTGTCACTGGGTAATTAGTTTGAAAAAATCTCATTTCCGATACTGAAAGAACTTTGAAAATGGCAGTTACCAAAGGACATACACCATAGTTTACAGCATAAATAATTTTTTTATTCCATTACTTTAAAGTCTGTTTTGTTATCATCCCCATTTTCCTTTCAAAATGGATTATATTTATACCATAGGGGAAAAAAAACCAAAACAAAACAAAACAATGGAAGTTGCTGATTCAATTCAAATTTGAAGAAAATTGCAACATTTCATTTCAGTAAAATCATTAAGAAAGGAAAGTGTTCAAAAAGTAAGAGGGATAATCAACGATTAAAAAAGATTAAGCAAACTCATTGTTTATTCAAAAGGTCATAATTTCAGTTGAGTGATTTGTTCAGATTAAGGGATTAAGTTGAGCTATTAATAAGAAAAGATGTGTAAACGTATCTTGAGTGTAGCATGGGCTCATTGTGAGAGTCTTTCACCTTTAAGAGTTCTCTTTGTGTTTGAATTGGTTTGGATCACCAAAGGGAAAATGTATTATATTTAGGTATGTTTAAATAGACTTCCCCTGTCAGTGGCAGAATTTGTAGTGTCTGAAAGAACCCATTCATCTTAAATTGAGGTTAAGATGCTTTTCAGAGAAGAAGATACAGATTGAAAATCCTATTCCTTGTCTCTGATTTTAACTGGAAATTCAGATCTAGGTTTCTGAATTTTCAGATTTGCTTTACAACTATTATAAAATTAATCAGGTTTAAGGAATATTTGTTTCTGAAAATGAGCAGGAAAAATTCTTAGATGAGATTTTGTCCCTGTAATTAGTCATCCAGGCTACTTGGGGAGAAAGGAGACCAATAGACTTGTCTGCTTGATATAAAACATAACAAACT
The DNA here is from genome assembly GCF_029207755.1 of Chamaea fasciata. Lineage (NCBI taxonomy): Eukaryota > Metazoa > Chordata > Aves > Passeriformes > Sylviidae > Chamaea > Chamaea fasciata. Next base: position 116,766,934 of record NW_027094086.1, on the reverse strand, counting down.
TCCATGCAGGCTCCTTTAATCAAACCTGTCAGTCACAACTAGGCTGCTTTCTGGTCACTCTTGTTTGAATAAAAGAGTTTCAGAGGAATTCTCTTTTACCTCTTTCTTGCTTGCTCTGTAATACAAAATCCAAACCGACAGAATTTTTCATGGAGTGAAATTCTGGTTGCCTCTGCTATGCATCACTCAGAAAATTTCACACATTCATAAGTTTCCTCTTGAACAGTAGTTAAAAAAAAAAAAAAACAAAAAAACAAAACAAAAAAAAAACCCAAAACCAAACAGAGGAAGGTTGGTGTATAATTACTGTTTTTTAGATGAAAGAAAAAAGTGTCTATTTGAAGTTAATATTAAAGATTACAGGCATTGTAATCCTTGCATTCCAGTGAAAGGAATTACTTATTATATCACTAAGATTAAAACTTTCGGCAGATATTGTTATTGTTATTTTTCATTTATATTTATGATATGCCCTTGTGCCAGGGCCTTGATGTCAGAATCAGCTTTTGGATCAAATCTTGAGCTGGCATAAGCAATGTAACTCCATATCATTTTACATTTATTGCAAGAAAGCAACTTATGGCAGAAAAAGAGTGTTGTAAGATACAGCAAAAATCAAAAGCTGTCATGAAAGTTTACTGAATAATTTTCAGTGCAAAGCTTGGCTGAAGCAGTAATGAACTGAAATGTCCCACTTACAGCTGCTTCAGTTTTAAACAATGAAAACTGCTGCAGTTTTTCATAGCAATGAAATTTTTTTATGAAATGGGTGTATCTGTAGTGACACTGCTAACACCGATCTCAACTCTGTCACAGTTGTGAAGAAACAGAAAAAAATCCAATTTTATTTATTGAAAATTTCTGATATGTAAAGTTTTCAGTGGTTTGACTAAATTTTATGTTACAACTTCATATTTTACATTTTATATGTAATTGAAGTGCTTTATGTACTGTTTATCATTGCAATGAAAAGGTAGTCAGAATGAACTTCTCTAGGCTGCTAAACTGCCTTTTATTAGCATTGAAACTATATTTGCAGCACATTATCTTAGACTAATTTTTTTTTGTATAAGGAAATTGCCATCAAAGCATAGTTAATCTGAGCTGAATTAGATTATAATTGGAGTCCTTATGAATGGGGATTTAAAATTATTCTGTATTGTCACAGAGTAACAATACATTATTAGGATATTAAAAGTAGTTGGCAGCAGTATCATAAGAATACATTTCGTATTAACACTTTGTGCAGAGTTAACTCAGTTCATTTCTTTCTTTGCACGTTTTTCTTGTATCTTCTGTTATAATAAACTGCAGAAACGTCAGTGCCTTAAAGGTTTTCTAGCTTTAAAAATGCATCACATATTAAGATATAGCTTAAGAAAGGAGTCTATCCAAAGCCTTTTGAAGTCAATTGAAAGACTGCGACTTCAATGAGCTTTGGATGGGGCCCACAATGTGCTTGCTGCAAAGTAACAGCTGTGCAGGCCTTTGTTTTGAGGAGAATCTGAAGTCTTATATTTGATGGTTGGGATACAGTGAAAAGCAAAAAAGAAGAAAGATGGAGGCAAAATAATACATAGCATTTAAAAATGGAAATGAATGCTGTTTGTCTTAATTAGGAGATGCATCATAAGCCTTTAGCTTTCATTATTCTACTGAAAATATTTGAATAAAAAGCATCTGAAGAGGTCAGGATGTTTCTGTGAAGTTTTTGCAGGAGGGCATATGAGCACTATCTTGCAACCAAAAGGGAGTAACATCCTCACAGTTCTTTCATATACAAATGAAGAAGAATGGCATTTCTACTTGACTTTTTTATTTCTCTAACATGTACATGGGGGTAGTGTGGGGGGTGGTTTACTTACAGCTTACAGCAGAAGGAAGTACCAATGACTCAGAACTCAGTTTGCTGGGGAGTGAAATTCAACTACTTTTTCATGTCATATATGATTACGTAGTTGGTAACCTTTAGAAATAGTTAACATGGCAAACATTGGCATAATGCAGTCAATTCTATGCCCAGTGAGTAGAAATAAATGTGAGAAATCAACATTGTCAGATAAAATATATTTGAATAGCTAAATAGATGTGCCAGCTGATGCTTACAAAAATCTTGTGTGCGTATATATATATGTATCTCACTTTTAAGAAATATAATTACGTAAAGGTCAAATACCTCTTGACTGTCATTTGCCATAGTTTTTTCTCAGCAAGGCTTGTTAATAGCAGAACAACACTACAATTTTTTAACTTTTGTTTTGTAATAACTGTCTCCATTATTTCTGTTTTGCTCTATTTACAAGACACTGCTGAAGAGGCAGTGGCAGTGGCAAACACAGCCTGTACATTTCATCTGAGCAAAATTAAGAGGGAAACATAGAGGCGGAAATTTAGAAAAGTTGAGGCATTGGGACCATTCTCCATCTTTCAGAGAGTACACATCATATAATGCCTTAATAAAAGGATCAAGATCTATCAAATATATTTTTGCAATCATTTCTCTACTTGAAGGATGGTTCCAGATGCTCCTTGCTGTAATGCTGTGAAATGTCTTTTAATTACCTAAAGAATTTTACTCTTGACAAAAACATACCAGTTTATTCTTCAGTTTTAACATTCTTTAGTGTTTACCACTGCTGTACTTCCTGATGGCAGCATATAGCTATCTTAGCCTTTATTTGATTAGAATAAGCAAAGAAACCCTTTTCAGCATTTTCACATACTTCTTGGTTATTACAAAGCTGTTACCCGTATCTTTTTGTAGTTTGAGTTTCCACTTTGTTTTTGTAGCCATAATTCTATATTTTTAGTAGTTCAGATAAGATCTTACCAATATCTAGACACTTTCCTGTCTATTCTAGAAATACCTTGACTGTAACACATTTACCCTGATTGCTCACATACACCTTTTCTTTACTGCATCACGGTGGTTGTATATAAATTCCAGGACACTTGTGCCTTGTGGCACACCACATGGTGGTCCTGGCCTTCTTGATATTCTGACTGACTACCCATACAAAGTACAGTTTAAATGTGACTAGTGAAATTAATTCTGTTAGCACATCTGATGACTGAAAACAGCTGCTGCTGCCCTATCGACCTCTAGAGAAACTATATTTTCCAAAGTACACCCAGCCCTTAAGGCTGCATAGAAAATCTTCCAAACGGTGGCTGAATCTAGACCCATGTTAGGCCAAGCATGCTGCAGACATGAGCAGAGAGCAACTATGTATGTTCCTGCCCCCTTTTAATTTTTGTTAACTGTGAAAGCAAAGAATAAGTTTCTGGATGGGCTCATGTAAAATACATTTACAATGGCATAATCAAACAAAAGAAACAAGACTAGGAAATATTTGTCTTTCAGAGAGTCCTAGGGGTTTTGTTCACTGACATTTCACAAAAACCAAAGAAATTGTTGCCACTGCACCTGGTTTCACTGAACAAATGGTTTCGGTTGGGTTTTTTTGTTTGTTTGGTTTTTGTTTAGTTTTGTTTGGTTTGGTTTTTCTTGTTTTTTTTGTTTGGTGTTTTTTTGGGGGAGGGAGGAGACCTCATAAAAGCCTTTATATTATAATATCTGAATTATTCAATGCTGCATCTTCTGTGTACTTTCAACATCTTTTTGAGTATTATGATTGAATCAAAGCTTCAAAATTATATATTAGCAAAGTATATATAGCACAGAAGTAGCTTGTCTGGAGACAGTAGCAACAAAAAATTATGAAAGATTGTACCATCCAGAGCATGTGATCATTAAACACTTTGACACTTTGAGGACTTTTGGCTAATGTCTCTGTTAAAGGAGAGCACCATTTCTTCAGTCATTCCCTGGGCTGGAGAGGGAATATTAACTTTCTCTAGAACTGTTATGATGCTTCCTTAGATTTGAGAAATAAATCATATTCTATACGCGTTTCACCACTTCAGAGCCGACTGCTTCTACTCCTTCGTGACGGCAGCAGCAAAGGGAAAGATATCATGCAAAGCCTCTTCTTCATACAACATTTTTAAATACTACTTTTTGACAAGATTTTCTGTTTTCCTTTTCCTCTCAGCTTTGGATGGCTAAAGATGTCAAAGGCAGGAATACATTAATAGTTTTATTTGTTTCATGTTACAAATATCTCCACCATAAATAGGTGCTGTAGAATGTGCTTCTGAGCTTTTTAATGTATTATCAATGTCAACCTAACTCTCAGATAACTTCTCTGCAGCTAGCTAGGACTTGAAATAATGAGCTTCTTAGAGCATTGAATCAGGGCAAAAAAGTATTGGAAATTCCACTGCGAACATTGTGCTTGCAAAACAGTCTTGGCTGCCTGTAATTTAGTAAGAGTACCAGGCAGTTTCTTTGATCTTAGTGTTTAAATGTCTCTAAAGAAAACTTTGTTTAGTTTTATTTATTTTTTTCATTTACACCTGAAGTCATTTTCTTTGTTTTCCTGTTAAATGTTCAATAGAAAATTAATGTGTTTTGGATCAGGCACATGTGCATTTATTTGGCCTTGAATTATTCATTAATAGAATTTATTTATTTATTTACTTTCTAAACAAGGAAACATGCTTTCCTGTGAGATATGTTTTCCAATTGTATTAATATTGTTTATTGCATATGTTCAGTGGTGAGACAGGTATACATTTAAGCAGCAAATCACCTAAATTCAGTGTGACTTTTAGACATTCATTAACATTAAGGCCCAATTCACAAAGAAGTTTAGAAAATGGAATGAAAGTTGAGGTGTCCAGGAGCAGAATTCAATGCAATTTTTTACAGCAAACAGAATTTTAGTTGACCCAAAAGTGGCATTACGATACTCTGCACACCAAAATGCAGTCAGCTAAGCCCACGTGGAAGAAATGTTCAGGGAACAAGTATGCCTGAAAACACACCATACTTAGAGAAACTTCTCCCTGCTTAGCTCTGCCTGTCACAATGTAAATTTGGGGTTTGCAGCACTCTCTCATGGACTAAATGTCTATGATGCGCTCTTTGATTTCGCCGTGGCTCTGTGTCTTTTCAAGCAATAGCAGTACTAGTTATTTAGTTTTTGTACAATAGTTTCAAGACTAGAACCACTGACAACCAGGAGACAGGTTTTATGTGCAGCGGAAGAAATTACAGATTGCTTTTTTGGATTACTGCTAAACTAACATCTAAGATATACAAGAAATTCATTTGGCCTCACATGGATCACGTATCAATGGCTTTCAGCTGCCACCTAAATCTCAGTTCACAATCTTCTGAGTATCAGATTTTTTTGGAACCTGGAAGAGGATACATATGAAAAACACTTAAAAGGCACAATGTTCTATAAGTAACCAAGTAAATTCACTATTGAACATGATTACAGTGGCAATTTGTTTAGTATTTGAGACTCTCACACTTCTCTGTGAGTTTGAAGCAAGGTGTAGCCATTTTTTTCTAAGATTTGAGAGGTTTTTCTTATTTTCAGGAACTAAAAGCTTTTGATTCCTGTTGTTCTCATCACTTCATTGTAAGTAATGGCTTGATAACTTGGGGCAAATGCTGAGCTTTGAAAAGTGACCACTGCAATTCTACTATCAGAAGACACTGCTTAGTGCTAGAGAATCAATGGGGATGCTACTCAGTGGGTAGTTTTAGGGTTAATTACCTTTGTACCTCAATCAAAAGTTCATAGCTGGGGAAACCAAACAAATTATGTGTTTCAACAGAAATGTCAACCCACTGTTTTGGAAGTATCCTGTTTCGAAATATCTCATTAGACCTACAGGCTGCTTCTCAAGAGGTTTCTGCTTTGCCTTCCTGAATACTAGAAAGCACACATGCATCCTGCAGGCATACCAGAAGATTAGACAAAGTTACATCAAAATAACTGAGGCATGCAAACTGAAAACTGATGCATATTTCCATGATAAATTTTATTGAAAACAGGAAGACCCAGAAAATTTTTCTGTGTTGCCATTCAGTGAAAGGTATACACAAGAAGAAATGTGACAACAATACAGAGAACTACATGCATTAATAGGGCTGATGGCTTTTCTAATGATCTTTGAACAGAGAAACAGGCTCTGTGTTCATCACCAATGAGATCAGACTGCTGGAACATTTGCTAGTATGTAATCACTCAAGTGTCCTGCCTGTTCTTGAGCTTGTCACACCACTCTTTATTTTCTTTCATTGCATCTCACTTCTCTGTATTTGAGATGGTTGAAGTCGAAGTGAAAATGGAAGGAAACATTTCTTTTTCCCTTATTGCTTACCTGGTAAGCAGGAGTATTTCAGAGCAATGATAATTTAATAAATATGTGTTGTAAAATGCTTAATATCATTGCGTTTGCCAACAGCAAATAAAAACTCTTTTCATAAAGCTATTAGTTCTATCATCAGAAATGTTACATTGAGCAAAAGAGGGATGCCAGAATGTACGGAAATTTTCCTAAATATATTGAAATTTAAGAGAAGACTATGTTTATCTGAGGATTTTTGTAGGTTTTGTCAAATTTCAACTCATGAATATGCCTTTTGGACCCCATTTACTATATTCAATGTCTAAGAGCTTTGCTACAAGATACAGCAGAGAAACAAAGCAATGGCTTTTGATCAGTCTGACTCAACTTATAACAAGTCTTGACAGCAAGCTAAGATTCCTTTTGTTATGTTGTACATTCCTTTCTCAAACTTTGACTCATTTTCAATCTATGCAATCATCCCTAGGTTTAAGATAGAATTGCACTATATCCACACGAGATCAAATTGTCATTGAAGATTCAGGGGTAGGATTTCCTGCAGTAGTTTCTGCTAAGCTTCAGGACTGCTCCATAATTTTAGCTACAAATTCTTGTAAATTTATATTAATCAATTTCCTTATTTACAATCATGTTATTCAAGTTTCTTCTTTGGAATTTGTTCTTGATCAGACACGTGAACCCGTGTCGAAAATAAGAGATATTTAACACAATTTCCAGCTAATATTATTTTTAAAATAATTTTCTGAATTCCTTAAGACGCCATATAATTTTGAGGCATAAAAAAGGTACCCTAATGATGAAGATTTTGTTTCCAATGAGCTAATGACTTTTAGGTAAATACTCCACCAAGACTATCAAATAAGCTGCTCTTTCTAAACAAATAGCTGAATGTGCACGTACTAAGAAGGATGGAAATCCCGGAGTTTTTTCTGCACGTATTGAACTCCTGAATTGAAAAAGTATCTCAGAATTCCATTTAAATGGTGTGTTTCACTGAGTTTTGGAATTACTGCTGCCATTCATTTAGCACCATTATGGGAATATCGAAGACTGGCTTTCTTTACAGAATGCGCTCACATTTTAATGCGTTTTTAAAATTGTTCAGTTTACCCTGAGATACAGCAATTAGTTTTAAGCCTTTACATTATTTGAAAATTGAAGGTGTATAAAGGTCATGGGTTGGAAAATACAAATGCATACCACCAAATGAAGACGGATGTATGACCCCCTACATCACTGAAGACAGACTACATAATAACTCTTCTGCAGCAAACTTCAACTTTAACCAAGGTCACCCCACTCATTCTTTAACCAGAAAAGTTGCAGGATGTTGAGCTGCTACTATGCAATATTTAAATTTATGTTGACTGTCTTCAGCTATTTTGTAGGATTCAGTTCAGTCTTAAAATATCCTCTTGTTTTCACAGAAAAGGAAGAACATCTAAATAGAGGATCTCAACTAAAGAAGTTCTTAGGATTTTCTTTCTCATATTGAAAATATTCATGGTGAAATCTGTGTTCTTTACTTCTGGAAGTCATTCCTATGACTTCTAGCTGTGGTGAATCCTCCCTTTCTGTAGGACATAGCTGAACATTTCTGCAGTTAAGGGACAATCATATGTGGAGGATTTGCACATATTAACATGTTTCACTCTGAGCACAAAATAAATAAGTAAATAAATAAATAAATAAATAGAATTTTAAAATTTGTTAATTTTCATTCTAGTCTGATGACAGTTTTTCACCATCCTAAATATTTGTCAAAACATCAGGAGACATGTAAATTTTTGTAGTGGGATAATAAGGCTAGCTCAATTGCCCCGTTCTAAGAAGGGAGAACACTTGTAACAAGGAAGAAAATCCTGCAAAACTTAGTTTTCTCTCACTTATTTTCTGTATTTGTTTTATTCTTGTGCATAATCTGAGCAAGTTTTCTAACTGATGGGACAGAATGAAAGGAGGAACATTCCTGAATATAGGAAATTGTGTTAGGGATGCAAAACTTTTGCACTTTCCTCAATTCTGGAAAGAATTGAAATTAATTATAAAGAGCAAAAAATTGACTCTTTTTTCCATACACTTGGTAGAACACTTTTTTTTTTTTCTGTGTTATTTGTAGTACAAGCTATTTGGATCAATAGATTGCTAATTAGAAACTGACTTTGGAAGGCTGCAGCAGGCTTCTCAATGATTCATGTGTTTGCATTGATTTTTGCATAAAAGCAAAATCTAGCTGTAATATTTAGCACTTAGAAATTGGTCCTCAATGAACTATTTGTAGCTTAATAGGCTTGATAATACTTGGAAGCTCATTATTGTGTTTTTATAATTATTTCTTGGATTAAACTATATACATACACACATATGTATATACACACAACACTCACACTCACATACGGAGTTGTATTAAGCCAAAAGACAAGGTAGGCAGCAGCTTATGGCAGCAGACTGTGTGCTTCATCTATGCCAAGGATGGGGCCTGCCTTTCCAGGCTGAACAGCAGGTCTTTGTTTCCTGCTTTATACAGCCATCTTCCTCTCCTGCTGTTGCTAACACAGAGTGAACAAACAGGGATTGTAACCTAGGGATGTGCAGATTCTTAGGGAAAGGATAGTCACTTTTCTGTCTGTCTTTCCTTCAGGAAGGTGTGTGGCCGAAGTCCTCTGTGACAGCCATCTCTTTCAATGTTCTGCTGTTGCTTATCCAAGGAGGAGCAGGCCATGCCTCTGTGGGAGGACAGGAGACTGAAGGCCTTCCTATCAGGAAAAGGGTAGAAGATGAGGATGGGTCCATGGGCGATGAGTAAAGAGTAGATGGTGAAAGTTCTGTGCTTCAGGAAAGTGAGGAAGAGGGAGATTACCCATGAAAATAGTCAAGAACTCAGAAACGCAGAAGGATAGAGGAGCTGTCACTACCCTGATAACACAACCCCACTAAAGCCTCACTTTGTTTCTCCAGCCTTTTTAGTCTTCTCAATCACTTTGTACCCAGAATATCATGGACCTTCATTGACCTCTGAGTTGCTAGCTCCAGTCTTACTCCAGAAACCCCATTCTCTCCCCCCACAACCCATCTGTTCTGTCCGCTGAAGCCTCCACTGAATCTTTTTAGCCTCTTTCTCCCATCTGCTGTGACCCATATTGCTGCTTCCATAAAACTGATTCTGCCTACACTGCTGAGAAGCCTTCAGCTGAGTTAGCATATACAATATGGATTGTTGGTGTCATATGGCCTATATATGTATGTGTCTATAAATAGATTTATTGTCTGGATGTGGAGCCAACAGTTCAGCCAAGGTTCCTATGAACATTCTTAACTTTTTGTCCATGAATACTTAAAATATAAATTTAGGCACCTGCTAAAGTTCCTTGCAAAACTAGGGAAACTAATATCCAGATGGTTAGTTACAGGATCTGTATCTAAGATTGAACTTCATTCACAATCTGTGGACATATTTAAGGCTATTGATGATAGATCTTTGCTTCCAAATCCATGAACTTTCAGAGAACAAGTTTTTGCACTAAACTGCCAAGGTCACCCTGACTATTTTATCATATCTTTATTTATCACAGCCAAGAGATTATTGAATTTTTTTTCACTCCATTTTCCAGTTCTGATTTAAATTTTGCAGTATGTAAGTCTGTAATTCTTCTTGAAAAGAGGTTTTCAAATTAACACCTGCAACACATTTGAACTCTTTGGAAAGAATACCATCCAGACTGACCATTTAGCAAATCTCTTAAGCAAAATGCTGATATTGTAGCAATTCCAGGTTTAGTTTTCAACTTTAAAAAATATTTCTGCTTGTCCCCATGACTAGCACAGAAGCTGTGCTAAACCAGAACAGTATCAATTAACCACAGACACCCAACAGTAAGCACTACTTTAGCAGACAGGTGGAATTGGACAAATTATCATACAAGGTTACACAGAAGGAAAAAAGACCTTCAGTCTGTCTAGGAGAAATGCAAGCCAGAGATGGCCCCCTCCATTTGCTGTAATTATCTCCAAATCACACCTGCCAAGCTGTAGGGAAGCATTCCCGTGGTTTGTGGCTAACACAGTCAGGTAAACTGTTTTAGTTGGATTAGAAAACCTCTCTATTTCCACTTTTTTCAAAGAATGTTGTACTATGATAGTTTCTACAGTACAAGAGACACTATCAGTATAAAAATCACACTAGAAATTAGCCTTTTAAAAATTATTATTATTAACGAAATTTAGGTTGAGATACCATTGAAAGACTTTAGTCTCAGAATGATTCTTATCATTTTGGCTTAACTGAGGTCCTTTTCCACATAGATATGAGAATGTAGTTCCTCTGTTGAAGGGGACCAGGATCTAGAGAGCATTTGTGCTAAGTGAAAACATTCCTCAGTTTGTAAAAAAGTGGTGTTAATACAAGACAGAAATTTCAAGGCCTGAATCTTTGGAGAGGCAGATGAGATATCTAAGAAGCAGAATATCACCTCCTGGGATTCTCAGTGGTGAATCTTAAGCCTAGGTGGTAATTCATCTTTTTCCTGGAGCTCACAAGAGTTTATTTCAGCTCACAAGTTTGTCATTCTAACCTGTACCTTGGTTGAGATGAGTAGCGGAACCTAAGAGAAAGATCTCCACCATCCTTGTTAAGTACCTTTATCACTGTTTAGTAAAGGTACTCTTGCTCACAATTGTTAGATCTATTTAAATATTTTGAAAGTGATGAGATCAGAAGTGTGGAATCAATCCCCCAAATTTTTGTGGCAGATGATTTCTATGTTAAGAATCCAATTCTCTGTGAATGTAATGAATTGCCAACAAGTCTTCCTGATGGTCTTTTAGAAGAGGGAAAAATCATGTGTGTAGAAATTATTTGAAAAGAATAGCTTTAGAGAAAGTAGTTCATGCTAGTAATAACAGAAAATATTTAATTTTTTGAAAGAAAAAAATGTGTTTAATCCAATTGCTTTTATTTGTTTTGTCTGTCTCAATACATATAAAGACAGTGAGAAGGCAGTACTCTATGCAGCAGTCAAACTCAATGTATAAGAGAAAAAAAATCACATGATTGTGCTATGTCCAGTGTTTGAATCTTAGCTGCAGAGTCCAGGTGGTATCCTACGGAGAGCCAACACTTTCATCTTGAGCACTGGGTCACTGTTTCTAGAGATCTAGAGCTAAACCACTGGATGAAAGATCTGAGATTTATGCTTATGGTCCCAAGATGCCCTAAGGCACTCTGAGAACTGAGGTGCAGACGTAGCTGCTGTTATTCTAAAGAACAAGTATCTGAGGGTGAGTGAAAGACAGGGGAGATTAAAATTAAGAACATTGGATTTCAAATTTGCTCTTGACAAAAAGAGATTTAGCCTCAGTTATTTTTAGCAAGTTATCAAAACGCATTTTCATTGCAACTTAATTATCTTCAATACATTAATTTATTTTACATGATAAAAGTATTATACATACTGCGGTGTTGATATGGTATTAATTTAAATATAAACATTTGCATTAATTAATGCAATGGTGATCCATGATGCCAGAAAATTTTAAAACTACTCTTACATTATACATTATCTAATTGCCTTTGTTATATTGACAGATATCTAGAAAATAATTTGATTCTACCATTAAGCTATTTCAGAGATTATTATCAGGAATGCTCAATAGAAGCCTACTGATATTATTGGAAAGAAATTCCTTTCTTCAGTTTTTGTGTTGCCAAGTTAGTTAAAGAATAAATCAGTCAGAGTAGGTGCTGGTCCTATAATTTTATAATCCTACATTGTTATCAGGCCTTATGATATTTTGGTTATTTTGGTTTTTTGGAGGAAAACTGAAAAAAGGACGCTTGGAAAAGTGGCTTATAAAGTCAGGTAGAGAGAAGCATGCTTGGTAATGTCATCAACCCCTTTTGGAATCCGTTGTAAGAATAAACTGTGTTCAGGATGATACCTGGGGTTGGTCAAAGGTAAGAGAGAAATTAAGCAGTATGAACAATCAAGATCCCAGTTTTCAGTCACTCATCCTATTTTATTTGGCAGTGTAGGTGTACCTGGAGAGCTTATGTCTGAGTTTCCTTTTCTTTGACATGGGAATTAAAGATGAAAACTGTATTATAAAGGTAATGGCAGTCTACATGGGACCAGCCACTGACACAGCTTTCCTGTCATGCTGTTTTTTCAAGAACACATGGAAGTTCAGAGCATTTTCATAGCCCTGCCACTTAAATGTAAGTCTTACGGTTATATTAAAGTGCAAATTGCAGTGTAGTAGAAAGAAAACTGATATTGTGTTAAATGCATTACTTCAGGTTCTCACAGCCCTGCCACATCAACCTCTGCTAAACATTCTGCTAGAAAAAAAGTGGCAATGAGTTCCTGTGAACTTTTAGCCTCACTGGATTGTTCTGAACTTTAAGACACGGTTTGGGCCTGTTCTTCATTTACTTTTTCCTACATCATTTTTCTTTTAACTAATCACAGCCAGTCACAGACAGAATTTTACCAAGATATCTAAGGATTCTCTTTCCAGATCGTGTGGTCATAGCTGCTTTTTCAGGCAAAGGGCCAAATTAACTCTTGTCATAGCTTTCCTTTAAGGGCAAGGATGTGATGGTAGGACTTAAGCAAGCATTAACCTCCTATTCAAACACAGGTTCTCCTCTCCATTCTCCCTCTGCATGCGTGCAAAAATCTTGAATCCATGCTTCATGCTGTGTCCTTCATTTCTGGTCCTCCAGGTTTTCAAAATCTTCCCACCTGCTTCTCATAGCATGGTGTTAGCATTTATTCCTTCCAATGTGTGAAATCTTCATAGTAAGGCAAATCAGAATAAGCCATTGCTTCTTTGTGTAGAGACAATCTACTTGATAGATATCCTCTGAAATGTATGTTTGTAGACTTATGGGAAAATTAATAAAACAGAAATTAAAACTGACAGCTTTGAAATGATATGTTACCCTTAGCATATGGGCTACCTCACATGAACATTTTACAGGATTTGTATCAGGATTATGGACAGTAACTCAATAGGGGATAACTTCCAAACTATATTCCTAAATCTCATTTGACAGGTTTTGGATGCTGTATAATTCTTACAGTATTATAATGTCATGCCAGTGATGCAACAGTCATCATTAAGATAGTCCTTTCATTCTTGGTGCTAATTTTATCTTATAATTGCTCTTGCAGTGAAATTTCATATGCTTTTTCTAAGCAGACAAATGAGCTTCCTTAAAAAAATTAAATGCTTCATTCTCCAGTAAGACATGCTTTGTAGATCCAGTTTCCTCAGAAATAGGCAGCTATATATAGAGAGGAACAACAACAACAATCCTTTATGCTCTGAGCTTTTAAATCTAATGATTTGCATTATCAACTTTTGCACCATTAAAAATAAGCTAGGAAGTAAAAATAGTTAAACATGAACTATTAGGATCCTATGTATTAGGATCCTGTCCTAATTTACTTGCAGTATTGGTGTACATCAAGGATCTTATATCTTGAAGAGAGTGACTGAAAGTTTAGGACAGGTTTAATTATGTAAGACAGAGAGCATAGTCCTCTATCACATTCAAATCCCAAAGCAGTGGTTCAGTAATTTTCTTGGAATATAGAAATAACATAAATTTAACCAGGAATACACATCTTCTGGCAATCGTGGTTGGTATTTTGTGCAGTCAATTTGCAAGTGTTGCAATTTACTCTTCTCTTGGAACAGAAGTATGAGGAAAGGAATGGGGTGACTATCAAAGTTCTTCAGTCAAAGCAGCCACACCCTGAAGTGAGCACAACAGGGAAGTTTAAGTAAAAGAGAGATTGCTTTCTGTGGACTGAAAAGTGTTCCTTTCTGCATCGCTCTTACTAGCTTTACTGGATTAATGTCTCTGAATAATTTCTTCCTGAGAAAATCAAGTATTGCCACTGGTTTGGCATAAGGACAGTAGCTGTCTTCGAAATTTGCTGACCATTTCTATCTCTTTTCTGATAGGAGCTTTTGTTCATTCTGTAAAATACACCATGAATGTTTGACAGTTACTTGTGCTCTGTGCTTGTGCTCTACATAGATTAGAACTAGCTTTGCAGGGTATATATAAACTGCTTTGTATTGTTTGGACTACATTTGCTCCAGAGTACACATCGCCTCTGTGATTATTAAAATATTCTAGAAACAGGTTTTTGCTTTCTTTGGAGACACATTATTACTTTTAAAGACTATTAATAACTACTTTCAAGCTATATGCTTTTGTGAGCATAAAATCAGATTGGTTCTTCACTCCAGAGGCAATAATTTTATTGTTAGTAAATATAATTTTTAGTTGATTTCACTAAACATGATTTTTTTTGTGTTGGTGGCATTCCAGCCGTTGTGCTGCATCACAATCCTGCACACAAGATTTTGCTTGCTGCACACAAGATTTTGAAGCTCAAGCAGAAGGACTGGGTGAGAGTGAGGGAGACGGAAAAATCAAACTTCAGGTCACATGCAGTAGCTGAAGAACCAGTTAATGGCATCCAAACTGTGCAAGTGTCTCTGCCAAGAAGGGACTAGGAGGTTCTGTACAACACTGAATATTCTAGCTCTTTGAATTTTCTTACTTTCTGTTCAGAGGCAACAGCATAAGGAGTTTCAGTTAATTTTGGCTGCCTACAGTGGAGACAATATAATCTCCACTAGTCTTGTAGGAATTCCTATGGCACGTGCACTATATGCACATGCATATAGTACATCTTCTAGCCTTGTTTTATTTTGTTATGGAACTATGTTTGAACATATATGAAAAAAATGTGGATTTTCAAACATATGGCTGATCTCAAAGCAATGAAAGTGGCATATAAGGGGTTAATGGAATGATGAGGCAAAAAACTGCAGTGCCAGCAGAATTCCCCAAAGAGTAAACAAAACTCTTAACTGTTGCAAACAATAAATTGTCAATACCTTGTAGAAACAGTGGATAATGAAAAGTTATAATGCCTATAGTTAGTACCCTCTTTAAAAGAATTTACACACGATATGAAATTAAATTCTGTGCACAGTTCTCTTAATTTGCCCTTAATTAAACAATACTCCATAAATGGTGCATTCAGTGACCAAATGTTCAGAGACAGCAAAATGGTGGGTCCCAAGCCATTAGGAATGAAATAAAGTCAGTCCCCTGAGAGCCTGCTAGAATCTGGTCTATCTAAGTGACAACTGATGGTTTAGGAAAGATAATTAACTTTGCAATTACAAACCGCAGCTTTCACCAATGCTGTTTCTTTCAGTATTCTCTTCTAAATGTTCTACTATTTTTACAGGGAGATAAAATGTTTTTTAAAAAATGCTGAGTTCATAGGGGCCCATTTTTGCTACACAAATGTAATTTGAAAATTTTATTTTAAATATTTCAGATAATTAATTATATGTACAGTTATTTTATAAATTACAGAGGATAGCTGTTGTATTTTCTATGACTGTCAAGAGTTCTTTCTTTATTTGAAAGATAAAAGGGGCATGCTGCATCAAACAGATTTCATTTTTTTCCTTTGGTAGCAAATTCTGGACCTAGCAAATCTAAATTAGACATGTTTTTTAGCTATGTAGATTGAAATTTTGTTCAGTATAGGGAACATCAGTTCTAATCTGCTAACGTACCTTCATATTAGTAAAAAATGCTTGTATTGAAGAGGGTTTGCTAGTTGAATCCTTATGTCTGTACCCTGGATTATCTTTACCACAATGTCTCCTAGCGTGTAAATGAGTGTATTTTCATGCTGGCATACGTGTCCTGAAATCTTCAAATGTGCCATTCCCGCATACTCACATGTACAAGCATCGGTATTTTGATATGATGTATTAGAGGATTATGAAGAAGCTCAGTTTAGAGTGTAAAATATTATGTTCACCAGTAGGCTTTTGTTGTGACTGTAGATGTCTATATACTGAACAGAGTTCCAGGTAGGTATAGGCACAGGTAAGGATGAAGACAGAATCAGGACCTAAACTTCATGAAAAAATTTAATGCAACTATATTTGCTGTGATTTCACATACTGTAGTACACTGAATAGCTTTAGAACTGGCTTCAGAAAATCCCAATTTTAAAAAAAACTGACCAAGCTAATTTGGCCTGCTACAAAGGACCAGCTCCATGCATTGATTTAGTAGGTGAAAACAAAATTTAGACCTTGCCGAAAGTGTAGCTTCTTCCTTGTAATCCCCTGCAGACTGATGCTGATGCCCAATGCCGCTCTGCTGTAAGCAGCAGAGGTCCTTACACTGATTGCTGGGATGTCCCATGGAAATCTGCTCCTGAAATCAGTTGAGCATTTTGCCTGTGCTTAGGAGAAGCTGATTTACCTCTTAATGCTACCATGAACAGTGATAAGGGCATTTTTCTCACTTCCTTTGTGTTTGAATTGAAACCTCAATGGAAACTTTCTAGCTGCACTCATGTACAGTCAAGGATGCAATACTCTCAGATCTCAGTCACTGACTCTGGATACTCTGTAAAAACAAATTAATTTAAATTATGTATATATATTTTTGGTAAAGGTGCATATCTGTGAATTTTTCTGAATAACTCCAATTGCACTGGTCGCACCTGTACGGCTTTGCTTTTGTCACTTATCTGTTGTTAATCTTAAAAAAGTAAGGAAAATACTGTGATATTTAAATTACACTTGTTTTAAGTGGCAGTTTTCAAGACTTTAATGACTGGCACTGTATAGTGACATGTAAATTTGTAGATTGTCAGGGAAAGGGATGTTATTACTGATAATGTGTATATATATTCTGTTTCCCTAACCAATTTTCCTTCATGAATATGCTTTAACATATTCAGCTGTCTTGTATGTCATTTTGTCCAGCTTTGCCACTTGTGAAGTGTTACACACATATGCTTCATCACAGTTAATAGTTCAATCTTACCAGAGGGCTTAGGGTTTTAAGGTAGTCTGAAAACTTGTATGAAAGGAATCATTGCCTAAAAAATGCCTGTTATTGCACTCACTGATTTGTGTATGGACCTCTGAATGTTGTGTTGATATTTGTGTTTAACATCTCTTTCCACTGGAATGTGATGCAATTCTCCATATCACCCTTAGTGAGGCATTTAAAATTCTTGTTGAGGAGCATCACACAAGCTGCCGTGTTATTTTCCTGTCCTTCAGTGTTGATACCTCTGAAGACAATACACAGAATGAGAGAAGGAATATTGTGGTACACAAATCAGTAAAGACTTTATTTGAAAATACCAGAATATTTGCTCTTTTAAAAATTATTAAATCATATAAAATACATGTAATGATTGTCAAGCACTGGCTCTTATTTGATATTTAGTATCAGCTTAAGACATTGCATTATTTAAATTCATTACAGGTTAATAGAAAAGGGAAAAATTGTGAGATGTATGGGAAAATACTATTGATATATCTGAATTTCTATAAATACAAAAAAGGAAAACGATACCATTTTTTTAAAAAAATAACTATAGTTCTTGTTCTTTCTTTTTGTGCAAAGATTTTCCAATGTGTTTTAGTAGTTTTAATTCTAGATCTTAGTTTGGACTGCTGCTCCATATGGATTAAAAAACAGATAGTAAGAGATGGATTCAGGTTTTCAAAATCATCAAGTAATTTGAAAGAAAAGTGCTTCACAGTGTTAAGTTCCAGCAATTTGATTTGGCTGTTATTGTGGAACCCTGGTATCCAGCACTGAATTTCTTCATAGAGGAAAACTTTATCTCCACCCTCTTTCATGATGTGTGATCCAAAATGCCAATCACTGGGAATGGAATACGATTATATTCACTAATATGTCTAAAATAGAAACTCTTGCTGTCAATATATACTCATTAGTTCTGAGTTGCAAATGAATTCTGGAATTGTGCTCTTATTAATTAGGTGGCAGACTAGAAAACTTCTTGCTTCTGTTTAGCCAGATGGAGGGACAGTGGGTGTAATGACCTATGTTGGGCCTTTCCCAGGGGATTTCTTTGGTGTTTCTTGGTGTCACTGTGGGTCCATCTTCCATTTGCCATTTAAAAAAAAAAACAGCCCAAAACTTGCACAAGTGTACATTTAAATTACATTCAGAAAAAGAGATGGTAATTTTGTTTAGTTTTAAAATTAGTTATGCATTACATTCTTAAAATTCCAGAGGGACTTGGGCACACAGATGCAAGGTGAAATATGTCTTTTAGGAAAAAATAAGTCAGTCTGCTTTTTTTCCCATTGCACTATCCTACAAATTCTGCCTCATAATCCAGCAACATCGTGCAGTTTGGTTTTACAACTCTGTTTCTTCTTTTTTTGCCATTTTTTTCCTGTATGAGTTGTTCAGAATTCTAAGAGGCTTCAGTGATTCAAAAATGGACTTCTGGAGAAGGGGGGGAGCAGGGGAAGTTGGTGTTCAGCCCACATGAAAAGTCCCTAATTTTCTAATTGACCCTGTATATCCTAAAGAGTTGTCAAGATACTTATATGTGTATCTTCATTAAAGGGTATGAGTAATACCATGAACTGAATGGAATTACTCATGAGTTTTAAGTTTATATGAATCAACTATCATCCTGCATAGTAGCGTACATAAGAAAATATTTGTTAAGGTTTGCAGGAGATTTGCAGCTTTGTCAGCATAAAAAAAAAAAAAAGACTCTTTAAAAGCTGGTAAATTGTTTCAAATGAATAAGAAACAGTAAAAAAGCACCTTCAGAATAATACATAGCATCAAGTTTTTCATGGCTACAGTTCTGTTCTCAAAGTTTTAAAATCAGTGGCACTTAAGTGAACTGGAAAAGTAATTTTCTCTTGACCTAATGGATGACTAATTTTCCACAAACAGTGTTATTCAGTGTGAACTCCCAAGTGGTGTTGGTTCTGCCAAGTAAAAGCTAACACCAAATGAATCAGGTGAGCACCCTCATTTCCCACTGTGCGTTTCATCTCCAACTGTGTTACTTACTGTGCAGACAAAACTGACAAGCGTTATGTGGATCTGAAAATTTTCTGTTTAAATGCACAAGAATGTGCAATTTTTGCTCTCTAAAGAGGGAAAATTATTTGCAAAGAAATCTGGTTAATGATTTCAGAGAAAAAAAGGCTTAGATTTTTCAAATAGAGAAATATATTTAATAACTTATTCCTAGTAGATTATTCACTTGGCTTTACATTTATAGAACCTTATTACAGAAAATGTGAAAACATTTTGGGTTTCGTGAGTGTAAGATCACACATATAAATCATGTGGCAACTGTAATTTGATACAGGAATTGTATCAGGAAAAACCTGCTATTGTATAGAAACATATTTTCTCATTTTCATATCCAGTGTGCTTAGATTCCAGATAAGATGGGTAATTATTTTTTATTTTCTGTGTTTGCTTCTTCCCTCTGTCTTATACTTTTTAGGAGATGCAAAGAGGTTGGCCCAATGAGTCAGTGATTTCCTTTCCTCCTTTTGAAATACTGGGTGGATGTCAATGTAATTAAATTCCCTTGCAGACCTGGGAACTGCATACCTGAAAGCAGCTGGAATCTGAGTATTTAAATTTGGAAGAGGTGAAGAGCTTAAGATTGAAACAATTATAAAGGTCATGTCATGTACGACAGTGTATCTGATCTCTGCATTACAATGGTAATGGAATGAATTGTCCTCATGCGACTGTCTGACATAGGACTGCAGTGGTGCAGTATAATCCCAGTTTTTTACCTTGTATGAAAATGATAAAACAATTAAGAATAGAAAAGAAATAATGTTTCAGAAAGATACAGTGTGGCTTTAACTGCAAAAAAATAGCAGATGAGGAGCAAGAGGGTATTTTTTACATAATTAATTTTCAGAACACAGTTGTAAAACTTAAAGCAGTTTTACACGCACAACTCAGTGAGTACCTGCCTGAGGCCAGCCATATCAATTTTGAAGCCCTCTGAAAGCTGGGGTGAGAGAGACTGGATATTTGTTGTTGGGAGTCTTTCAGAATAATGTAAAAGGGCATGGCACCCATGAGATCCATTTTTCAGATCCCTACATAATAGGTCACTTTTTGAGACTGACCCTCTATCAGACAGAAATAGTGAATGGACAAGAGCTGTCATCTAACATGTGTGCCCATCATGTTCAAAGCAAGATAAAATAAATTTTATTCTCCTATTTTCTTTTAAGCCTTTTATTTCCCTTCTATTCTTTTACTTCTTTTTTTAAATGAAAAATATGTCCTGATGAACTGTTAAGTGCCAGAGTACTAGACCCTTAGTATTCTCTTTGTAAATTTTGCATGTTATTTTTTATTAAAAAAAATGTAATTAAGCAATGAAAAGATATGCGAGTCCTTATTTAGCATTTAATGATTTTTCAGTATTTTTAAATACTTGTCAGTTCAAGATTTTTATGAAGGCTTTAAGTCTTTAAGTGTTTGAAGGACCACTTTATCAGAATCTAAATAAATACATTAATATATTCTGCAATGTGAAGTAGGTTCAAAATAACATGTACACGGTAGATAATGGCAACATGTTGACATTCTTAAGGTTATAAACACATTGGAAGTTATCCTAATTGTAAAATTGAAGATTGTGAAGTGCAGTGTCCCTGAAAATCCTCGAACGACATCTTTCTCATTTTTTAATTGCTCCAACACTTGAGATGTCAGTATGATGATTTTTTCTCTGCACAAATAAGCAAGTGGAGGCCACAGAACCTCTTTAAAAAGGCAGTTATATTAAATAATTGATCTATAAAAAAATTAGTGGGAAGACTAGAGTACAGCTGTTACAACTTATTGAGGTCAGGTTTTTGTAGATTGAACTAGGTGTGCAACTTTTTTTTCACCAAAACACACAAAATTTTTTTGCCAAAATCCTCATTTCTTCGTGGGATAATGTATCCCAGTGCTGGTATCCAAATATCTGTGTCCTATGCTTGATGGTGTGAAATGGCTTTGGTAGTTAAGGCTGGGTGTTCACCTTATACTTTTCTGTGTCTTTATGCAAGGATGAGCTTCAGTTCTCTTCAGAAATCCTAAGCAAAATGATTTAAACTTTTCTGAAAAAGCAAGTTTCCCTTCCCTATTCTTACTCAGAATGCTCTATTGTCTTTGTTTTTTCTTTTTTTTTCTTTTTTTTTTTTCCCAAAGAAAAGGAACAAGGAACAAACTGCAACTTCTTCAAGAAAGGAAGGAGCTGTTATCAATTACTGCCTGATAATCATATAATATCAGGTATTACTTTAGTCTTGTACAGTAACAAATGAACAAATAGGAAGAGTCATAATATAAAAATTTACTGTTGCAATTAGGAGTACTGTATGCTACTTTATTCCTTAGAAATCAGAAGTGTGGGGTCCTTCAGGTCAAACTGTAGCTACTAAATGCTCTGAACACATACATCTGGCCCTAATAGCAGTGATTGTAATAGAAATGAATCCAGATAAATAAACAGAATCTTTTTGGAGAAACCAGTCCAGGTGGCAAAGCATCTGAAATTATCTTCCCTGAACAGCCTGGTGCTTGTGAAGCCCTCTGCCTATTGACATCCACTACTTCAGGCTGAATAATCTCCTTTTCATCCCCAGTGGTGGTCTCTCTGCTGCATATTTTGAAACCACCTATGGAAAAACTGGTAAGGACTTTGTATATTCATGTCAATTTTTACAGAGTAATGATATATTTGAGGCTGAAGATTAAAGAAAAGTCAATATATATCATTGCCTTAAATAAAAATTCTCTGAATTGAGCAGAATGATTTTTTTATAACTGATTCCCATGGGGAAAATTAAAAACCAAAGACTCCATGTAATCTGAAGAGATATTTGGTCAGTACGAAAACCTGGATTGTTACAGGCTCCATGTATCTTCTTAGTGATCTTTTCTAGCACTGATTTCTTTCTCCTGTCCAACAATGACCACAAAGTGTCCTGGAATGCTGTTTAGACTTCAACCATACCTCAGAGCATGGCTTTCTTAGTATCATCTATTTAAGGGAAAATTTTTCTAATGACTAAAGACAGGAGAATATCTTTAATGCAACCCCCCCCAAGAACTTACTATTCTCAAACTTGAAGTAGGATTTTTAAAAATTGGGATGGAAAATCTCCATTTTTCTAGCAAATCTTTTATTATGTATCATGCGCATGGTTAAAAATCCATCTAGAAATGGTGATGATTCAGTCTATTGTGATTGAAATAGATTAATGGCTGGAAAGCTTTGTTCACAGCTGCCAGAGGACTACATGAAAAAGTGATGATGTATGGTAATAAAGATTGGAGACACCCCTTTTTGAAAAAAGATTTCTTAAACTTTCACTTCAGTCTTTGTACTCAATATTATGTTAGGCCCATTGAGGTAACTTTTTATTCCAGTAGTAGAAAGGAGAAAAATTTTAAGTTTAGGTATCACTAGCAGGATTTCAAGGTATGCAATAAATGGGTAACATGGAGGGTATACTGGAGGAGTTAAGCATTTTGTGTATTTTTTTAAAGAAGATTGATCTAACTGATTAATATAGTATTACATACCTGAAGAGACAACTCTAGTATTTCCAAAGCTTTTCTCTTTGAAAAAAGTTATTTTTCTAGCAAAGTAATCTGTAGAATATGGAGAAAAAGTAAAAATTGCAGTAGAGAAGATCATTGAGGAAGAACCCCACTGGAAAGTTTTCAATTGTGGCTTCTGTAAACAATTGTACCACTTCACAAAAAATCTACTAGAATCTTTAAAGTCTGTATGATTGAAAACTGAATTTTTCTGCTGAGTAGTTTGTGGATGTGGACTAAAATTTATAATGTGTCTCCACCTTTTCTGTTTAACTGCACTTTTACCTAGTGCAATGTGCTTGTTGTATCCGTTTATCCACTGTTTACCATATTTAGACTGCAAGTGCTTAAGATATCTGGACAAACTATTACAACGTCTTAATAAAATGTCACATTTAATGGGTGTGTGATACAACAAAAAATGAATTTCCTGCAATATCCATGACATTCAAAGGTCTGTGTGTGAATGGAGCCCAAAATGCATGTTGGCTGACTTAGCAGACAATCTGAAAGATAGGAGATAATAACAGAAAGATTTTTCACAGTATCTTAGAAGTAGATTAGTATAAGAAGTAGATTAGTGTAAGGCAGTCGGCCTCATAGCTTAGAAAGTAACTGATGGAACACAGCAGGGGGACTTGGTGAGGAATGTGACGAGGGTAGCCATTTTCTATTGGTGAGGAGGAAAGAGAGAGACAATGAGGGAAATATTTGGAGGTACGGTGTGTGCAAGCTAGAGACATAACCTGGAAACTAGATGGTGTTCTTGCTTTGATACATTCCCACCCCACCTGGAGTTTGGAAGAGATGAATGAGTGGAGCTGGGTAGAAATATTAACCTGTCTCTGTTCTCCATATTCTTACGTGTAACAGCTAAGGCCTGCATTGAACACTTCAGGCTGAACGACAGAGCCATACAGAGATCCTGTGCTCTCTTCTGGGACGTATCTCCTCCTATATTTTTATCATACAGAGTCACTTGAAATGCATAGAGACATTGCTGCAGTCATCCTTGTCACACTTTCAGCACACAGCCAGATTATTGCTTGGAATTAGCAGATTGACAGACTCCAGGATCCTGGGAATGTTGCCCTTTGTGAATTCATCAAAATCTTCATTATTTTTCCCGCAAAACACAAGGCACTGTGAACAGAATGTAATCCAAATTCTGAATGCCATTTCTGTGACAGTAGCATGCACATCTCGGCATCTGGTCTGTGAGAGATGTGCCAGATTTTAGGGCTCAGTCTGGGATGTGAATGTTTGTTCCCAATCTAACCACAGAGTCCTGTGGTTCTCTATAGGTAACTCCTGGTAGCTGGCTCCTCGCTTAACAAGAATGTTCAGCAAAGGTATCTTTTGCCAAAGAAACCTTTTTCATACCTGTCCCTTGGCATTAGGGACAAGTGCTGCTTGGCCTGCTCTCTCCTATTTCTCTGTACTTACTGAGTATAAGGCAAAAAAGTCCTATTCTTGATTTTCTGTCTTTCATCTATCTTCCCTTTCTTCACAGGAATCTTGTCTCTTCCCCCATGCTTTCTCTTTTACCTCTGGTAAGAAAATTATAGTTAAAACCCATACTCTTCTTGCCTCATAACAGAGGAGACGTGTGGTGTCTCAAAACAGAAGTGTTTTTTTCACCATTTCTGCTTGATGCAGCTATTATGAGAGATGAGGAGGGCAGCTGCAACTGATGAAGAAAGGTCTGAAGGAAGGGTCTGAAGATGTGGTGCACCTCTGGATGCCAAATTGTGCCCACATCTGTTGGACAAGTTAGCAGTGGACAGTTTGTTGTCCAGAGTAAAAGAAGCCACAGTACTGCCTCAAACAGAGGGGATCCTGTGAGACAGAATGTGGGTGAAGGTATTTGACCAGCAGGAAATTGGTCCACTGAGGATAACTTTTGCAAGCAAAGCACTCTGTAGGATGTTTATGAAAAGAGTATTTTGAAGGCAGAATTAAGTCTACTTCCTTTCAACCTCTCATGGCTTATGGCTGTCTCCAGTGTCCAGGAACAGTACAGCATGGGAAACAAAGTAATCACAGGAGCAAAGACTGGCACTTTAGTTTTGATTCAAGAATAGCCTTGAGAATATGGGTCACACTGTATCTCATAAGAATATTATATTTAATGCCAAAGAGTGATCAGTGTTCATCAGCCTCTGAAACTGTGGTAACTGTTGGAGAAGGATATTGAGATGAACTACATCACTTGAGATGTAGGCTTAGATATTTAGGGTGTGTTTTATTGATCATCTGGGGTAGATAGGCATATCTCTTGAGTAGTTAAATCCTGATCATCTGTGGATGCCTAGGAAACATTTACCAAAAATTTAATTAAAGTAACTCTTCTGTCTTCTTTCCACTTTTTTTTTTCCTATAGGCTCTGACTGCATAATAATAATAACTTGAATGCACCTGTGACGATTCTGTGGCACTGAGGGTGACTGGTACAGAAGGGCTTCAGTCACTATATTCAATGTTCTTATCCTTCAGAACAGGGTGACTGCATGAAAGCTTCCACCCTGGAATGGTACCTGGGTTTTGCTAACTTTCCATATGCACCTGTATATATATAAAATATCGGTATATTCAACACTTTTATTGTCTTTAAATTGGGATCCCACTACTGGAGTTTGACTAATCACCAGATTTTTACTGATTCACAGGATACGTTCCTATGCATGTTTTAAAATATATTAATACACCATCTTTTATAAGCAATGAGACATTAAAATGTTTTGTTTGATATTTCAGCCAAATATTATCACATTTAACTAAAACATAATAAGAAGTTGCATAACTTGCAGGAACCACATAGCAAGTCATTGACATAACTAATTATTGGTATATTTTTCTATCTGTACTTTCTGCTATTTCTATTATCTTTTACCTGCACAAATGTATCGCCATAGAGCATTCAAACTTGTAGGCATAATACCTTCATTTGCTAACATATTTGCCTGCTGTAACCAGTCTACTAAATCTGATTTTGCTTCTCTTCCATCAAATACTCATTGCATTTCTTGTTATGGAGTCGGACACTAGGGATATCTGGCAATCAGCTTACACATTCATTGGGTTGCATAGAGGGAGGAGACAGGACTGCACAGTGGCAGCAACTATGCAAACAACTCATTTCATGCTAGCTCCCCCAGGTAAGAGATTCTTTCAAAGGAGATCATTGAATTTGTGTGTTTCATATTTCAGTCACCGTTGTCTGATACCAAATTGCACATAAAGCATCTGGTGTAAGCAAAACTAATTTGGATCTTCTTTTGTAAAATGTTAGCTGGATTAAGGGATCAGGTAGCCTCTTTCCTTATAAGAATCACTAGAGGGAACCATACTGTGAAAAAGAATAAATAATTAGGATGGCAGAAAACAGACAGCATGGTTCTCAACTGCAAATGTTCCCATGTAAACTCAGCCTATAAAATTATATTCATTTGGTTATCAAGCAACCTAGCTTCTTTTGAAATTTAATAGCTATCTGTATTACACTGACTGTATTGACACCTGTGACTATTATATTCCAGAAGTTTTCCCCCTCTTATAGGCTTGAGTTGTCACATAGGCAAAACCATTAATATTCCAGTGCCAATTCAGTGTTTGAAGTAATTCTGGGGGGAAAAGGCAACATAGAGTAGTGTTAGACTTGGTCAAATGCAGGACGTAATGTTCGTATTTTGGTAGAATAAGCACTACAGAAGTTACTAAAAGTAAAGCTGACGGCCAAAGTCTGAAACATATTGCAAGGATTCCTAGGAACTACTATAATACAGATAATTAATAGTTAGCCACAAGAACATACCAACGTGTTAGATATTTTTAAATGCATTTATATAGCAGATTTTTTATGTGTGATCACAAAATTCTACCAAAATCTACTGAGAATTTTGAAAAAAGAAATTAATTCTTTTGCATGTTTGTAGCTATTATTTGTGATGATACATCACACAGAGTTATTTGTGTTAGTTCGTATGATCTTCAGTAGATTTGGGTTTTTTTGCCCTGCACAGTACCAATGTACCCAACATGTTTTCAGTCTCATGTCAGTACTCACGCTAAGATCAAACACGTAAAGAAAATTGCTGTCCTGAAATGAATGAATAGTCCTTATTACTGTCTAACTAGGTTTGTTTTAAGAAAACCATAAAATATTTTCATCACAATCAAGCAACTCAGCACACTATTACTAAATTGGTTGGAAATTTTTGAAAAATTTTGGCCTAGTATGTTTTTGCGTCCTATGTGCTCTACACATTTGTAAAATATGGTCTAACATCCCATATTTTATAGTCCATTACATAGCTTTCCAAATCTGGGAAAAGAATAAGCAAATATTAAGGAGTCTCTTATCCATCTAAATGACACTCATTACAGAAATGCTCAGGCTTTTCTTTCTAAATGACACATTCCTTATTTCCTTTATGTTTCTGCAGTATTATAGTTAAAATTTTCTGTCTTTCTATTATAAACCTTTACACTCAAGCTTGAAACTTACTTCATGTGGCAAGAAAACAATGCAATGCTTTAAAATATATTTCTTATTCTATATGAACATGAATCAAAATTACTACTTTCAGAGACAAATGCTAACACAGTATTACAATGGACCATTAATCTTCCTCTTCAGTCTTCAGAATTCCCTGCAGGCTCAGTTCCCACCACTGCTCTAAACTTGGGAACAGAAAAACTTCAACTGACTGCTTTGTTTCCTTTCCCTTTCAGGGAAGAGTAAAACCCTAAATTTAAATGTTCTTCTGAACACTTGATTTCTGAATAAAAAAAGTTGCAGACCTATATGCCAACTTAGAATGTTTTTGATTTAGAAATATTCTATAGAACGTGGAATAAATACATAAGTAAAAACAGTGTAAAGGACACTTCTGCATTTTTGCTTTGATTCGTGAAGAGAGTAAGACAAAAATCTACTGAGGGGACCCCATGGGATTACCCAGGTCATTTAAAAAAAAAAAAAGGTATATTTCAGAACTGATATTATACTGTATTATACTGGCCCTCATATATTAAATGTTCAGGCTCCCTCCGAGGAGGAAGATCTATGTTTTTTGCATGGGTAAGCTTACTAGACTTTTCAAGTGATTTACCAATGTTACATTTGTGTATGTCACCAGACAGAATGAAGATGGAAACTGTGGAAACCTATGAAGTTATTTTTATATTTGAGATATTTCTTCAACTAGCTGAAGTGTCAAGGACCCGTACTAAGGCTAAGCAGCATCCAAACATGGATGGTCTGGAGAATTTAAGGAAAATGTACTTTTGAATATTACAATAACTGTTGTTTACCATGAGGTGGTATAAAACTGTAGCTGCTTCAGTACCAGTAAATGATCCACATTCCTAGTCTGGATGGCATTTTCATTGTGTCTTGTTGTGGTGTACATCCTTAGTATCAGCAAGGCTGGCTTTATCAGTATGGCTGGAAAACCAAGGTGCTACTGGGTACCCTCTACCAGGCAGCAGAGAACCAATTGCACTCTGTAAGGTGCACGTTTCCAGAACAGTCTTTGAGGAGTGTAGCTTTTCCCAGTGGCCTGTAAGAAGACCCCCCTTGCAGACCACTCAAAAAAAAAAAAAAAATAGTATAGAGACTTGGGTCTGAATGAGTTTATCTCATGTAAGAAATTAACATTTCTGAATCAAGTCAGTATCAGAGACCTATAATGTGAGTCTTAATAATTGTGTTGAATTTACTTGAACAGAAAATTCAGAATACCTTTTATATACCTAAGGTCTTTGCAAGAGAGACCTGAAAGTAAAGTTGGTATAAAGCTAACACATACTCTCTAAATCACAAAAAAAAAAAATCTGCTCTGAATTGGTGTATCTTGAATTTGGACTTTATTTTTTTTCATGTCAGACTCTGGTCCCACATCCTCTGCAGCTGCAGAAGAATTCAAACAGGTTGTTTGGGTTTTTTCAGGTTGGGTTTTTTTAAATTTTATTTTTTTATTTATGACTTCTGTCATCTACAACAGCTGTAGATAGTTGATTAACACACCTGTTTCGGACTGGAAGAACTAAGTGTGCTTTTGATTTTTTTGTCATGCTAGGCAGTAAGTTTTCATGTGGGAAATGAAGTTGCAGTGAAGTTACAAGAGTAAAATCAGAAATCAAGTGTGTGAAGATTTTGTTTACAGCACAGTATTTGGCTGCAATGAGGTTGTATGGGGACTTCAGTATTTCTACTAATGAAATACTTTTGTTCAAGGAAAGCTCATCATAAATAAAAATCCCAGATAATGCTTTTGTCATCATCTACTTGGTCATAGTTCTCATGGGCTGATTAACATTTAAAATTGATAATTTTGTGCTATGGTGTATATGAGTATTAGTTGTTAGGGTGGAAATGCTTGTTTTGAAGAATGCTAAGATGAAATCCGACTTCTGGAACTATCCCTGAAATGAGAGATTTCTTAAATTAAAATAAATAGTAAGCAGCTCTCGTATTGAAAATTCCTGCCAAAGTTACACATAGAAAAGAAATAATGATATTTTTTTAAAAGCTAAATACCAGGAAACACTAACAAATAAATTCTTATGCTTGTATACGCAAATAAAAAATATTTACAGTAATTTAATCTTGTAAAGAAATTTCATTAAACATGTAATACTGATCTTAGTATATGCTTTGTTAACATTCTCATTCATATTTTAGCTTTTGCAAAAATTTAAAGTTGGTTTAAAAATTACTTTCTGAAGAAAAAAAAAACCCGATGACTATACAAATGTCACAATTCAAAGGGGACAGTGCCAGAATCACCTTTCACTGTTTTGTAAAATACGTTTATTTTTAAGTTCTATTTTCACTATGAGCTTCTATGTATTATTGTAAAATTTCTCTTTAAATTGTTAAGTCAGCCACATTTTTGTGTACTGTGGTGTACAAAATGACTCACTAAAAAATAAGGGTTTTTTTGCAAAGACAGAAATCTCTGATCTCAGTGAAATGTGGGACTAACAGAAAATATGTTGGGAACTCTAGGAAATGCAAAACTGGCTGGCAAGCTGTAGTTAAGTAAAAACTTTAAGCAAGCTTCATATACATTTCCAAAGATATAAAGCAGAAGTTGTCATTGCATTATCTTAGTACTTAGAAACCCAGGATTAAGAGGAGGAAGAGAAGAATGTTGTTTGACAGCAAGTGCACTGCCCTGTGGCTGCTGATGTATCTGGCTCACGACTGAGCTAACCATGCTCTTTGTTGTCATTTCTCTTTCTTCAGTCATATAGCAAGCCAGGACAGACAACAGGTGGTTTTTCTCTAAATAAATCTACAGCCGTAAGCACTCTTTTTTTTGTAGTCTTTCCTACCCGGTGTTGTATCTGATCTTTTCTTTAAAATAAAGAAATAAATCTTTTTGCTTTACTTAAGCTCCTTTCAGATTACTTATTTAGTTGTGTTCTTTTCTCCCATGCATTCCTATTGATCTCTCTGACTGAACTCCTGATTTTCTTTCTTTCACCAAAAGGAGAAAAACAGACTGAAGCAGACAAACAGAATGTGAAAAAGGAGCAGAAAAAATGCAATAATTTGGTTCAGATTCTTGTCAAGGGTCTTAGAACCAACCAGTTTATTACATTTTCCTAGTCTTCTTCAATGACTGTGGCTATTTCCCTAATTTCTCTGCTACAGTGTCAGTAATTATGCTTCTTTATATCTCAAGGATACTGTGAAGAAAAACACACTGAAAATTGTGAAATGTACTGATAATATCTTCTATAAGAGAAGCTGAATTAATTTCTGAGAAAGAGAAAAAAATTGAATTGACTTGTAAATTAGATTACTTTTAGAGGTTGCTCTTTTGTGGTTTTATCTCAAGTGCAGATGGAATTTACTTGTAGGACTTCAGCTGTGAAGATTTTTACAGCCTGTCTGAGCTCTTTCCCCATTCACTCTGTTGCTGTAGATTGCATTCTTAGGCTTAGATTGCATTTATTTGGCTAAAGATAATGTAATGTGGAACTTGGTCTTTACTGATAAGACCAGCCCCCAGGGATCTCTGACCCAGAAGTCCAGAGTATATGAATGTTGAGAGAAAGACCTTCCCTTGGGCAAGGACGATTTGGTCAGAGAACACCAGAATGAACTTGACATCTACAACTCCATGGGCCCTGATGGTATGCATCCACCAGGGTTAAGAGAATTGGTGGACATCATGGTCAAGTCCCTCACAGTCATCTCTGAAAGGTCATGACCATCAGGAGAGGTGAAAGAAAGCAAATGTCACCCTGGTCTTCAAAAAGGTCAAGAAGGACCCAGGGAACTACTGACCAGTCAGCATCACCTCAGTCCCTTGAAAGGTGATGAAGGATCTCATTTTGGAGGCCATACTGACTACACCTGAATAGCTTCTTGTCATTCATGTCCACATGGATGACAAGAAGGTGATCAGGAGTGGTCAGTATGGATTCACTGAAGGCAAATCATGCTTAACCAACCTGACTGCCTTCTAGAGTAAAACAAATACCTGGGTGGATGAGGGGAGAGCAATGGGTATTTTCTACCTCGACTTCAACAAGGCTTTTGAAACTGTGTCTCACAATATACTCCCAGGCAAACTCAGGAATGATGAGTGGACAGTGGGGTGGATTGAGAATTGGCTGAACCAGAGGCTCATATTCAGTCAGCGGCACAGAGTTCAGTTGGAGGAGCTTTTTGTTTTTGTTTTTTTTTTTTTTTTTGTTTGTTTGTTTTTCTTTTTTGTTTTGGTTTTTTTTTGTTTTCCATAAGGGGTTTACTTTAAGTTTGTTTGGTTTTTTTTTACTTTGGGGTGTTTTGGTGGGGTTTTTTGTTGTTTTTTTTTTTTTTTTTTTTTTTTTTTCTTTTTTTTGGCTTACTCTGGGGTTTTTATTATTTTTGAATATTGAGATTTTACATTGTGGTTTTATGTTGGGATTTTATTGGGGGAGGTTGTTGTTACTTTGGTTTACTGTTTGGGTATTTTTATTTTTTGTCCTCCTTTTAGCTTGGTTTTCCTTTTTTTGTTGTCCACTGATTTTCACATGTAATTTGGATTACTTTGGATTACTTTGGCTGGTTGAGAGGTTTAATTGTTTTACTTTGGTTTACTTTTTTATTTTTTCCTTTCTGTTGAAGCTTTACTTATTTAGGTTTTTATGGTTTACATTGGGTTTTTTGTTGGGAGTTTATTTTTGGATTTTTAAAATTTTTATTTCTTTTGGTTTACAATTTTTTAAAATTTTTCTTTGTTTAAATTTTACACATTTTTTACATTGGGCTCATACATTGTATTTGGTGAGGGTTTAAACTTTTTTCTTTATTTTGGGTTTTCCATTTTTTATTGTGCCTTGGTTTTTGTATTATTTCACTTTACATTCCAGGTTTTTATAAGGGTTTCAGGTTTGGTGTTTTTGTTGTTATGTTTGTTTACTTTGGTTTTCCTTGGTTTCTTCTGGTTTTACTTCAGTCTCCTCAGTATGGTATGTTTGCTTTAGGGTAGTTGTTTTTTTTTTTATTTTTTGTTCCACATTATTTTTAATTTGTTTTGGTTGACTTTGCTTTACTTTTTAATTTACCTAAAAATGAACTTTTCTTAGTGTTATTTCTCATTTTATTCTAAATGTTAATTTAATTTATTTTACTTGTCACTTTACATTTTGGTTTAACTTTGTTTTACTTTTGTTAGATTTTTTTTCTGACTTCGCCTGGGGGAAAAAGTCTTCCCCACCCCTGGCTACAGGGAATGAGAGGCTGTCTTTGAAAGACATGGGAAGCAGGCAGGAACTTAGCCAAAATGGATCAGAGGAGGCCTGACAAGTGGTCCTACTCAGTGCAGCAGAGGAATGAAAAAAACATTAATAGCAATATTAATTCAAATACAAAAAATACTATACCGCAGTAGGTGGATCTCTTAAGTACTGAGACCTGCATAGCACAGTATTTTATTTTTGAATATGATTCTCCAGTGTTTGTAATTTTTGGAAATAAAACATGCTTTTACAGAATAAGCTCCATCTTTAACTTGCAGTTTTGTTTTCTTACCCATATGGATAAGTTACCTATTCAAACTTGGGTACTGAGATTCTTTCTGCAATGGGAAAGATGAAGAGTTTAGATTCTCCCATATAGCTGAACTAACTTTTTCTTCCAGAATTTCTAAATCCATGTGTGCATAGGTATTATACAAGAGATTTTGACCTAAAGGTGAATATTTCACTGTGCATTGGTTTGTCTTGGACAGAGGTTGGACTACAATCTTCAAGCAACCTTCAATCTTCAAACAATTCTATGGTTTTATGATTCTAAGATCCGAATATTATGAAAATCTTCATCGTAAGAAGAGCCGTAGTGCCCACAACCATTGCTGATTCTACTGTCGTCATGGTTTTTAAATTAGCTTCCAGCCAGTCTTCTTCAGCTTCCAATAGCAATTACATGGCAAAAGACAGACTTGCATATCTGCAGCCATAACTCTTTTAGGATTGCTTTCTCTTCATATATGAGAAGATCCTTCTGTCTGAAGGATTGCCAGGAACACTTCTGGAAAATGTGGAGAATTCATGAAAATAAGACTGTCAGTAAAAATTGGTATTGCAGAACTAGCAAGGCTATTTTGTGGCATTCTTTCCTACCTTGTGCTTTTAGTTTCTGCAAGTTTTAATCATCTTTAGTGTGTGGCTGAATTTTAAGCTTATAATTTGCTTCTCGTTCTAAATTAAAATTTGGATTTCTTTTTTATTTTGTAATTTCCTGAAACTGCAATCCATTTCCAGTATGGACTATTACATATTTTAACATTCTTCAGAATAGCACTCCAGGGTCTTCTTTTGTATCACAGACACACAACAAGAGTACCACAAATGAGGCATCATTGACCAGGTTTTATGCTTTTCCTTGCCATTTTACAAAAATGCTAAATTACTCAATGTTGTCTTGGCCTTTTCCATAAATGCTGACAGCCCACAATTTCCTCTTCCACTTTTTAAGTATCACATTTTTTTACAGTACTCTATAAACTATGTCGTTAATCAGATAGTGTAAAATCCAATTAGAGACATTAGAATCCAGAAATACAAGTGTTAAGGAATTTATTTCTTGATTGACAAGAAAGCCAAATAGACTCATCTATTTAGAATCTTAGCAACAATTAGCTGCCTTAGTTTCATTTATTGTGACATAAAAAATCTGGTTTATTGAGAGCTCTATTGAATAAGATTTCTATGATATGCACCATGAGAAAATATCTTCAAACTAAAATGATTGTTTTGCTGTAATAAATTGAACCATATGTACACTATGTTATTCAATCCTTTTTCTTCAAGGCATAAATTGATATTAAAGAACATTTAAGTCATAACACATGGTTATCCAGGCATGAACGAGGCAATAACCCATATAAGTTGTCAAGGTGAAGCCAAAGCATTTATTAGAGGTTTGTGTTGTTTTTGAAAAGTGCACGGTTGGATAAACATGGATTAGTGCTATTATGCTGCTACGATGACTCAAGTGTGTTTTTACAGTGTCAGTAATTTTTATGTTTAAAAATCACTGGTGCAGTATATTAGCTATAATTTATGTTTATCATCTTGTGTACTCTAATAGGTTTCAACAAACCATTTAACACTTCAGCTTGTGCATATACATTACTTAATAGGTATTTATCTTAAAAAAGAGATACTTAAACGGGACTTTCAAAGCTTGCAACTGCATGCTAAGAGCAAATACTGCAGTCAGGCACATTAACTTTTTTTCCTCTGGTCTGCATTTAACTTTGAACAGTGTGACCACACAATTTCTTTGTACATTTTACTCCTAACCAGTGCAGGAAAGATATATCATCTCTAAACCCCATCAGCCTGAATGACATCGAAGTCCCTGACATGAAGTGTCCGTCACACTTACTAAGTAGAGTAGATGAGATAAAGCCTACGCAGCTGAAAATGCCAATAAGTTCCTGTCATCAGAGGTTGCCCTTTCAGGATAGCATAGGACTTAATGCTTTCCTGGTTAAAGGATATTGCTAATAGCAGACTCTATTAATTATACTTCTTTTGCTAGTCTTTTTTGGTACCTTGGTTAGCTTGTTTTTGAAAATCAGTTACCCTTTCTCAGAACTCTCAACACTTGGTTTGGGAAGCAACCTCATCTCAATATAAAATAGTTGGGTTTGCCAAAAGAAAGAACTGAAATAAAAGCTTCACTTGGGGAGGGCTTTTAGGTGGCAGTGGATGAGTTGCACATAATTTATGATACTATTGAGAGCTTCTGACAACATGTTGCTTATTACATGGGTTGGGCTGATAGTGACTTTCTGTTCTAGACAGTCTAGGTTTGAATGACTGGTGTTTAGTGCTTCCATAAAAGAGATTGATGGAAATTTAAAAACCATCACACTGGTCTTTTCTTGGGGTGAGAATTCTCCTGCAGTTTACTGAAGTTAGCTATTAGTCAGTAATTTTCAGAAAAAACAGCCAAACAAATATTTCTGTAAATTCTGAATATCAATCCCATAAAATGCCTGATTCCTTTGCTAGTGAGGTCATTTCAGAGGAGCAAAACGAGTTGATGCAGAACCCTGAGATTATGGACATGCTGATCTGGTGCGTAATAGATTTTTTACAAAGAGGTTATCAATTCTCCTGACTCAGCCAAGCATATCTGTTGGCTGAGTCTGCAAATAGGGAGGATTTATTACTCACATGGGAACAGTTGACCAAGATGGACTACCTGTTATTGCAGACTACTTTTTTTGGAGTAACCTCTTTCTTAAACTTAATTAAAGAAGTATTGATATAATTCAGAGAACATTCCTAAGTGCCTACAAACAGATAACTTACTCATTCAAATTTAGTTTTTATGGAAGTATGCTTAAAAGACTCAGGTGTCAATTGATACCTGTAATAATTACATGTACATAGATATTACTTTTTCTTTAATATTCACCTATTTAATAATGGAGTACTAAAAAGCCATAACTGACTATTACACCTAAACAACACACGCCATTTTCACTGCTTTAGGGTACACACTTAAAACTATCTTTTTGTGTTGCCAAATGTACTACTAGCTTCCATGTTAGGCTTTTTAAACAGTTTATTCTGTTGACATTTTTAGAAATTTTTGTGTTCTGTGCAGTAGGTGATGTAGTGTAGTCTGTGTTTGATGTCTTTCCTGGAAGCATTACTTATTTATTTTGTTACAGAACTCCCTGAAGACCACGTGGGAATGTGGTCCCATTTTGCAAGGTGCTATACAAAAGCATCATGAAAGAGTGTTTCTGCCCCAGGGAACTCACAGTTTTATCATTACATATTTAGAAAAAATTGAAAGCATGGTATTTTTCCAGGAAAACAAGGACAAGGAAGTCAGAAGTACATTTTTGTGGAGGTCTGTACTTGTTGGAACCCTGGATGCTGAAAATATTGGGCTTTCTGCTCTGATGGGTAGTGACCCTCAGGAGAGTACTGCCGTTGACCTGAGGCCATGGGAATGGCTTCCAAAGCTGAGTGATAGCACTGGGAATGTGTGTGTGTGTGTAGTTGTATAGAAGTGTATAATGTCACAGGGTGAAATATTTAAGGTTTGTGGTTTTAGGATATAGAATACAGTAATATAATATATACTATTATATATACACATATTATATTATATTTATTATATTATATTATATTATATTATATTATATTATATTATATTATATTATATTATATAAGATGATATAAGATACAAGTTATAAGATATAAGATATAATATGGGACAATATGGAGGGATTTGGGAATTGTCTGAGTCCTTCTTCTTCACCTTCTTCTTCCTCCTTCTTCTCGGGTTTGGAGGATCTTTTCTAATTGGTTAGTGAAAGTCCACATCGCGGACATTGAGTGATCTTTAATTGAGTTATAAATATAAACAACTTAGGTGTCAGGTTTTAATTGGTATTGCTTATTATTTAGAAGTCCTTGAAATGAGTTAGAAGTAGCCATTTTTCTTGCCATTTTCTTGCCTTGATAGACAGAGCTCACACCTTGTGGGAATACACAAGACAGAGAGTAAGACAGACTTAATTAGCATAGCTAGTCTGATGACTAGGATGCCATGGCAAGGACAAACAGAACTTTGAGATTATGAGAAGATGGGATTAAACCTGCTTAAGGGAAGAGATTCAATCAACCCCCTATGATAAAGATGTTGTAAAATACATAAGTTGCTTGTATGATCTTTTAACCTAATTATTGTAGTAGAAATTATTAACCTTACTAAAATGGTATATAAGTTCTTGGAAAATCTGAGTAAAATCAAATTATGATAACCAAAATCAGTCTTCCCGTCTCTCCATCAATCGCCGATAAAACTCTTACCACTCTCCTCTGGGGAAGACAGTGCAGATCCTTGATAGTACTGCTGTCTCATCTGGAAGGCTTTTCAGAGCTGCTTTTATTCCTGTGAAAAAAATCTGGAGACTTTCTTCTTAGTGAAGATGCTGCAAAGGCCAGCTGTTGTCCATGGCATGGAAAACCCTTAGTTGAGGCCTGAGCTGCCAAAACGACATGAGGGCAGGTTCATCACTTTTTGCAGTCAGTCAGAGCTCGGCATGATGGCCAAAGAGGTCACTCATCAACCCGATTATTGGGCAAGCTGTTAATCAAATGCATTTATCAATTTCACTGCTATTGCCAATTTTAAAATTATGTGAGATATTAGCAAATCTCTTTTTTTTCTTCTCTGATTATGGTAATGGCTATCACAAGTGGCTATGTCGTCAGTGTGATTTTCTACTCACTCTCTGGTGGAAGCTCTTCTATTTTTATGACCGTGTTGGTGTATGGCCATGGGAGTAATGAAGTAAGACTCCATCATATCTTCTGCTGTTCTACACCAAAGGCCTCTGATGATACTAACTCCTTACATGACCACCCCTGGAAACACTGTCCTCTTTCTGTTCCAGGGGCTGTTTAAAGTAGCCTCTTCTCTATAGAACAGGTACGCAAAGAATATAAGGTTGACAGTCATGGAGAAATGAACGGATAAGGCAGCAAGGTTGCCTTATTTTTTATTACTCACTGGAAGTGCCTTTCACATTGCCAAGGTACCCCAAACAGATTTATGTTTCAAACAAACAGTTAAATCCCCTACATCTGAAGTTACTGTCTAGTCATAACTTCATGGTTCAGGAAGGATGTCGAGAAATTGCAGAGAAGTCAGAAGAAGCTTCTCAATATGACTTGGGTTCTTATGTACATGATCTGTTGGGAAAGGCTGAGGGATTTGATTTTATTTATTCAGCTGGAGTGGTTGCAAAATGGAGATCCAGCTGAAGCCTACAGCTGCTTGAATAAAATGATAAACATGGAGCTGTTCTTGGTACTGACAAATAATACAGCAAGGAGAACCAGTCATATGTTGCAGTTTGGAAAGGTCCGTCTGAACATTAAGAAAATGTCTCAGTGAGAGGTATGGATATGTAATGTTTTCCCAAAGACCATGGGATCATCAGCCTTGGAGGTTTTTAAGGCAGGGAGGTAAAGGCATGGCTGACCTGACCATGTCCTGGCAACAATCCTGCTCTGAATGGGACATTGTACTAGGTGACATCCAGATACTTTCAGACAGCATTTGGGTGATCAGTGAAATATAATCTTCCAGTTTTCAGCTGGGTTTTTGTTGTGTTTTTCTCCTAGAGATAATTTTTTTCACATTTTAGAATGGCTTACTGTGACAAAGTGACAGTACCCTTTCTAGGTTTCTTCTTGTCCAAGATTGAATTAAGTCCACGAGTGTTCCTTACCTTTTAGACCTACCACACAGGTTAAACTCTATTTGTCTTACAAACATTCTTTCTCATTTTCCCTTTTCCTCATGGGAAAAGGATGTTTCCAATTGCTGATGAAAGTCTTTGAGCATGAAAGATGTAGAAGGATAAACTTCTCTCTGTCAGGGTAGAAAGCTCACTAGAAGGATATTGGAGGATGCTTTTTGCTGACAAGTTTTTTTAGTGCTGTGCCCATAAAACTGGAGACATGGTATATTTCCCCAGTAAAAACTGTAGGTCTAGCTAGGCCTAAATCTATAGAAGTAATTTGGAAGGGCTGGTAGAACTGTTTGTTTAAAATCAGCCTTGAAAGGCCTAGCAAGCATGGTTCTTATGAATATCTGGAACTTATTTTTCTCTATGCCATCTCTTTTTTTTAAGAAAGATCTTACTAATTGAGAGAATTTCATTTTGGTTTAATACGGGTATTTAAAATTATGATAACCTTCTAGTACAGAGAAAGCTTAATGTTATTCAAGTTAGAGAGGCTGTAGGTGGAAGCAGGATAGCCAAGACCTTGATGTCAGCCCTGTTCTTAGTCAATCAAGATTACCTTTAATGGCTTTTCATATGACTGCTCATATTATTATAAGTAGATGAGCTAAAAATAGGGGAAATAAGGTAGAGAATTACAGGCAAATTTTGAAATTATATTGTTTAATTGAAAAATGAAATCACAAAAGAATTTGATCATAATTTGGTGAATTTACTTGGACGTATATATTTAGATTTTTTTATTCCCATGAGATAGGTAGTTTGCATTTACATTACTGTTATGTGAGAAGTTTGCCAAATTTAATCAAAAGGTTTTGATTGTTTATTCACTACTCTCAATGATGAAAATGTACTGATATTCTCAAACAAAAGAAGGGATGCATATTTTGTTAGTAAGACTTTCTCACAATTATGCAAGAAATAGAGATAAGCAGAATTTCTATTTTGATACTTCCCATTTTAATCTCATTCCTGCTTTACAGAAGAAGAGAGAACAGGTTTTTTAGGAGCAAACAGTTTTAAAAATATATACCTCCATCTATTCAAATATATACATATAAGAATAACAAACACATGTGAATATATACGCATATATAAATAATGTGTATAGAAAGTAAGTGAAAAATCTTCCTATCTCAATAATTTCTTACTTTTTTTTTGTCAGATTACTTAAAAATAGATCTTTAGTTATGCACAGAGTGTGAATCTAACAGATACTGATGGTCTTGTATGAAGTGACGATATTAATATTGAAGAGAACAGAACACTCTATACCTTACCCATCTGATTTCCCCCAATAAAACTGTATCTTCTATTGGGATATTATTTCATTTTTATTTGTTTGTGGCTTAGGACCCCTGCTTAACAGATCAAAACTGTCCCAGAGAATTTTAACTTCTAGTTTGAGAAAATAAAAATTTCAAAGGTTGAGAGTAGGGAAGAAGGAAAAGCATTAAAGACAAAAAAGTCATAATAAGTGTATGAATATTTTTTTCATTATTTCTAAAAGATCTTAGAGGGTTTATTCGTTATTTAGAATAGAGGGAAAATTCATTATTTCTATGCACATGTGACAATATCTTAAATTACTGCAGCTGTGCTCAAGTACAGCTTTTTACTAATACAAAATTGTTTAGCTCTGAGAAATATAATTTTCCTAAGATATTTCTTCTTTAGATAAAAACATTTGCACTTAACATATCTGGTTAGCTTGATATTCAATAAAACAAAACTGTAGTAGACTGGTTAAGCCTAAATCTGAGTTGTTTTTCTGAGGCAGTAATCTGAAAGCTGCATTACATGTACTGGCACAAGACTCAGTCCTCTGCTTCCTGATACTTGTGTAAGTGTACTCCAACAAGTAATGCAACACATAAAAGCAAACTGAAAAAAAAAACAACCCTACCAAAGAACCAGTCTGAAGGGCTTTTCCTTTGCTCATAATTTCTCACAAATCAAGAACTTTTTCCTCTTTCTGTTTTGCAAAGCAGTTACTTGCACAGCTTGCGCAAATCTCAAACAGAACATTGAGAGCATAGTTTGGCCTTTATGCCAAAGATGTGTAACAAGATACCAGGAAAGGCATTTTGTCTAAATTCCAAGGCGGTCAATTTTGTACACTTGTTCACTTATGAAGATTATGGCTTGTATGTAGCAATTTTTATGCTCACAGTTTAGATTATTTTCTAAACAAACACTTACAGAAAACTATAGAAACTAAGGAACTATCAGTCTTAACAGAAGCAATTCTGACAAACAATTATTTTCATTTTAGCACTGACAATTATGTAAATGTGTCTGGAACAGCAATGGGCACCTTAATTATGACACCTAATTATACCAGTTTATTTATACACCTCCTTGAACAACAACACTTTATTTATAGCTCTCCCACTCATTCAAAGAAAAGAAAAAATAAAGTGGAATTTCATAGATGGTTGCTTTATCATTGAAACATAAACACAACTTGAACTATTT
The DNA here is from genome assembly GCF_029207755.1 of Chamaea fasciata. Lineage (NCBI taxonomy): Eukaryota > Metazoa > Chordata > Aves > Passeriformes > Sylviidae > Chamaea > Chamaea fasciata. Next base: position 116,725,939 of record NW_027094086.1, on the reverse strand, counting down.
GAACTTGAACCTTCACATATATAGCATGTCCATATTGTATTACGTTCTTTTTGTTTTCCATCTTTCAAAGAAAGATAACTTTTTATATCTTACTATGTAAGAGAAACACTCTTTCATTTCTGGTAGAAATCTTTCAAATTTGCAGCATATTAAAATGCAACCCAAAATTACCTACATTCCCTTATTTTTAAAATTTTTCATAATCTTCTTGCTGAAAGTTACAGAATTACGAAGACTAGGTTGAAAAGGACTTTTAAGATCCCCAAGTCTAAGCATAAAGCTAACACTGCTGAGTCCACTAGTAAACCATGTCCCAAAGTGCTAATTTACATATCTTTTAAATACCTCTAGGGATGGTAACACCACGACTTCCCTGGAAACCTGTTCACATGCTGGACAACCCTTTCAGTGAAGAAAATTTTCCTAATATCAAATGTAAACTTCCCCTGGTGCAACTTGAGGTCTTCTTCTTCTTCTCCTTCTTCTCCTTCTTCTCCTTCTCCTTCTCCTTCTCCTTCTTCTCCTTCTTCTCCTTCTTGTCCTTCTTCTCCTTCTTCTCCTTCTTGGAAAAAGAGACCAACCTCCACTGCACCAAGGTCTCTCCTGAGCTCCTTTTTTTCAGTCTGATCAAGCCCAGCTTCCCCAGATGCTCCTCACAGGACTTGTGCTCCAGACTCTTTAACATGGGTACTGCGCTGCCATTCCCTGAACATGCTCCAACATCTCAATGTCTTTCTTTTCTTTCCATACTATTTTTGATACAGGCCAGGATGTCATTGGCCTTCTTGGCCACCTGGGGAAACACTGGCTCATGTTCAGCCACTGTCAACCAGCATCCGCAGGTCCTTTTCTGCTGGGCAGTTTTCCAGGCACTCTGTCTGCTCTGTGGTATTGCCTGGGGTTGTTTTGGCTGAAGTGCAGGACCTGGCACTTGGATTTGTTGAACCTCTCACAGCTGGCCTCAGTCCATCAAGCCAGCCTGTCCAGATCCCTCTGTGGAGGCTTCATACCCACCAGCAGATCAACATTCCTGCCCAACTTGGTGTCAGCTGCAAACTTACTGAGGGTGCACTCCATCTCCTCATCCAGACCATTCTTTTCATAAAGATATGAAAGGGGACTGGACCCAACACTAAGTTCTGGAGGACGCCACTTGTGACCAGCTGTCAGCTGGATGTAACTCCATTCACCACCACTCTCCGGGCCTGGCCACTCAGGCAGTTTTTTACACAGTGAAGAATACATCTGTCCAAGTCAGAAGCAGCCAGTTTCTCCAAGAGAATGCTGGGGGAAACAATGGTAAAGGCTTTACTACAGTCGAGGTAGACAGTGCCCACAGCCTTTCATCTGGTAAATGGACCACCATGTCATGGAGAGAGTACCACAGCATACATGAAACCAAGAGTTATAAAAGTATTTTATTAAGTGTAAGACCCCAATTCTCTGCTTGAAAAAATGTTGCAATCTTCATTCTGGATTATTATAATTTTTCCTTTCCAAGAAAATAATGTTATTCTATGGACAAGCAGGACAATTTTATGTAAATTATTATGACCAGAGTCCTTGCTTAGGACTTGCTTAGGATTGGTTAATGAACTTAATAAATAACAGAAATAATGATTCAATGAGACCATCTCAGTTTTCCAGTTAGGCTGTACTGTCTAACAAATAAAGTATTACAGAAAGTGTCTGTATGTCTCTGAGTCTTTCCATCACTGAATTATCTGAATGACCTTGGGGTCGAGCACAGAGAGCTACTTGAACAGAGATGTTGCTGGGGAGGAATATTTATAAGTGGATATGCTCTATTGTGCTGTGTTTTTAATTTTTTTCCCCTGCTGCAGTCAGAGAAATGGGATTTTATAACTGTTTCTTAGAAATCATAGAATCATAGAATATCCTGAGATAGAAGGCACTCACAAGTATCAAGTTCAGATCCCCGTTTCAAATAAGAAAGACTGCTCTCATGGATACACCTGATGCTTCTCTCCCAGAGGACAGAGATCCAGAACTGTCTAGCACTTGGCTAACAAGATAGCAGTGTTATATAATTCCCACAACATGTTCTAAAGAGGTTGTCGACCTTCCCTGTTATCTTATTATTCCCATTTAATTTCTTTGAAACCTTTATTGTCCAAGCTCAGCAACTGCCATTGAGTCCTTTGGTTAATCTCCTCACTGTTTTATATCCAAGGAAACAGTGATAATTATGTGGGTTGTTTAGGTTTGGGGTTTGGGGTTTGGGCTGGGGAGGGATTTGTTTGTTCTTTGAAACTGATTCAACATGTGGTGCAGATTTGGATAATATGATTTTTAAATTCATTTATTTGTTAAAACAAACCTACATTCTGTTTCCCAGAAAAAATCCTGAAATATATCCTATATATATCCTACAAAACCCTAGATCTTCCATTTGCAGACATTTATTATGCCCTAATCTCACTTGTTTTTATTTCCTGACAATGCACTCAGTGTATCTTTATAACCCTCTTTCAAGCTATTCTGTAAGATGTCCCAGCCATGTTGTAATTTAAAAATTATAGTTCAGGATGCTGCCATTATCTCTAAGATTCCTAGCATAGAATGAATCACACAGCCAAAGATTTATATTTTAGTAATCATGACTGGCACAACTCTTTCTAAAATTTCAACTGTACATTTAATATGACTAATAGCTTCTGGTCCCCAAACTTGATATATTTCTTCTTTACATGCAATTAAAGTTATATTTTCAGGCACAAGAGTTCAAAATTACTTCACCAGCAAGTGAGATCACTAAAGCTGGATAAAATAGAGATGACAAAATTGTACCAGGAGGAATCAGAGGGAATTAAGCAGATTAAGGAAGTAGAACAAGACTGAGAAGAAATGTGACAGTCTGATAATGACAGAAAGAAACCTGCTTTTTTTCACCTTTCTTCTCATCCTCACTCATTTCTCTCATCTTTTTGTGCTAGAGCTTTGTTATTCAGTAAAACAAACCATACACTTTTCATAAGAATTGCTTGAGAAGCTCAGGACAGAATTACACTTCAGACTAGTGACTTTAACATTCATAGGAGAGTGGGATCCAGAAAAAACCACTGTGTTCTAACTTAAGATCTGAGTTCAGATCAGAGCATGAAAATTAGAAGCCAGCACAGTTTGAATGGGAACATCACAGTCAAGAGACCCTGAAGTCAGGAAAGTTCTTGATTTAAATCTTTAATATGAGGAATGCAGGAATAGACAGTAAAGGAGTACTTTACTTAAAAGCTACAGGAAGCAGTACTATTCTAAGAGGACTAGTAGCTGGATCACAGTTCATTTTCATAAGAAATATGTACAGTATATTCATGAGTGTCCTCAGTGGGGCTGATTCTAAGACAGAAGCACATGGTTGATACCTTCCCTTTTGGCAGATTTGTTTTCAAACTGGTATCAGTAATTTGGTTCCATGGAAAGAATAATGTCTAGGTAAATAATGGAGTTGAGACTGGGAGTGCTGAGTTTGGAGCCCTAGAACAACAGAATATATCTGATGACTCTCAGCTGTATGGTGGTATTTTCCCACATAAGTGCTGTAAAGATACATAAAAGAATTGCAGAGCCTTTCAAAGCTCTAAACAACTTGCTTTCTGCATGTCATTAAGGGTGCTGGGGATATCTACCATGCATCTGTTCACAGGTATGCACAGGCTTCCCTGAGAAAGCTTTATATCCTATAGCCTATGACTCTGTAGTCTTGAAGTCATAGTAGTGTGAACTTCAGCTTCCAAGGACCTGTCAGTCTTCTGCAGGGCCTGTGCTGCCTTCTATAACACCTGAACTGTTTTGGTACACGAGCTAGTTGAAGGATGCACACAGAAGATGCAATTCTATGCACCTGGATGGGAGTGAACATCCTTCATTTTGTAGCTGCAGTGCAGATCATCATATAAAACCCCACATTTGGGTACAGGGTAACATTCATAAGTAGAACTATACCATCTGCCTACATGTTTGCACTGTTTCTTTCCAATGAACAGAAGCACTATCACATCTGCCTTGTGAAACCGCTTGTAGCTGCTCAATGGCTGCTCAGTTCATAAATTCATAAAACTGCTTATCCCAGTCATTGCACAACTGAGATGCAGAAACGGAGGAATGCTGGTGAGATGGTAGTCTAGACGCCTTGACTCTTACTTGCTCAGAACCACTGCAATTTCATGCATTCTACAAGAACAGTAGGTTTTGAGTTTTGTAACAGTGCAGGTATATTTTGTTTCTATGTTTACACCATCAAGAAGTTGTTATGTTAAACTTTGCTTATAATTTAAATATGGCCTGATTGGAGAGAGACATATAAAAGAGTCAAGCAACTTCCTATTATTAGTGAAAGCAGAAAAAAATATTTTAAATGTGGAGTTCACTCAGAATCCCCCACTGATCTCTAACAACAACAAGAATTAAAAACATGATGACTGCATCCTGTAATTTTTGGTAAAGCACTCAAATTATCAGAACTGTCATTAGGTGAGGGTTAGAGTGGACACAATTCCAAGAGAAATTGAGTGCCCAAGTCCCTTTAAGTAGCTTTGGAATTTTCAATCATGCAGTCAAGCCTTATATCTTTTGAGTCACTGACATACGTATTACTCACTTCACTGATCTGAAGAGGAAAAAACAAATAAAAACAAAAATAGCACCTCCAGTAAAGGAATTTCTTCAACAAGGAATTTTTAAATGTGCACTCATTTGGCAGCAGCCTTTTTGCAAGATGATTATACAGTGTATGAATGTTTATTGCCTGACTTAAAGATGCACAATGTAAGATTAACAATTATAGTGGGGGGGTTTTTCTGCAAATGCTGTATTTCTGCTATTGTGTTTGCAGAATACAGCTAGATAATAATTGATTCTGTGACAGGGATTGGCTAATTTGCCAACAGTATAGTATAAAACACATTTATACAGTCAATTACACCCAAGTGCATGGCCTATTTGCTTTATAATTTCATAAACTTGCCAGCAATTTAAATAAAAAAGTTCCATTAAATTATCATATCATGTGATAGAATGATATTGCCAAGTATATTAAACCATGTGTGTTCAGCCAGAATTAATTAAATAGTATTACTTTTTTCTTATTAACACATTGAACCTATCCTTCCTACTCAGTACTAGAAATAGAAGCCTATTAGTGAACAAAGTAAACTTAAGGGCAAAGTTTAAACATTTTCCTGAGGGTGCTTCATTAAAATTCCTCGTTCTTTTGTTTAAACATTTGCTTATGCTAAATGTACTTGTATTGTGAAAATATTTTATGTTCTTAGATATGAATATTGGAGAAGTTTAAAGGTAATATTTAATAATAATATTCAGACATTTAGGGCAGGTCTGATCTTACTTTTCTCACCCAACTTTGTTTTAAACTTCATTCCCTACCTATCTTTTGTCATGTTTTGATAGCCTTATGAGGTAAAAAGTAATATTAATTTTTCAGCATGACCATTATCCAAAGTCTCCTCAGCTTCCCCTGTTAAACAGTGAAATAAATAGGAAATACCTGGTTTATATGCAATATGATGGCTCAGAAAAACTTCTTGTTTGAAGAAGGTGACAACAAACAGTGAGAATTAATATTTCCATATAGTTTTAATACAAATTGACCTACTAAGTTATGAAACAAAAATTTCTCAATAACCTGCTCTGTGTACTTGCAAACATGCTTTCTCTCCCTCTCTCCCTGTCTCTGCCTTTCTCTCTCTCTCTCTCCCCCTCCATCCCTCTCTGTCTCTCATATCAGGCATTGGAATATCAGGCTCTGTCTGAGATCTCTTGGTTTTGAAACACAGGGGATCCTTTCAGGGAAAGCTCTATCATCTTATTTTAAAAAGACTTTTAGAAAACCCCAGATTTAAAAAGTGCAGCTTTGTAATTACTGGCATGTATTTAGTTTAATAAGATAGTGTATTTGAAAGTGGATAAGCATATCTTTAACAGCAGTCTACCAGGAATCAGCAGAAATAATTACTGTCAAGATTTAATTATGTCAGACAAGAGTATCTGTCCTGAATAACAGTGTCGACAGTAGAAGCTGGCGTTGCTCTACGTTCAAGCCAGCTCTCTGTATACTTCTGTTGAACAAAGTCTTAGCTATTCTGCTGTGACTGACTTCAAATTAATGTAGTTGAACATATCAAAACAATGAAAAAATTATGGATGGTAAAAAAGAGAGGAATATGAAGAAAAAGAGACTTTTGAAAGAATTGGAGTTGGCCTTTGTCTTACATGCAAGACATTGATCAGAAAGCATATAAGCATGTTGATGTGGGAGCAGTATGGTATGGCTGTATAAAAGAGATCAGAGGTATATGTGTAAGAGTCTCTACCTTCTCTTAAGAGGACCTTCAGAAATTATGTAAAATTATTTTGACTTTGATGTTGTTGATTTTCTGATTTCTAAGGCAGGCTTTCGTTAGAATGTCTCCAGACTAAGCAGAATACTATAGTTTGTGTTGCAGCCGAACTGAAATTCTAAGTTTTTGATTAACCAAGCAAGTGGTGTTATTGAGCAAAGCAAATCTATAATCTGAGTAAATATTACACAGTATTATTAAACAAGCTTAAAAAAAAGAAAGAAGAAAGAATTGTACTAGACTTAATTAAGGCTTAAAAAAAGCTTGCTTTTATTGGCAATTTTTTTGTTGCAACAAGAAAACTAAAAATTAAGAGGATGGTTGGCAGCAATATTGATATGCTAATGGATAAACATTCTAATTTAGAAAAAAACTAATCAGCAAAGACATTACTAATGGAAATGTACTGGAAAATGGCTAATGCTGTATGCAGACCTGGTATCTCCCAAATTAAGAAGAACTCATTTTGTGTTTATAATTGTAACTTGGAAGCTAAGCCTTGATCTTCTCTCTGCTTTTCTTTGGTTAATATTTAAAGATATTTCAGGTGACCTGTCCTGGTACCATGACACCTGTTTGGCTTCTCTATAATTATGCTGCTGAAATTACATGTTCTGTTTATTGAAAGGAGCAGAAAGTCTTACATTTTTTTTTCTATCTTATTTACCAGACACTTTCTCTAGACAAAGAGACCCTCCAAATTAAAGACTATATATGAGCCTGGTCTTCTGACTGAGGAGTGGCAGAACTGCTCTGATTATCAGTATTAGATGTTCACTGTCTCAAGAACTGATAGATTAATGATATATTAATGATAATGATGATAATATTAATGATATATTTAGGCACTAGGGTAGGACTTATTGTTGGCTCTGCTTTTTTACATCATGATCAATGAATTCACTTGCAGCTGATTTAAACCAGTTCTGAGTCTTTTCTCTCATCCTGCTATCACTTGTATGCCTCCTTGTCTTGTTTTTCCCCCAAGATGACTGTTGCAAATACTTTTTTAGAGGGTACACACTCTCTTTCTAATTTTAGTCTGTATTTTGAGTGCACAAATGTAAAACAGGTTATTTTAACCACAGCTCATGTTATGAAAGATTTCTGAGGTGTTTTTAAGTCTAATAATCTTTTCTGGCTGGAAAATGTCATTAAAAGATTTCAATTAAGGAATTAAATAACAAACATGGTTTTGAAACAGTTTTCAGAATTTTCCAGTGTACTGGGGAGGTATGGAGGACAAAACTTCAGTGCTTAGAGTTGTATGGTGTGTGAAGTTGAAAATGATGGAAGGTTGGAAATGATTCAGTTTAGTGGGAAGGTGAGGTTTGAATATCTGGGTTACATGAACTCAAGATCCAAGGGAACGTTTGTGTATGCACTTCTCAAGCCACTTTGGACAGTTTTCATGTAGTTTTCATGTATTTTTCTTATATCCTATACCTTTGAAAGAAACAGAAACAGTGGGATAAACTGGGATTAAGTGATAAAAGGTATTTCAGACTGCACAGATGTACATAAATTTACTCAGATTATTGCCTTCTTTTAAAGCATATTTATTTTGTTTTCAGAGTGTTGTTACATGTAGATCATAGAGGGCAAGTTCTTAAATTGAAAACACTTGTCTTAAGGTGATATGGATGTACTGCATAGAGACAAATAATTTCAAATCAATTTAAATCAGTCAATCCGCCTCACAACATAAAGTAAGATCAGAAGACCTATTGACAATGGAAAATTACTCAAGTCTAATGTTTGTAGAATACATTTAAGAAGATCTAAACCCCCAAGAATTTTTTGAGTGAAAAGAATTCTAAAAGAATTTCATGTCCTAATAATTGCCAGGATTCCATGTTTTGTGTCCTGACAAATAAAAAATTAATTTGCATCACTTCCCTGGCTTTGATTGAATGCTTAGTAAATTGTCATGATTCTTTTTTAAAGGACAAATAAAAATATCTATGAAATTAATCTTTTTCTCAGATTGGCATGGGGCTAAATAAAACTGAGTTCTACAAGACTGTTGTAGATGAGGGAAATTTACTCAATCCTTTATGATTTACATATAAACAGGAATATTTTAGCCCTATAAAAATGGATCATTCACTTTGGATTCAGACATAGCATTTGAACAGAGAAAGACAATTGTAGGACCATTTTAATTAGACAGTACTTGATGTTAAATGTTAAAGTTTACATAGGTCAGACAATTAACTGAAAATAAGAAATTACTACTGCGCACAGAAAAATTCTTGCATCCCACAGATCAAAGCACACAACATAACAAAGCCATTCACTGGTTCCTCAACATTTGGAAATTTTACTTGTTTTATCACTTATTTATCAATTAATATAAATTGGAGAAGAAATAAACATCAAGAAATTTCTTTTCAATAAATAAATTACATCAAAAAAGCAAGTAAACTAGGAAGAGTTACTGTTATTGCCAATAACATTTTAAATGAAAAAATACTCTCATTATGGTGAAATTAGAATGCTTTTGTATGATGCAATGAATATACTTCATCATCCTTCAATGAATGATAGAATGGACCATCTTCCTGAGGCTACATGTTTCTAACTCATGGCTGAAACTTTATTGATAAATGCACTCACACACATATAATATTTTAAATGTGTGGGATAAATTGCTCATTTCATATGTTATGCTTATTTCTTTCGTCACAAAATTGATTTAATTTGTTCCATTCAGGATATTCCAACAAAGATTTTTAAACAGAAGAAAAATCAAATTTGTGTCTGGTAGATAATTATCGGTCAAAAGTAGCAAGCTGATGCTGGGGCCTTGAGAAGCAACATTATGTGCATTTGGAGATTTTAATCTGAAGTAGCTCTGTTGTTGTCCTAGGAACTAAAGATGCCTTAGCAGCTGGAGTAAATTAGGTGACCTCCTAAAGCCCAACTTTTGGTTCCATTCAGAAACAATCTGTATCATAAGATCTCAGGCTATTTCATGGCTCCAAAAAAAAATAATACAGCCTGGAAACAGACAAATATACTGCCCTGGTTTTCACTGGGACAGAGTAGCTGGTACAGTGCTGTGTTTTAGATTTACTAGAAGAATAATGTTGATACTGCATTGATGTTTAGTTGTTGGTAACAAGTGCTTAGTGTAAGTCAAGGACTTTCCATTTTTCCATGTTTTCCTGATGTGGAGGTGAACAAGAAGCCAGAACAGCTAACTCAGACTGGCCAAAGTGCCACAGAATATCATGACCAGTATATAAATTGAGGGGTGTTGGCCAAAAGGCACACATCACTGCTCAGACACAGGCTGGGCGTCCATCAGCAGGGGTGAGTAATTGTAGTGGACATTAGTCATCTGTCTTAGGTTTGCTTCTTCTTCTCTCTCCTTTTCATTATTACAATTATCACTGATATTATTAGTATAATTTTTATTGATATATTATATTTTGTTTCAATTATCAAGCTTTATTTACCCTAATATTTCCTTACCCACATGATTTAGTTTTTCAAGATTTTCCTCCCCACCAGGGAGGGGATGGGAGTTGTACAGGAGGAAATGGGTCAGGAGGAGAAGGGGAGAGCTCTATTAGCAAGTGTGTGGCTAATAGGTCAAGACAAATTATCCTTCTCTGTTCAGCACTTCTGACATTACTTCTGAAATATTATGTCTGTTTCCTTCAGCATAAGGAAGGTGTTGATTTGGTGAAGTGAGTGAGATTGAGGTGGCTGTAGTACACGATGAATGAGAAAAGTATGAAAAACCTCAGATTCGTTCAGGGCTGAGAAGAGAAGGCTCAGGGGTAATCTTCTTGCCACAGCATGAAGTGATAGGGAGAATGGAAACACAAAGAGGGTAGGTTTAGGTCAGATATTAGGAAGAAATCATTTACTGTGAGGATTTTAAAGCAATGGAACAGTTTGTCCAGAGAAGTTGTGAATGCTGCATCACAGAAAGGCCAGGAGAGATGTGGCTTTTAGCAACCTGATCTAGTGGAAAATGACCCTGTGTCTATGGTAGGAGGGTTGGAGTTAGGTGATCTTTAAGGTCCCTTCCAATCCAAACCATTCCATGATTCTATGAAATTATCAAAATCTTCATTATTTGCATTGGTTCGTCCTGTAGAAATGTAAGTATCACTCTCTTTGCAACAGGTTGATGACCCCATGATCTATTGTGGATCCTTTTGGACTTATTTTTTGTTATTTCTGGTGAAATATCTTCTTCTCTTTATCTCATTCTTTCTTAGAAATAGAATAGTATTGCATTCAATAATGAGTTACATACTTCCATTTAAAATGATATTAAGTATAGTTGTCTCTCCCTAAAACTGTAATTCTATAGGTATTTAAACAAAAGAAATACTCTAGACTTTTTGAGGGATAATTTTTCAGAATGATGGCACATACATTACTGAAGCATGAGAAATACAAATAGCTTTAAGATATTTATGCTTTTTACAGGCATTCTAACCTTTTTAGAAAATGGCTATAATTTGAAGATATAATGTGAAGGGAATGTTCTTAATGCTACATTAATTACAAGGGCTCTCTTTCGTTCCCTCTTTGCAGACATTTTTGTATTTTTATATGAAAAGATGCATATAATATTGTGGCAATAATGAGCTTAATGTAACTGGAAGCTATCAGATAAGATTGTATCAAAATTTCAAATACAAATAGCACTGAGTGTAGTATGGCTGAATGGCCCTCTTCATCTTGCACATGCTGAAAACTTTTTCCTTGCCACTAAGTGGCACTGTATTATTGTTAGTTGGTTGTTCTGATGATATTAAAAAACCTTTGGGCCAAATTTATTCTTGATACAGTCTTATTAAGTCAATGGAATACATGTGAAGTGAATTTGACCCATAGTTTTAAATGGCACCTAATTCTAAATAATTGCTTATCATTTCCATTGTGGAAGCCCAGAAGTAAAATAAAAATCAGTTTGTGCTCAATCTTGCAAAAAGCCAACCCTGTCATTCGGCATTTAACTGTTTCATTATAATTTTTTCCTACTGAATTAGCCCTAGTTTAAAAGGATCATCTTATCTATTTCAGTAGAACTGTAAGTAGATTTTGATTTAAAAACAGATGAGCTCTGTGATCTTTGCATTAACCCTTAATTTTCATCAATATAATATTTATTAAAAAGTATGTGAATTTGCTATTGAAAACCTTGTTATACTGTAACAAGGTATATCAAGAACAAAACCAAAAGAAGATTAGGTTTATCGAATGTCACAATTTCCTTTTTTTTCCCTTACAATGATGGAAAAGTAAATAGGCTCATGAGAATTTTCAAAACATTGCCTAAAGTCCCTTTTTACTTTGTCTTATCACTGTGCAGAAAACAAAGCTTTAAAACACTATAAACTTTTCAGCAAAACAGCTTGCACCTTTGGTATAAGACAGTCCTTTCCCTCAATAAACATTTAAATTGTTACTTGCTTTGATAGTAAAAGAAAATGACAGCTATTTACCTGAATTGTTAGTAAAGAGATAGTTTATTAAATCCTTTGTATATGAACTGAGAGACGTATTTGAGAACAAAAGGCCATGTTCACATCCAAGAATACCTGTCTCATTGGCTTCATACAGACCAAGTGATGTGTGCATGAGAATGGAACATGGCGCAGGATCTCTGGTGGCAGAAAGTATACCTGCATGAGAAAGCATTACCTTTGGAGGACAGACTCCATGAGCTGTCGGCCTGGCAAATATTTCCCTTTCAGTTTTCTATTAGACACACACATTTTTTATTCTTTTCACAATAGCAATGTAAATATTTCTTTTAGGTCCTAGCAGTGCCTTATCAATACATGACAGGATATTTAGAGTCACGGGTTTTTTCTGATAAGAGCTATCATTTATAAAATGGGAGAGATATTACTTTCTTCACAATGTTGGTTTTGTTAAAAACAGGAGTATTTTTTCCCTTTATCTAATACTAATCCTTGTTTAAGGTTTACCAAATTTCTGAGAGGTCAAAAATGACAGAAACTGTATGAGGGTGGCACGGCTGATTTGGTGAGACCTAACCTTTTATTAGGCCATTTGATATAGTGGAGGAGAGGAGGTTTGGGACACTCCAAAATCATCTCAATTATACACAATCTGTTGGGATATTAGAAGGAGAAGCAATGGTGATTAAAACTGCTCTTGCAATGTGCATGGAAGACTGCAATCTGTCTTACATTGAGTGACCAAACCAGGAACTGGTGGGAACCTTTCAAATGTTGTTTCTTTATTTTATTTTTAATCTGGTTTTGAAAACACAAACACATGGAATAAACTCAAATACTAGAATAATTCTTTCACTGATACGAGAATTTAGAGTACTGAAAAATACTACTTTTGTATGTTTCTGTTTGGGATGTTTCTAATTTGGTTTGTTATTAATAAATATATGAACAACATATACTTGACAAGATGACAGTAGATTATTTTGTTACTACTTCCCTTTTAGCAGTACAGTCTGTTCATGTCTGTTCTGATTTAGCTACCGGTATCAACCAGAATAAACTAATATTCAGGCATCCTGGGGAAAAAAGTAATGTCTTGGAGAACTAGTCTACTTTCCCCCCGACTTCTAACAAAAACTTGGAAATTATAAATACAAATTAATGTGAACTATTGTAAATATTAAGAAAATTTCCTGAAGGGGTGCATAAAGACAGGTTTTAAAAACAGCTGAAGCTTGGAGCAGCTGATTTGGCTCTTACAGTTCCTATCTCCAGCAGAAATTTCGCAAACTATCTGTTGGTCTAGTATGTGCCTACTGTATGTGGTGCCAAATTCTAGCTGCATCCACATGAACAAACCAACTTTGGAACTGGAATTGTGTACAGACTGTGAGAGTCAACACTGAAAGTGGTATAGTCTTAGGAGCGCTGGCAACATACTGCAGAGAGACATAGTCTGGTTTATCCAGTAAAAGTTTGACCATCTCTGATGCCCATTTTAATATCATTCTTGACAGTGCTTTCTTTATGGATAGCCTCCTGTTTTGTGATGCAGTAACCTGGAGATACATCCTTAGATATCCAGGCAGAACCTGGAAGAGCAATAAATCCCATCATGATTCCTAAGTTTACTTACTAGAATGCTGCATGCATGAAGTATCATTGTGCTTTTTCTCTTGCTCAGTACTTTTTCTCATTAGTCTGAGCTACTGCAATCTTATTTTTGCAGAGCACTTATGTACTAGGTATCACTACCTTGGAATGCTGACAATGAAATCACTGCAGTTTAAGGCCATTAATAAGGTCAGTCTAGCAACTTTTAGGAGCTGATCTGTAAGTTCTTTGCTGACATCTGTGCTCATGAACCAATTGCCATTTAAAGATCCCATCTGACATTTTCAGTTGATAACCGTTATGCCATTATGATGAGTTCTATGAGAAAGTTCTTTAGCCATTCTATTTATTAAGATTTTTTACTTCCCTCTTGTTAAAAACAAAAAGCCTTCAATTTGATTATTTTATAGTTGTAAGGACTGAGGAGAAAAGAAATATTATTTTAACAGATCATGAATGTACTTTTTTCCTAGTGTTTCTTTTTCCCAGCAGAAAAAGTAAAAGAAATCCCCTCATCTGTAGCTTATTATAAGATACTATAATTGTTTTGAATCTGTTGACTGGCATACAGAGTGTTTCTAAATGTGGAAAAGGATATATGGACTTTTGGATTTAATATAGTCAACACTTTCATGCAGGTTACGTAGAGATGTTTTAAATGAAGCAAAATTGAATCCAGTGTATTAAATGTGCTAATTTATAAATCACACATAAAAATACAAATAAAATAATTTTTCATGCATACCTGCATAAAACAATATCATGTCCTGAAATCAGTATTTAGTAAAAAGTTATTTATTCTCATTTGCAGTAGAACTATTAACTATTTTTCTCGATCATCTTCCAGGAATAAGAACAAAAAGTGAATAATGTCTACAGTATTTGGCTCATAGGACGTAACAATAGTGACAATATTTATTAAAAAAGCAAAATGTACATTCTCCTATTTATCTGAGAGTTGATCTTTCCGCTCTTTGCCCTCTAACAAGCATCTGTAATTCCATATGAACTATCTGGGAACTTAAGAGCACAATTCTGAGGACAAATGGAAGTCCTGAATGTGAGAATACCACAACTGGGCAAAAAGAAATCTATTGCAAGGTCACCTGGTGAATGGGTGAATCTATTGCAAGGTCACCTTTTTATGTTTATCAGATATAAACATAAAAACTCTGATTAGTGCAAGATAGGGCACGTCTGTGAGAAGAAGATGCCTATGTTTAACCTGTAGTTTGAGATGTTTCTAAAAAAGAAGCCTTAACCAAGCATTAGCTTCACGTCGTAGATAGAAAGGATAATACAAAATGTGACTTGAGTTTGTTTAGTGGTAAAGGGGAAGATGGCACACCACCTTATCTGGAATGTCAGAGTTAACATGTCTCTGCCCTACCACCCATCCCACGTTGCACTCTATATACGATGTCTCTGTTCACCGCACGACACGGGCACTATCTCACATCTGCGGTAGAACATGCATTTCTCCTGTTGTTCATATGTGGTAACAAGAGTTTTGTAGAGGATTCAGTATGTACTTTCTGAGATTATACATCTCAGAGCACTGAATCCTGGTTCACACCAAGTTTGTGAAGAGGCTTGGAGCCTTACCCATGATTTACGAAGACTGCAGCCTACGCACACCTACAACTTACCCACATTTAGAGAGATCATAGAAATTTGAGTAGATGGCACGGTAACCTAAATATGTAGCACCTGGGGTTTTGCACGTTTTCTCAGGCACTTTTAACTCTGCTTCTGTAGGCCTTTTTTGCTGTTCTACAGATTGGCTGACCAACATGTGCATAAAACTGAGATGTGCTTATCGTTTGTATCAAGACCAGTATCTCCCACACACACCTACATAACTAGCAATGACCTACATAAATTCTCTCATAAGTTGCTTTAAATACATGTGTTAAGCTGCAGGTGTTTCTGTGCTAGTTAATATAGGGCTTTTTTTCAACAAAGCTTTTGGTTTTCCTGATTCTTTCAGTTCAGAAAACTGGAGGTATAGTGACTCTGATTTTGCAGAAATTAATGCTTTGTAGCCCACTATTTTTTATGGAAGTTGAGAATGTACAAATTGCTGATGGTGTAGTGGCATGCCCTATTTTTTTTAAACAGAATTGAGGGCTGATAATTGCTGCCACAAAAGATTTTTTAGTACTACCTCTCTTAACAATTTAAAGTACAGGGATGAGAAGTTCAGTGCTGGAATTTCTGTGAAAATAACTCTAGATCACAGCTCAAAGTGGTTTTTGAATCTCATTTTTTTAAAATAATTTCAGTTATACAGATAGCTGTCAAAATGATAAGCATTTTATTAGTTCTTTTAATCTTTCATAAGCCCCTCTGTTTTCAGAAGTGCTCTAGGGCCTGTGTAAATGTTGACATTAGATCAGCCTGCTGGCACTTGGATAGTTTGAGTGGGCACACTAGTCAATAGATTATGAAAAGGCCTTAAAAATGTAAAAAACACATTTCTAAGAGCAAAAATTAATTTTTTTAAACCTGTCTCACCATGCTAACTCTCAGGCAATCTGTGTGTCCTGTCTTTTGAACTTGTCTCAGAGTCTAAAAGGCTAAGAATAAAAAATCTTTCAACAGAACTTTCATTTAAAATTGTGCAGAGACTTATATATAGGAAGGAAAGATAGGAATGACCAAAGTAAACTCCACCCTTTGACAAACTCGAAAATATTTCAGCTAATATTCTTTCAAGTGTGCTGATTAAAAGTAAAAATCCAGCATATTTCAGTTTTGTTCCCTGAGTCTGATCTTGAATACCAGTGAATTCTCATGGTGTACTCAGGTTCACTTTATAACAGTGATTTTTATCATGGCCTTTAGTGGAGTTGGGAGCAAAAGTACAGTTGTCTTGAGTCAGATAATAACCAAAGTGAAAAAGTGAATTAATATGTTATTTAAAAAGAACATTTCCAGGCATGAATTTTCAGTTTCTTGCTAAACAAACAAAAGAATAACAGCTTGGGCCTAGTCCCCCCTCTTTTAAAATCAGTGGGGGTTTGGGCTCTAGAGTCTATTTTAGCAGTTTATATTATTTGAAATGAAATATGATAGACAGTAAAATTATCCTTCTGATGAAACACTCATAAAAAGATTCTTTGAGAGAAAGGGAGAGATGAGAAGGGAACAAGAATTTCTCTTCTTTGTTGTGCACTGAAGTGGTTTTTTATTTAAGACTCTTTCTTGTTTAGAGGTCAGAAATGACACTCTATCATTGCCTTGTATATCAGGCAGGAGACCCTTAGACACCTGTCTTCTGATGGACCCTGAGCACAGCAGGAGACATATAGAGCTGTAAATTTGAATGTTCTCCATAAAAAATTTCACTTGTCCTAGTACTTCATCTCCTCTTTCTACCAAAATATTGCATTTTTTCTTCCAATAAAGATGTTTTATAATGGCAATAAGGGGCTCTAACTCTAGAAGGTGGTATTGCTCATATTTTCTTTGTGTCATGCAGCTCCCACTGCATTATGATAGCATATGTTACCTCTCTGTCATGAGTTATTGGCTAAGTGCAGCACATTTTTATCTATATTTAGAAAACAACCTTCTTCTCTCACAAAAAAACCCATGAGCAATGCTAGGCTAGCCAAATTGCATAATGGTTTCTGTGCTATGTAAGATAATTGTATGTGGCAGTTCCTACTTGGGTTTTGCTTCCTAAATCCTTAATCGCAGATATAATGCTTTAGTTCTATAGGCGTTGGAGGCATTTTGCCATGCTGAGTTGAAATAACTATTCAGGCTGTCTTATACATATGAGATCTATAATAAGAAAATTTATTTCCATTCCATGTGAGAAAACAGCTGAGGTCAAATAATACCAATTCCAGAAAAAATAGAAACATTAATTTCCAGTCACCAACTCCTCCACTCTTCCACAAATACTGAAAAAGAAACTATCAGAATGGCTTGTCCTTGATATTTTTAGAGCAATTTTGTAATCCCACTGTAAAGAAGTTAAAGAAAATAGGTAAGGGCACAGTATTGATTTACAGCAGTAAAAGGTTTGTTTTGTTTTTTTTTTTTTTTTTTCAGAAAAAAAATCTGAATTTATGTTAAGTGTTGTGGCGAATTTTATGTAGAGTACTTTGTATTTTCTAAATATAAGGACTCTGCACAGACAACATATGTGTGTTTATGTACTATCAGACTACTACTTGAGAAGACTGTAGCCACTTTGAGACTTTATTTTTCTTTTTTCTTAATTTCTAATTAATCTGGTGTATAATATTTAAAATTTGCCTGTAGACAAAGTTTAAAAAACCCCACTGAAATCTCAGCATTACAGGATGTGGGAGCTGAATTATTCCCTGAAGGTAATACATTTGGAAAGACACTTTAATCTATCCCAATGCCAAGGTTCGTGAGTTTCTCGAAGGCAGTCATTGCACCCTGACTATGATTTTAAAAAGTTCTTCCACATGGTATTTTAATTTCTTTTTGCCTTCTACAGAGTTATGAGCAAACAATTCAAGACATCAAGATCTTAACTTCCTTACAACAGAAAGCATCTTATTGCATCATAAATGCGCACGTTTTCCTGAACTACTGTTGGCTGAAACAGCAGAATCTGAACATGAAACTAAACACACTGGCTGTGAGTCAAACTCTGTTGATGCAAGCCTGCACTCAAGCACAAGCTTTAGATAAGTTTCAGAGAGTGAATGCAGGGAGAAATCTTCTTGCCATTCCATCCTGAATGAGGATTCTTGCTCATATATCTACCTGTAACATAAATTTACCAGCTTCCCTATGTTTGGTGTGACCATGGCCATAATTTTTGTCCTCTCTGCACATATATCTGTCCTTAGTGTTTGTGTGAGAACTGCAACTTCGAGGGGTTCTCTGAGCAGAGATTTTTTAAAAACTAATTCTGAAGCTGAAAAATTTCATGCTGTATAAATTAAAAGCAAGAAATATATACTTTGGGCAATAATAATTATTTGCGGAGATCTAGAAACAGAGCTAGGATTTTTACAATTGGCAAAAAAGGAAAAGATGTTCCTGTCTCAAGAGTGGGAATTAATTTTAAATTTTCTGGATACAAAGGAATGTCAAAAGTCTACTCAGAGGGATGATACAAATATGTAGCTGTAAAGAAGGGTTTTCTTATTTCAAAGCAGATTTCTGGACACAGAGAGAACGAGCAATGGAAAATCTATTGGCTGTTTAATTATGAAACTTAGAAATTAATGGAGATCACAGATTTTGCACAGTAAGGCAAGGTAGGTTTCTGATTTAACACACTTGGATTTGAATTAAGGCCTGGAAACAAGAGAGAAGCAAAAAACCATGAAGCTGTTTCTCACGAACTAAGACTGTATGAAGTATAATGCATGTGTGATGCACCTTTAATTTCTAGAAGTAGTGACAGAAATGTAATAGGAGAGCATACTCTCATTCTTTCAGACGATAAGTAAACCAGAGTAATCTGACTTTGGGAGTAGAAACATCATGAAGAACCAAACAGTAACTTTTTTTAACATCAGTCTGTAAAGTTTGACTGGTCAAACGTAAGACAAAAGTAAAAGCAGGGCTGGACATGATGCAGTGATAATGAATGGGTTCATGGTGAGATCAGCTTTTAATTCAAGTCCTTACAATATGTCACTGTTAAAAGACAAATAATAACAAAAATTATGTGACCTGGCTTGAATTAAGTAGTACGATTGGTTATTAAGTAGTATTGACTTGTTGATGGTGTATAACATTTACCAACATTTTACTTTGTGTTTTACTGAAACCAAATCTCTTTAGTAATGTTCCTAGTAGTATTATATATGCTACTGATTTATAAGTCTCCACTTTTTGTATATATATCATTGACTTCAGTAGCTTTCTTGGGGAAAAATTATCAGATATTTGGAATTTAATAACCACAAATAATCTTTCTGCATCTACTGGAAAGGCCTTGAAAATCTGACTGTTTATAGATTGAACAGACATTCAGTTTTTCAGAGGTCATTTGGAAATACATAATCTAGTATAAAAGGCATTATTAAGAAAAAAATCTCAGTTCTAAACTGCAGTTTTTTTCCATGAATATTAATTGTGAAAAATGGGGGGTTTTAGCTATTTAAAAAACCTGAAAACCGGTTAAATTGCTGAAATATTTTTTTATGTTTATCCTCTTCCTTTTAATTAGTAACAGTTGTATGATACAAAAATTCTATTTCCATCCTAGCAGAAATAGGTTACAAGCATGATTATATCCTTGTATTTCTAGGTAGGTTTCCAAGACATATGATAACTTTAAACCTGATACAGAGACAAATATATTCTTTTTGGTTTGAAGTGATAAAGCTCATAAATTTATGTAAAGTGTAATAAAAAGGAAAAGTTGTTGCCATTATCATTAAAAGTAGATTTACCAGATTGAGCTGAACCAATTGCTTTTGACAGCCCAGAGGATATTTATATTTTCAGTGAACTTTTTATATCAATTTTTCATCACTAAACTATTTACTCTTGCTAGTTTAGCTAGATTTTGACTCCCTTGATTGTTCATATGGGAAGTAGATGATGACGTTATATTTGATTTTCATTACTCCTGTGAGCGTATACAGTTTGAGATGCTTAGTGTGATGCATTCTATTCATATCATATTACTTTAATTCGCCCTTATCCCTAAGTTTGTATTTTTATATTTTTATTAAAAGGAAAAACCTTCCGAATATGAAAAAAGCATTAAAAATATTGACACAAATATGAAGAAAGGGAGCCTTAGCTATTAGAAGATCCCTTTTTTGTTCTGATGAATGATATTGTCTTGATCCAACACACAAGCAGTACTCCAAGTTTGTAATAACTGAAGTGATGTTCCTTTGCTAGCCAAGCAGATATCCAGAGCAAGAAACTTGAAAATGGATGCATATGCTAAACAAAATCTGAGCCTACTGTAAAACATTTTAAGCAGAGATTTTATAGACCTTTCTAACAAATTCTATTTGGCTATATTCCATTTACTGTTCCATTTATTTTCCCCAAAGCTGTTTCTCACACAGAAGAGTCAGGGAAAGATATATCTATCTATATCTATCTATCTATATCTATATCTATATCTATATCTATATCTATATCTATATCTATATCATCTATATCTATATCATCTATATCTATATCATCTATATCTATATCTATATCTATCTATAGATATAGATATATATTTATAGATACACATACCAAAAATACTTACATAGTCATTCAATCACAAGCTATAGTAGTATCTGTGATTTTAAATGACCAGTGCAGCTGATTGGAAGATAAACTTCAAAGGCAATACAACCAGAAGAGCTGTATGACAGCATGCAAAACTATTCTGCCAGTCCGGTTGTGGGAGAATATGAGAATATTTCTTTATATCAATTTCACAGGTAATTATAGTCATCATCAGTTCTATCTTCAAAAGTGATCACTGTTGACCAGTGACTTATTATTAAAAAAAATGCGATGAAAGAAGAGCCAGAGGCCCTGAGGGAAAAACATCTTTTTCTGAGCTCAGATAGGGCTTTCAACATTCAAAGAATATTTGGATTTATTGGTTCAGACCCAAGGAAAAAACATAGCAATCTGAAAAATAACTAGTCTTTTCTGACGGAATTTAGGGGGAATAGCCTGAGGAATACTGTTGGAGAAGGTTTCAGCTGGCATTTAGAGATGTTTTCATACTGTCCTAGCTAGAGGAAGGTTGAGTCCTTGCTTATAGCCCCGATAATGTTATGAGAGGTGGGTAGTAGGTGTTCTCTAGAAGAAACAGAATTTATTTCTTTAGAGCAAACTCTTGCAGTCATTTTATTATTTGTTAACCTGAATACCCTGAACAATCTATCCATTCCGCACATGCTATGAGCCCTTTCCAATTTCTTTGGAACTCATACTCTGCTTATGTTAAATGAGGAGATATTCTGTCGATATTTAATGTAGAAAGTCATCAGTGAAGACAGCTCAGATACACATAGGGGATGAATAACCTTTTATATACATCTGTGATGATTGAGCAAAACACCAAAATGACTGTAGGAAATATCTATATATATGTATAACACCTTTAAGTGTGATACTTGTGAGACTCATCTTCTGAGGGAGAATGAGGGAGATGAAAATCTGTTTTTAAGACACTGGAAAGAAATCTGTGGAAGATAGATGAAGGACTGAGCATAACACCTGAATGAAATAGCAGTGCTTGGTGCAAAAGCTCTGTCAACATGCAGGAGAAAATCCATATAAAGCAATATTTATAGCCTGTAGGAGGAAATGAGAGTAAAAATTTTGGTGAGATAAATGATTCATGCTTTGAGGAATGATATCCAGTGCGAGGGACAGGAGAAGGATTATTTAGCCAGGGACAGATGTAAGGTTCAGTACAGGAAGTCAAGAAAAATAACTCCCAATCTTTTATTCTTTATGTCATGCTTATGATGTTCTCATTCCCGATTTTTAAACATATGCAGTGTACATTACAGTCCTTAAAAACATCATACTGGTATTTCTTGAGGGGACTGAAACCTTCCTTCTGCTGTGTCAATATGAAAGAATTTATGAGAAAATGATACTGTCTGCTAACAAAATTAATCCAATCCCTTCAGGACTGACTAGGACTGAAGCAATCCTTTACAATAATCCAAGGTCTTTGCAATACTACTGCACAATATGAAGTCCAATAAAATGAGAAGATAATCTCAGACATACAGACTGGACATGTGGAATGCAGGATCAATCCACATGACTTTTAAGAACATACCTGTTCCTGTACTTCGGTGAATCATCCACAATAATAAAATGTGAACATTCAGAAAGGAAGTCTGATGGGCTGAGTGTCCTCTACCTCTTTACAAACGGAAAAATGGTGACAGAAGAAAGCAAAATCCTCTTTACTTAATGTGGACCTCCGTCTCTGGTGTACAAGTCCTTCGTGTCCAAAGATAATTAGCACTTTATAATGCTAATTATTATAATTATGTCTGAGAAAAAAATCATTAAGGGGTAGGGCTGTTCAATGATTTTCAATTGCCCCCTCTATTAAAAAATAAGGTCATTGTTTGATTAGCTAGTTTTAGAAGCTAGAAGATGGAAACTGTGTTACAGAAAATTCTTTGATCGTTTGTTTTCTCGTCTAAGATATTTGATAAATACTTTAATAAAAAAATAAAACATGACTAATATAATATACCTCAAAACTTCTGGCTACATGCTACCAACATATATAAAAAAAATGTAATTTTTTTATAATTTTTTGGCATAAGAATGTGAACCTAGTGCTGAAAGTAGCTAAAAGAAGTCATCTTCTAACTTCTTCTGTCACATATTTATTAGAAATACCAAGGCTAGTAGCTGAAAATTGGAAAGCATACATTGTAGAACATTAATAGGAAGCTTACATTTGGACCAAAAGTAAAAAATTCAAACAGGAATATTCTACTGGGAGTGAAAACAACCAACAGAATAGATATTCTTAGCTTTTTCCCCCTCTCAGTCAGCTTAAAATTTGTGCAAGTATAGTTTAGTTCTCAAAAAATACAAGGTTTTATTTTTAGATGAACCTTCAAAGCACTCTAGAATTAACATTAAGATCAGTACTTAAACTGTGAGTGATGTCATGTATTATGTTCCTGAATATAGTGAATTCATTTCACTGCAAATCTAGAAAGATAGTTTGCCATGAATTCATTTGGCTTAGTTTTATTGCTGAGCAGGGAGCCAAGCTGGGGGCTATTTTCCCAGCAATATAAAGAGACATGAGAGAAGGAAGATAGTGAGGCTGAGTAGGCTGTACTACAAAAGGAGTGAAAGATGTGTTGATTTTAAAATATCGAATAGATGACTTCTAGAAGGCAATGTATCTTACCCGTCAATTCAGAAACTGAAATTAGTTGTTAAGATGCCTTTATAACACAGTCTAATCAGATAGACATAGGGGCTAAAAGGAAGTATATTTTATAATTTTTACAAATTCAGATTATAGCATTGAACTAAAATTAGAAAATTACA
Source organism: Chamaea fasciata (assembly GCF_029207755.1). Lineage (NCBI taxonomy): Eukaryota > Metazoa > Chordata > Aves > Passeriformes > Sylviidae > Chamaea > Chamaea fasciata. The sequence continues at coordinate 116,702,472 of NW_027094086.1, read as the reverse complement.
TTAAAATCTAGTTTCTGTTCCTGATGAACCATAATCTTTTCTCTGCCTTGGGCTGATATACCATGTCGTCTTTGGTATTTGAGGATAGAGAAGATATGACTTCTGACATATGCCTTAACTAATATTTTGTGACCAAAGTAGTTTAACCATTTATAGTTCATAAATCATAAAAAAAGAGGGCTGATAATTTTCCCACATAAAACTGTGTTGTGAAAACTCAGAGACACCCTGATGGTATTCTCCAATATTTAGTGAACAAGAACAAACCACTTTTGCAGATTTGCTTTAAAGTTGAACCTAAGCTGAATTGAAATGCTTTTGCACTCTGGATCAGACAGTTTGCTACAGCTCTAGAGATGGCTCAGATTAAAAAAAAAAAAAAAAAAAAAAAAAAAAAAAAAAAAAGGAACTTATTCAGGAGGAAAATATTTCCCTCCCAAGGTTGTGTAGAAGAAAGATCCTCACTGATGTCTCTAGATGGAAATTAGCCCTTCACATATAATTTGACATATTAAAAGGAAAAGCTTCCCAGGAGAAAGCAAGATATTTGTTGCATAGATTGAACTCCTTAAAATGGAAAGGCTTGAATGAATTTTGAGATGGCCACTTCACATTTTCAGAGGATTGGGACTGAAAAAAAAAGAAATGTAATTAAAAAAAACCACTAATTTTTTTTTTTTTAAAAAATCTGTTAAGGCTCTCCTTCTAAATACATAGGCAGATTTTTTTTTTCTGATGTAATGACAAAATATGATCCACTGTAGATATTTGATATTTCTAAAAAAAGAAAAAATAAAAAGAAAACAAATCAACACTGGAGAGCACTGGCTTAAACATTTCAGAAAACAGTTTAAGCAAAGTAAATATCAAGTTAATGTATGATAAAACAGATAAACCTTCTATTTTTCTCCCCCCTCCCAGAATTTCCATTATTATGACTTCAGGCAGCCATCAGAAATTCTGTGTTGAAATGTATTTTAGTAAACCACTCAAGCCTGTTCTTAATTTTGAAATCCAGTGAAAGTAATGGAATTACTGGCATGCTTAAATTTGAGCACATTCACCAGTACTTGTTCCATTCAAAGCAGCATCCCTTATGGAAGGGGTCTCTTATGCCTAAAATTAAGATGCTATACCTTTTATTAGTATCCTCTGAATACTAAGGTCAAAAGCTGATGTGAGTATGTGAGGCAGTCAGGCATTCCATATTGCCTAGAGCTACCACAGATTCTAGGGTGCCTCAATTTTAAACACCAGTAGAATGTAAAAGTAAGGATGTTTTCTGACTTAGCTCTTTTCTTCTTGTCCTTGGCACCTCTGATTTGTCTTTGCCATTGACCTTTTTTCAAAATGCACTATTCTACAGAAAGAAAATAAAACCTCAATGCAAGCACTCAAGTCATGAATTATATCAGTGGCCATCACAAAGATATTTGACGGGCACCAGCTTAAAGCCATAATTTTTTATCATTTAAGTGACCTTGGTTGACCTAGCTTATCACTGTTGAGTACCTAAATGATTATGAAAAGGCCGTATTGAATGGGTCTTGGAGCAACCTGGGCAAGTGGAAGATGTCCTGTCTGTGGCAGTGGGGATGGACCTGGGTGATCTTTAAGGTCTCTTCCAACCCAAGCCATTCTATGATTCTATGATTCTGTGATTCTATGATGCTATGATTCTTTGATGATTCTTTCAATCCATGATGACTTTCATTCTTTACATCAGAGAAGAAAGGTGGACAAAACTGATTCCTTTCAATTAAATTATTGCCATGACAGAGACTAATCTCAGAGTCAAAGAGTGATTCACGGACTACTGGTATTGATGAGATCACGGTGGGTAAGCCTACACCCATCTGTAAATATGGAGATTTAGTGAGAGCCTCTTACATTAATGGTTCAGCTAAAAAATTGATGACAGTGTTACTTGTTTTCTTGTGAAGAACTGACAGAGGTTTCTTGATCCAAAAAACCCAAGGAATATAATTTGTTCCACTACAGACAGATTTTAGCATGCAATCACAGAATCACAGAAATGTTGAAATTGGCAGGCACCTCTGGACATCGTCATAATCCAACGCCCTGCTCAAGGTGGGTCACATAGAGTGAATTACCCTGGAATATGTCTAGGTGGGGTTTGTCAAACTGTCCTTCTTAGCAGCCCGGTACGTGAACTGAAAAGAGAAACACCTACGACAAAGAGCCCACCTAGAATCAATGTTGCTCCAGTCTCTCGTGCACAGAACTCCAGACGGTACAGGAATAATGATATGACTGATCCTCTTGAAGAAACCTCAGAAACATATTTACAAGAAGAGAGCAATGTATGCCATGATCAGGAATAGGGGGGCCCTGCCTCTAGTCAGGTAGAGGAAAGGGACAATTGGATCTACTGGACTGTGTGGATCCAATGGCCTGAAACATCTGACCCACAAAGATATATGGCTCTGGTTGATACCGGTGCTCAGTGTACTCTGATGCCGTCAAAGTATGTAGGAGCGGCAGCCATTTCCATTTCTAGGGTGACAGGAGGATCCCAGGAGCTGACTGTACTGGAAGCTGAAGTAAGTCTAACTGGGAAAGAATGGCAGAAACACCCCATTGTGACTGGTCCAGAGGCCCCATGCATTTTGGGCATAGACTATTTCAGGAATGGGTATTTCAAAGACCCAAAAAGATACCGCTGGGTTTTTGGCATAGCTGCTCTAGAGACAGAAGGCATCAGACAACTGAGTACCTTGCCTGGACTCTCAGCTGACCCCTCTGCTGTGGGACTACTTAAAGTTGAAGAACAACAGGTGCTGATCGCCCGAGCAACAGTGCACCGTCGGCAATATCGCACCGACAGAGACTCTGTGGTCCCCATCCATAAGATGATTCGTGAGCTGGAGAGCCAAGGGGTGGTAAGCAAGGCTCGTTCACCCTTTAATAGCCCTATATGGCCCGTGCGTAAGTCCAGTGGAGAATGGAGACTGACAGTGGATTACCGTGGCCTGAATGAAGTCACACCACCACTGAGCGCTGCCGTACCAGACATGTTGGAGCTTCAGTACGCGCTGGAATCCAAGGCAGCAAAATGGTATGTGACCATTGATATTGCAAATGCCTTTTTCTCCATTCCTCTGGCAGCAGAATGCAGGCCTCAGTTTGCCTTCACCTAGAGGGGCGTGCAGTACACCTGGAACCGACTGCCCCAGGGGTGGAAGCACAGTCCCACCATTTGCCATGGACTGATCCAGGCTGCACTAGAAAAGGGTGAGGCTCCAGAACACCTGCAATACATTGACGACATTATCGTGTAAGGAAACACAGCAACAGAAGTCTTTGAGAAGAGAGAGATCGTTCAGATTCTCCTGAAGGCCGGCTTCGCCATCAAGAGGAGCAAAGTCAAGGGACCTGCTCGAGAGATACAGTTTCTGGAAGTGGCAAGATGGACGGCGTCAAATTCCCACTGAAGTCATCAAGAAGATCACAGCAATGTCTCCACCGACCAACAAGAAGGAAACACAAGCTTTCCTAGGTGCCATAGGCTTCTGGAGGATGCACATTCCCGAGTATAGCCAAATCGTGAGCCCTCTCTACCTGGTTACCCGCAAGAAGAACAATTTCCACTGGGGCCCAGAACAGCAGCAAGCTTTCGCCCAGATCAAGCAGGAAATCGCTCATGCGGTAGCCCTTGGCCCAGTCAGGACGGGATCAGAGGTGAAGAATGTGCTTTACTCGGCAGCCAGGAGCTATGGTCTGTCATGGAGCCTTTAGCAGAAGGTGCCGGGTGAGACTCAGGGACAACCACTGGGATTCTGGAGCCGAAGCTACAGAGAATCCGAAGCCAACTACACTCCCACAGAGAAGGAAATCTTAGCCGCCTATGAAGGAGTCCAAGCCGCCTCAGAGGTGATTGGTACTGAAGCACAGCTGCTTCTGGCGCCTCAACTACTGGTGCTGGGGTGGATGTTCAAGGGAAAAGTTCCTACCACACATCACGCCACCAACACCACGTAGAGCAAATGACTCGCCTTGATCACACAGCGTGCCCGTATTGGAAACGTGAATCGCCCTGGGATTCTGGAAATTATAACAAACTGGCCTGAAGGTGAGACCTTTAGATTATCCTCTGAAGAAGAGGAGGAGCAAGTGACACGGGCCGAGGAAGCCCCACCATACAATGAGCTACCGGAGAGTGAGAGACGATATGCCCTTTTCACCGATGGTTCCTGCCGAATTGTAAGTGCTAACCGGAAATGGAAAGCTACTGTATGGAGGCCCACATGACAAGTTGCACAAGCTACCGAGGGAAAAGGTGGATCGAGTCAAGTCGCAAAGCTTAAAGCCATCCAGCTGGCTTTGGATATTGCTGAACAAGAGAAGTGGCCGAGGTTCTATCTCTACACTGACTCGTGGATGGTAGCTAATGCTCTGTGGAGATGGCTGAACTGCTGGAGAAAGGCCAACTGGCAGCACAGAGAGAAACCCACCTGGGCTGCTGAGATTTGGCAAGACATTGCCACCCGAGTAGAAAGGCTGACCGTGAAGGTTCGACAAGTGGATGCGCACGTACCCAAGAGTCGGGCTAATGAAGAACATCATAACAACGAGCAGGTGGATCGAGCTGCCAAGGTGAAAGTATCTCAGGTTGATCTAGACTGGCAGCACAAAGGAAAATTCTTCCTAGCTCGTTGGGCTCATGATGCCTCTGGTCATCAAGGAAGAGATGCAACATATCGATGAGCTCGTGACCAAGAGGTGGACATTACTATAGACAGCATCTCCCAGGCTATCCATGACTGCGAGACCTATGCTGTGATCAAACAGGCCAAGCAAGTGAAGCCTCTGTGGTATGGTGGATGATGGTCAAAGTATAGGTATGGGGAAGACTGGCAAATTAACTACATCACCCTTCCCCAAACCCACCAAAGCAAGTGCTACGTGCTCACCATGGTGGAAGCAACCACTGGATGGCTGGAGACCTACCCTGTGCCTCATGCTACTGCCCGGAACACCATCTTGGGCCTGGAAAAGCAGGTCCTGTGGAGACATGGCACCCCTGAGAGAATTGAGTCAGACAACGGGACTCATTTCAAGAATGGCCTCATAAGCACTTGGGCCAGAGAACACGGAATCAAATAGATATACCATATCTCATATCATGCACCAGCTGCCAAGAAGGTGGAACGCTGCGATGGACTGCTTAAAACTACCCTTAAGGCACTTGGCGGAGAGACCTTCAAAAATTGGGAACTGAACTTAGCAAAGGCCACCTGGATGGTCAATACCCGAGGGTCCATCAATCGAGCTGGTCCTGCCCAGTCTGAATCCTTGCACACAGTGGATGGAGATAAGGTCCCTGTGGTACACATGAGAGGTATGTTAGGAAATACTGTTTGGATTAATCCCACCTCGGGCAAGGGCAAACCCATCTGTGGGGTTGTCTTTGCTCAAGGACCTAGTTACACTTGGTGGGTGATGCAAAAGGATGGGGAAACCCACTGTGTACCACAAAAGACCTTATTTTAAGTGAGAATTGTGTGTAAGTTTTCATTGTATATATATGTGTGTGTGTGTAGTTTAAGGGAGGTATTGATTTGGGATGATGTATATGGAAACAGAATAAGGGGTGGATAATGTCCTGGGTTGAAGTATATTCTATCACCATCTTCATGAACTGTTGAAACCAGGTGAGACAGTGCTCCCTGCCTCCTCCACTCTGGCTTATCTTCTGTTAATGGGCCCATCAGCACCTTTGCTACACAGCTCACAGATAACCCCCTCCTGGACTATCTCCTGTTAATGGGCCCATCAGGCCTTATCACATGACTCACAATCCCATTGTGAGATGCTCCACCCAGAGGGAAGAATCAAGCATTCCAGCCTGGATATAAGCTGAGACTCTGAACACCAGAGGGGCGCTTACCCACTGGATTCCCAGAAGACCCGAGCTACCAGACCTTTCTACAGGATCACTGCTTCAGGAAGACCACCTCATCTGGACTGCTTCCATCACTCCGCTCAGGTTGTATTCTGACTCTGTCAGTAGTCTTTTGTATTATTGCATCTATTTTATTTTACTTTCTTTTTTTCCTATTAAATTGTATCTCTGACTTGGAGCCTCTCATTTGTTGTGCTTTCAAACCACTACACTACATAAAAAGGCAAGAACTTCTAATACAGGCAGATGGTACCTAGACTGTAGAAAATATTGCTTATTAATTTTTTCCTTTGCTTCATACAGTGATTCTGCTATTGAAGGCTGGGTGCCAATAATTCAGGATGGTGAGACATGGGACTAATACAAAATGTGTTCAGTTTATAGTTGGGCTAAAATAGAAGCAAAGTTGAAAACAAGCAAAGTTGAAGTCAGGCAGTTTCAACTTTATAAACTTCCTTGTACTAGTTTAGAAATATTACTTGTGATGAAGCAAATCTGTTGGTTCTGGTGGGTGTAGAGCCCCCAGTGCAAGCTGTGAGATCTCTAGCCCAAAGAATCAATAAATCTTCTAATTGTGTCATGCCACGTCTGTGATTTAGACTGCAATATATTCTGTGATTTGTTTAATAAACTTGCAAGCTTAAATACCATGCTTTTGTGGGATGCTCCCCTGGGATTCATCCTTAAGGTTGCCCAAATGTATCTCCTCTTCAGTGTATCTCCTCTTCCTACAGTGACCTACGTAGGAAGTGACATGAGACATGTGGTGGTTTAATTAGCAAAATGTTGGCATCAGATTAATAAAGAGGAGAATATCCTTTCCTAGAGTTTCTGTTTCATATAAATATCTCTCACAGAGCTCTGATTCCATATGGCAATTAGAAGTACTTGTTAACATGGTTGTTTAGGTATATGAATAATGTAGGTGAATTTCCTCCAAGACTGAAGGAAATAAGGATGGACAGAGTTCAGATGGAATCCAAACTCATCAGTCCACAGATAAATATTCATTGATTTTTAAAAACTTAAACCTACATTGTGAGGTTCTAATATTATAATTTCTGGGTAGGTTTTTAAAATTATAATTACTATTTTCAATTAGGTTTTATTTATTTTTGCACTGTTAAGGCTTACTTGAAAATAAAAATCATTATTCCATGAAAAAAATCACCATCTCAAAGAAACACTCATAGGAATGGGAAATTTGATTATCTGCATAAGCTGGATATAGTTTTTAAATATAGTGAAACAATGGGCTCTGGATTAAAAAAAAAAAAACAAACCCGCAAACAATAACTGTAGTTAGTTTATTCAGTTGAATTTCCTTTTAACTTTGGAACACCCATGAGAAGAGAAAAAGAAATTTTGAATTTGCATATATTCAGAATCTTTCAAAGATTCTTTCAGTCCTCTTATTGTTTGAGCAGTGAATTGCAAAAGTCTGCATTTCATCCATAATATTCAATATTTTATTGATGACAACAGAAGTCATAGAAATAGCAAAATTGCACGTTTATGTGAACTAGAACCGCAAGAGGAAAATTCTTTAGGGAAACTTCAGTGAAGAAAAACCCTGAATTAAGGTTGCTCATGTAAAATTTTAAAATTTTCCTCCTGATTTGAAAAAAAAAAATGTATTCAGCTTTCTTGGGTCTAGAAATGTACTGTCATGCTTTGTATAATTGACACAAAGATTGCTAAGATAAAGGAAAATGGAGGTAAAACTATGATGAAACTTTTTCCCTTTTCTTTTTAGCCTTAAAATGGAGTTTGGGAGTATCACAATCCCCACTGAAGTAGGTTTTAAATATTTTGATCTTCCTCTGCTCATTTCAACTTCTTCTTAAAAGACACAAATCATTCTGCTATTTGTAGGTCTTCCAAAGAGCAACATTTGGCAACAGAAAAAGAAGATCTTAAATAAATCAGAAACAGATCTTGACAAATAGACTAAATAGCCAGACAGATGACTGAAGACCATGACTGAAAAAAAAAAAATAATCCTTTACTCTTTTCTATCTCTATAAAAAGAGTGATTCACTTGTTTGGACTTCTGTCATCTTCTGTGATGAGGAAGGCCAAAGGCTTACTTGGAATTGAGTGTGGCAAGGGATATCATGCACAACAAGAAGAGAATCTACAAGTACATCAGTAGCAAAAGGAAGATTAAGAAATATGTGGGGCTGCTGCTGAATCAGATGGGTGTCCTGATAATGGAAGACTCAGAGAAAGGAGAATTACTGAATACCTTTATTGCTTCAGTCTTTACTGCTGAGGTTGACCCTTGGAGTCCCAGATCTCAGAAGTAACAGAAGGCTGAAGAAAGGAAGACTTCCCCATGGTTGAGTTGGGCTAGAGATCAGGTAAACAGACTTAATATCATAAACCCATGGGCCCTGGGGGGATGGACTCATCAGTGCTGAGGTAGCTGGCAGATTGTGTCCCTAAGCCACTCTCCATTGTTTTTGAAAAATGGAAGAAGTGGCCAATGAATGGAAGAAAGACAATGTTACTCCCATCTTCAAAAATGGCAAGAAGGAAGACTGAGGAAACTTCTGGCCAGTCAGCCTCTCCTCCCTTCTATCCCTGGGAAAGAGATGGAGCAGATCATCCTGGAGGTCATCATTAAGTACACAGAAGAAAAGGATAGTCAGCATGGATTCACCAAGGGGAAATCACACTCAACCAATCTGATATCCTTCCATGATGGCTTGGCAGGATGGATTGATAAAGGGAGAGCAGTGGAGGTTGTCTACTTTTACTTCACCAAGTCTTTTGACACTATCTTCTATAACACCCTTCATAGGTAAGTTTGGGAAATGTGGATTAGATGAATGGACAGTGAGGTGGTTCAAGCGCTAGCTGAACACAGAGGGTCATGATCAGTGGAGTAGAACCCAGTTGGAGGCCTGTAGTCAGTGGCGTTCCCCAGGAATCAATACTGGGTCCAATCTTATTTAACTTATTTAATGACCTGGACAAAGGGATAGAATAGTTTGCTGATGATACAAAACTGGGGGGAGTGGGTGATACACCTGAAGGCTGTGCAGCCATTCACTAGGACCCTGATAGGCTGGTAGGGTTGGGTGGAGAGGAACCTAATGAAGTTTGGCAAGGGCAAGTGCACGGGCCTGCCCCTGGGGAGGAATAACCTCAAGTACCAGCACAAGTTGGCACTTGACCTACTGGAGAGCAGCTCTGTGGAGAAGGACTTGGGAGTCTTAGTGAGTGACAAGCTGACCATATGCTGGCAGTTCTCTTGCAACCAGAAGGACCAATAGTATCCTTCATTGGGAAGGGTGTGGCGGGCACGTCGAGGGAGGTGGCCCTCCCCCTCTACTTGGCCGCAGTGAGGCCACATCCAGCTCTGTGTACTGTTCTGTGCTCAGTACAAGAAAGACAGAGAAAGGATTGGGTGGAGTGCCACAAAAATGGTTATGGATATGGAGCCTCTCTCTTAGGAGAGACTGTGGGAGCTGGGCCTGTTAATCAAGAGAAGAGAAGATTGAGAGGGGATGTCATTAATGCATGCAAATATCTCAAAGTCAAGTGCCAAGAGAATGGTGCCTGACTTTCCGATGGTGCACAGAGACAGGACAGGAGCAACACGGCCATGAAACACACCACAAAAAATTCCACCTCAGCATGAGGAACTTCTTTACATGGAGGGTAGCAAAGCGCTGGAACAGGATGCCCAGGGAGATCATGGATTCTTCCTCTCTGGAGACATTCAAAATCCACCCGGAATCATTCATGTGTCACCTGCTCTAGGTGATCCTGCCTTGGCAGAGGGGTTTGACTAGTTGATCTCCAGAGGGCTCTACCAAACCGAACAATTCTGTGGGTCTTTGGTTCATGAAATTATGGGCTAAAATATTTTGGTATCCTGACTGAATTAATTAATAGTTTTAATTCTCACATGATTACAAATAAATGAATGCTACTTAGTAGTGTTTTATGCTCAACCGCACATTCGGAGTTATATTATCTTTTCACATTTGCCTTACAATCTTAGATATTTTATTATCAGAATAGAATATAATATTTTATTTGGAATGGACCTACAGTGGCCACCTAGTCCAACAGCTTGACCAGTTCATGACTGACCAAGTTAAATGCACGTATTTAAGGCCATTCTTCAAACACCTCTTAAGCACTGCAGCTGTCAACTACCTCTCTAGTAAACCTGTACCAGAGTAAGACCGTTCCCTCTGTAAAGAAAATTTCCTAATATTTAGTCTCAACCTCTCATGTTGCACCTTTGAACCATTCCCATGCATCTTATCACTGGACGCGAGACAAAAGAGATCAGCACTTCTCTCCACTTCCCCTCCTCAGGGAGGTAGCAAGAGCCTTAATGTCTCCAAACCAGACAAACACAGTGTTCTCAACCACCCCTTACAGGATGTTCCTCAGGGCTTATCACCAGCTTTGTTGCCCTCTCCTGGACACATTCAAGGACCTCCACATCCTGCTTAAACAGTGGGGCCCAGGACTGCACTCAGTGTCCATGGTGAGGCCACCCCAACACTGAATGCAGTGGGATGGTCAACTCTGACTGGCTGGTCATGCTGTGTCTGAAGTACCCCAGGATGGGGTTTGCCTGCTGGGCTGACAGGGCTCACTGCTGACCAGGACTCCCAGATGCCTTTCTGTGGGAATGCTCTTCAGCCACATCTCCCCAGCTTTTGCAGGAAAATTTATACTTGAGCCTGGCATCAGAGCTAATTGTGGTTGAAAATGTCTCAATTTTATTTATTTGTTTTCTTGTTTATTATCAGGGAGGCTGGATGTCTGTTGTAGAATTTCAAATTTCTTGAGCAATGTGTCAAATTCTCTTTATATGCGATGAAATTGTTTTATTGTTTTATTCTGCAAAGACTGTGCCCCCAAAAAGGAGAGGAAGCCCACGTTTTTTGTTCTTAAATGTATGTAGGTTAGCAAAAACATCCTTCAAAGGATTTGAGTGAGACTTATGGAACATATGCAACTAAATTATGATACTTGCAGAATTCTTCAAAGACTGTGCAACAGGATATGGTTTATATTGTTATCTAGGTAAAAGCATAAACTCGAAGAGCAACAGTTCTGCAAGAATGATTTTCTCAGAAAACATGGCATTTAGGCAAGCTAGACATTTGAAGCTAAAGCATTGATTTAAAATACTTGGGGTTAGATTTAATGAAAAGAATAATAAAGAGTCCTCATGTTGGTTAGTACAGACAGGCATAACATAGGCTTCCACAATTTATTTCATCTATTCACCTTGTCCTGCTGTTACACCACTTCTATTTCAGTTTTGAGCTTTGTGAACAGAGGCATATCCATGTTCTGAGCTCTGCTGGTTAATATAACAGTGATTCTGTTACAAAGGTAAAAAGAGAATAAAATAATCAGATTTTCCTTTTTTTTCCTTGTAACCTCCATGTTTGAAGCTAAATTCCAGAAACAGAAAGGTTAGTATCTTCGTTTTACAAAGAGATCTTCATGGATTGACTCTTTTGAAATCAATGGGAATTTGTGAGAATCATAAATGGCATTGGCAGGGAGTAATTGCAGGGTCAAGGAACAGTGTGTCAGAGCACTTACCTCTGAGATATTTCTCTCTGCCTATCTGTTACCAGCAACAAAGAGAATTTCTTTCATTTTCTTACAGCAACTGGGCCTTTTTAAATAGAGGAAGAAAAATAAAACATGAATTCATTCTTACTCAGATTTGAATTGAATGAATAGAACTAATGTATAATCTTCTTTCTGCAAAGTGATAAATATTTACAGCGTGTAATGAGATTTCATGTCAAAAATTGATGGTATTTATTGTGTTTTAATAAAAGCAGATTTGAAAATGTTAGTTTTATTAAAGAAAAGAAGTGTTGAAAATATTGCCATTTTCACATTTGCTTTTTCTATGGAGACCTTATATGCAAAGACAGATTTTGAGCTAACTATATTACTATGGAAATCAGTTGCAACAGAGTAGAAATGGTATGAAATAATGAAAACATTAATACTTCTTTACACCTTGTTTCATTTATTTATCAGTTACATTCTCCCTTTTTTTTTCTTTGCTATTAAGACTCACACATTCCAATATTAAAAAGGTTTTCCTTCTCTTTTCATAATTTCTTTTCTTGATTCAAATTTCTGGAATTTATAACAAGAAACAGACATTTCATGCATGACAGAAATATGGAAGTTAAGGGCACTGCCATGTGGGGTGTTGAAGTTAAGTGCTACAAAGAGATTTGTGCCTCAGTGAAGAAATTATTTTCAGCAATGTGTTGTTGTTAGAAAGAAGCTGTATCCTCTCTCTGCTCAATGATGAGTCTAGTCATCAGTTACTTCCAAACTGACTTATGGCAGTACCTTAACAAATGTTGCCATTAACTAATCTGCTAAGTCTATAGAGCTCAGCTTTCTTGGGGATTTAAGACACATTAGTCAAAATATCAGTGCACAGGTGCTGAGTGCTTGAAAATATCTATGTGGTTCTTCCATTTGTATAAAACTTTTAATCATTTAATGTTTCACAAATAGATGAAGTAGATTTTCAGATGCGCTTTTAAAAGGCTAAAAACTCTAAGCAAATTCTAAAGTACTCCAATAATATTTAGTCTCCAGGTCATGTAGCTGCAAAACCCCTGTGGGCTGGTATTTATGTTAAATTAGTAAACCATGTTCAAAAGGATAAATGCACAAAAAAAGGAGTTTTGTTGTAAGTTAAAAATATAAAAGAGGAAAGGTGAGGGCAAAATATAGTACGATATGAAATTTAGCCTATTTTGTGGAATAATATTTTTTTTAGATTGCATGTATGTAACATGCATGTTTGTATTAGCATGTGTAACTCTTTAGTTCGGCATTTGTTCTTCAGGCAAACAGAAAGAAACCTCTTACAGCATCCCTTTAACTGGCATGAAGCCAGCCTTGCTCATTTTCTGCAGCTGGCATGAAAATAAACTCATTTTCCAGAAGTGACCCCCATTATTTCATTTTTCCTAGCTCCCAACAAGTTGATGAGCTATAATACAAAGCAAAGCAATTAATTGTTATATGGCATCTTTGTTAGAATAGTAGTGGTGATCAGCAGTTGGGGAGGAGGAAATAGTCTTGAGCATGTAGTAAAATGCAGATTTTCAGCAGAATAAATAAGTAAAATGGCTTCAGATAGAAGTTACACACTATTTAGTTATGGGTGAACAAAGGTCTTATATAAAGTGGAGTAGAGATTTCCCAACTAATTGAGAGAGCTTTGGGGAGCTTTTTGGTTTTTCTTTTAATTTTGTTCGCTTTAAAAATGCTAAACATCCCTTCTGCACTTGAAATGCAAGCTTCAGTTTTGGCAAAGATGGACTTGTCTTCTAAGAAGAGGTGTTGCTCTACAGTGCTGTTCTGCTATGGAGAAATACAAACCAGAGCAGAAAATCACCCAGTCAATCAATTTACATCACCTATGGACTGACACTTGACATGGCTTGGGCTTCTGTCTACGGGGCAGCTGCACCCAAGCAGTGGATATTTGTTGTGTTTCTTGTTGAATCTTTCTACTCTATATCAGTAACTAAAAATTGGTTGAAGTTGCACTTGAAGTTCAGCCTCTTATCCTCTTTCAGCATTGCAAATGTGAGTTACTGGCTGTTCTGTTGGTAATTGAGGTCTCTTCCTTATTTGTCACTCTCTCTCAACACTTCCCGTACTAAAAATGCACAGGAACTTCCAGGAAATTTTTACCTCTGACAGACTAGAGTCTTCCCTAATTCTAGCTCTGAACTGTGGACATTTCATGGGATGCCAAACCAGGGAAACCCGTGATAAAAAATAAGGTAATACAAAGTGAGTGACGCCATTACTGTCATTGGAAGCAGAGATTGCAACTCTACTGTTGTAGAGTACTGCCAAAGCTGGGAAAGATGAAGGGAAGGATTTTACAGCAATGAATGACTAAGAAGACAGACAGTGCTGCCTAGACAGAAGGTAAAAGTAAGAGATCATTAAAGTAAAAATGGAATATTGCAAATAACCCATTTTGGCACCTGATACTTGTCAGAGAGATAAAGAGAAGAGCAGCAAGACATAGTGCTGTTGAGGAAGGATGAAAGAGGCAATTGTTATCTGGATCATCACCTGGATTCCATGGAAATGACAATGAATTAAGTCTACTATCTATGTTACTTTAGAGGGCACAGTAGAAAGGGGAAGAGCCTGGGGAAACAGGAATGCAAATTGAGAAATTCTTTTTAGCAGCAGTATGACTAACAGTCAGGTTAAAACAAATTGGTTTTAACAGGTTATTTTTAATCCTTGTCAGTTCATCACATTCCCTTGCTACTGGGTGTACAGCTGAAGAGTATAAAGGGTGTAGGAACATTAAGCCAGGGACCAGAAGGATGAGAAGGAAGAGCTAGGCTTTTTAAAATGGTGCTCTTATCAAGACCACTCCTCATCAGATTATAACTTTTCTGCATGCTGTGATGCAGTCCACATTTCTTTCCATGATCAAACAGCTAAAACCAATTCCTTCTCTGCACCTGCACAGAGAGACGAAAGATAAATTTGGAGTGGATAAGTCACTTGATGAGAACTTAGGGTCCAAAATACATCTCCAGTTAAGGACATTTATCTTACTGATTTACTGCAGGTTTTTGGAAGGTTATCAAAAGCTCCTAACACAAATTATTATATATTAATGTTTCAGTTGTTACTTGCAGAAAGACTTATCTTAGCCAATAGTGATTTTATTTTTCTGGAGCCCTTTCTTAAACTACAGAATGATCAAGTCTTTAGCAAAGCTGGGCTAGAGGGCCTTAATACAGGCGTAAAGGAAGCAGTCAGGGGTCTGCCTGAGTGTAAGGTTCTAATTCTCATGTTCTGAGACAGCTGAGCTATAGCAGATGTCGTGAGTTTGAATTGTGTTTGGAACATCTGCCTTCTTCAAGGCTATCTGAGAATGAGGTTTTTTTCTCTTTTCGTGCTGTATCTTTTGATATACCTGGCAAATGCAACAACTCTGAACCATTAACCACTTGAATCGCATGTGTACTTGATTCCCATAAAAGACAATGTTTTCTGTCTTGCTGACAACTGTTTGAGCTAACCTACCTCACTGCAGAAACATGCAAGTTTGTGAGGAATGTGTAAAGCCTTGATATTGCTGTACAAATGTATGAACAACAGTCACTATGTGAATGCGAGTTGGTGAAGAAGTGCCACAGCAGCAACAAACAAATATCTCTGTTTGGTCCTTAATTTTGTGGTAGAATCTACCTTCCCAAGGAGCTACAATAATATCTTGAGAGACAGAAACAAATGGAAGGAATGATCTTTTGAATAGTCTCTGATGGAAAACAGTTGTTTCCACCCATGACAGAGGACAGCAGGAGTCTTGAGAGAGAAAGGAGGGGAGACAATGCTGTCTATAAACAAAATATTGATGGAATAGCAGTGATGTGCAACTTCTTTGTAACATGGCATACAAGGAGGAAAGATGTACAGAACCTCTCTATCAAGACACCCACTTAGTAAAGAATCATAAAACCCAGCAATTGTTCAGCTGAAAACCCACAACAAGACCTCCGTTAACTGTTACCCAATGGGATGACATCAGTAATATTGACAGTGACCTTCTGCTTTAAGGGAGAAAGGAAGAAAGCCTGCTGTAATTGGAACAGTAATGTCTATTAAACTGCTATTAAATTTTTTTAGCATTGTGATTCTATTTGAGGACACAGCATGTTAGATGGCAGGACTTGTAAAACTCTACTAAGACTGACTACCTATTGTAAGGCTATAGTCTTGCAAACAATTACGGAGGAGAATATATATGACTAGTCCCCATACAGTCTTCTGAAGACAGTCACAAGAACAAATTGCATGGAATTTGTAGATCAGAAAAAACATAGAAGGAGGACATGACAATGTAATGAAGAAGAAGCACACATACATATTTGTGACATAGACTTCCATGTTATTGAAGAACATTTCTAGGCAAGTGAAGACTCCACAACTGTTAATTTTTGTTTGTATGACCGTATTTTTGCAAACATGTTTATAAACAGGAAGAAATCTGAAAAAAATATTGGAAAATTTATGTTAAATCATCCATAATATTCTTGTTTTTTGTTTTCTGCAAAATACAATTCATGTTGACCATGCACTGGGTAGCAGTGAGAAAGATATTTTTGTTTCAAGATATTGCAGTATGGTTTTGATGCTATTAATGATAAGTCTGTCCCAACTTCAAGTGACAAAATCACAAAGATGGAAAAGATTGTGGAAACTTTAGCCCACCAGTGAGATATCTGGCCTACATAAATCATAGTCTACTGAATATTCTTTCTTTTGTTATCAACCTGATATTCACCATTAGATCCATCAAGTCTCTAATCTTTTGCCTGTTGGAACAGCTAATACACTATAAACATTTAAAAATAACCAGATCAAAAGCCATTAATTTAGTTAGCAGTGCTTCCTGTAGTGCTTCCTCTTTTAGCTTTCTTCTGATCATCTTATCACACATAGGTTACATATTCTGTTCTGGTCCCTGATATAAATCAAACTTAAGTCCATTTCAGCAAAGAATGATACAAAAGAGATCAGTGCTATGTGCTGAGACATACAGGCTGACTGTCTCAGCTGGCATAAACTGGTGTAGTTGCAGGAGGGCTAAGTTATTTTACTCTAGATGGGAATCTCTTTATTGTGTCTCTCAGAATAAGCCTTTATTGAACCAAGCCCAAGGGGAGAAAGGGAGAGAAGAATGATGGAAAGAAGGAGACCAAAAGGTACGCAGGGCAGAAGTACACAAAACCCTCTTCCCCTATCACTGATTACAAATTATTATACAAGCTGAGCCCCATATTGTATACTTCATTTACAGTAATTGTACAACAGCTGTATAATAGGTGTAGTTTAAGGTATGAGTGTTGCTCAGAGTGTAGCTTAAATGTCCACAGTGAGATGTGAATATGAATATGAATGGTCCTGACTGCATAGTAATTGGTGGTATTATGGGAGTGAATGGAAAAGCTACATATGGATGAATGGGTGGGGCTAGGGAAGGGCGCAGCTCGAGAGACTAATGGTAGATTTTATTTTCTCACATAGATGGCTTTTCCTTTAAATAATTAGCCAGCGGCAGTAGAAGCAAATGAAGAGAAAGAGAAGGAGACCAGTTTGGCACACTGAAGCTCTATACTCATTACATTAAATCATTCCAATTTCCCTCTCTTCACCCCACCTACCTAGACATTGATCCATCCACATTAAACTTGTAACAAGTTCCAGCCTGCATGGGGAAAAAGAAAAGGTTTTGAGAATGTGATAGCACTAAAGCTAAAGCATGGTTGTACAACATACCTTAGAAAACTCTAAAAAAACCCAGTCAAAAGACCCCCAAAAATAACCAGCCTGGAACGGGATCATTCTTTTTCACACTTACTACTGGTTTATGTGTGTTGCTGTTAGGGTGTTAAAAATGAGAGGTGTATGCTGCTGTGCAGGAATGATGAGTTTGGAGTCAGAGCTAAGAACAAAATTATATTTGTTCAGTTTTCATGTTTTGTTACAATAAAATTTGGAAAGCATTTTTCTGGTTTTGCTTGGGAGCTTTTTCCCATTATTTTTTCTTTATTACTTTTATGAATTCAAGTGCATGGCAATCTGTCCCTTTGATCCAACTGGATAGGTAGTTATCAGCCAAATTATGAAATTTTGACTACTTGGGTGATTTGAACAATTTATTGCTATATCCAAAATTCTGTAAGTGCCAAGCAAGAACTATACTTCACAACAGGAAAGAGACTTTAAAAATCTAGCGAATTATTTTGCGGTATCACAGGTAGCCACTTATATTGGAAGTTCATATGAACTCAGAGGATGATCCTGCAGATGTTAGCACTTCAGAAAACTTGAATTCAGTGTGATTTGCTCACCCTAGTACATACATATCCATGACTGTTCGGGAATTCTCCCTCCAGGCGAAGCATATGAATCTGATTTTGCATTTTAGGTTGTAGTGCAAAGCTGTATAGTAAGAAGTAATGAATTATAAAACAATTAGAAACTGATTATATATCACATTAAGACAGAAAATATATTTTGTGTTTAAAACTTGACAAGTTGGTGTTATGCATGTTACTGATCCTCCAGGTCCTTGTCTTTTTGATGGCCATTTTTTGTTTTGCCAAACATGATTTCCTAGAGAAGACATTAAAACCAGAAAGCCTAGTATTGCATCATGCCGCCTATTTATAAAGTGTAAGGAATAAACACAGCAAAAATTAATTACTATTATTCATGTTCTTGAAAATGACAGTACATGACAAGTAAGAAGGGTCACTATTGCTCACTTCTTTTTTAAGGCAATCTTTGTTTACCTAGTTCCCAAGTGTTAAGAGCCAGTACGGTACATTTGCATAGGATAACTAACATATACCACACCATTTTCACGTCTGCAAGTACACGTGAGTAACCGTAATTACACGTGACACCAATTACTCTATTACTTTGTATTAAATTATAATGGAAAATTCCACTAGAGAATTGAAGCCTAATTGCATCTTAATTTGCATATTTTTGCATATTAATTACATCTCAGATGAATAATAAATTTCAGCAGATTTTTAATTTATGCATAGACACAAAAACAAGTGGAGAAATAATTTACAAAAAAATACCAGCAACTATTACTTAGGGCATTCAACTAATTTTGCTTAGTTTAGCAAAACAAAACTTGGTTTGTTTAATATAGCATCTTTAGGCTGATTGCTGTTTATTGCACAATATGTCAGTTTTGAAGCACAGAGAGAAGCTGAGTCTTTTTAATAGAAAAAATAAATGTTAATTCAGAGCATTTTAAGTTGAGGGATTTTACATTTTTGAACAAAATGTTTGGAGGACCTTGCTATTTAATTAATTTGAGAATGGGTTTAATTGTGATAGGTTTTTTAGTTATAAGACATCTTATTTCGTTCCATTTTTTAATGAAGAAATAAAAAATAGAATATTAAAAAAAATCTTGATGAGGAGGTTTCTCTGGTAATCAAATGTGGAATGTTTGCTTGTTTAAAGACAGCGGTTAAGCCACTACAATTTTGATGACTATTAGTTTCAAACAAAGGGCAAAATTAAGGCCAGGAAATGTGTAACACTTTAAATCAACATATATTTAAATAATTCTGGTGGTATTCTGTTTATTTCAGAGTCATTTTATACACCAGAAAAATAGTTACATAGTCAAAATGCACAAAAAATCTTACTTAAACCTGCAAAGCTTTTCTTAACTTTAGAGACAAAATAATCTAAGTTACCCCCATTAAAGTCAGTTGGACTACTGACTTATACAAAGTTAGGAAGGTAGGAAAAGGAAGAATCAATAACAGTGTTTTCTCTTTTTGGCTTAGCAGTTCTCAAATCTTTATTAGAAAATAAATATTTTTTATATGTCTCTGTAAAATTTATTTAAGAAAAATAAAATTATTAGTATGAATTTCACAAAAAGGATTTGATTCCATAAATTTCAGCCACATTATTGACTGACTTACTGCTTTTCTAGTCTATAAAACTGAAGTCCCTTTATGCTGTCAATTCACCCCAAAGCCTAATCTGGTATGATGCCTTTTGTACCTGCTGCCGCACTCAATCTGAGACTGCCTGCACAAAGAAAAATTCTATTGATCATTTGCCAAATTGTACAAAGAGAATGGATGTCAATGCTCTAATAAATCAGGAGACTGTCAAGATGAATGAATATATTTGTTTTCTCCTTTGCTCCACAACATTTTTAAAAAGCTAACACAAAACCACCAAACCTTAAAGAAGCTTATATTTTCTAATTTGTTTAGTAGTTCTGCCACTCAGCAGAATAGGAGGAGACTGTAATCTCCAAGAGTCCACTGTACGTATCTTCTGGTGCAGTAGTCTGGATTTTGCCAGTCGAAATTGCCTGGGAGATTTTAAAAATGAGCACCACAGAGTATATGTTTACACTGTACCAGTTATGGATCATTATTTTCACTTGTCAAGCAGGAATCTGATGAATACTGAGCTATTCTTTTTGCTTTACAATGACACTTTTAAAAACTAATATATCCCTACGAAAAGTTTTCTTTTTCTCTAGAAAGCACTGAACACAGCAAATGTATTCTTGTTGTGATGTCTATTGCTATCCTGTCTCTGGTTTCTGGTATCAGGTGCCTGTCACTTGGTTCCATCTGCACAGCACACCAAATCCCATTAGTAGCACCATCTTTAGTACCCTTCTTGTTAAAAGTTAAAACAGTTTAGCTTTCAAAAATAGCATTCTAATGAGGATCGGGATTGTCCTTTTACGTTCTGAACATCCCATTTGGCAGGGTTCAGATAAGCAGAGGGAAATTGGGCTGAATGAACCGAAGTGGGGCTCTGAATCTTCAACTGTTAAACAATAGTTCCCTCTCATGGACGTTGGAAGCTACCGCAGTTTGCAAAATGTGGCAGGACAGTGACAGCATTTAAAAAAAAAAAAAAACCAACGCATTTTGCTTCTTCCATGCACCAAAAAAAAGAGATATTGCTTACAGTTGGGAGGAGAAATGGTCCTTACAACTCTCACCATTACCCTAGACTATGGCAAATGCGGGTGGGAATGCAAGGTCTGTTTTGTAACACTTTGCAAAG
Organism: Chamaea fasciata; assembly: GCF_029207755.1. Taxonomy (NCBI): domain Eukaryota; kingdom Metazoa; phylum Chordata; class Aves; order Passeriformes; family Sylviidae; genus Chamaea; species Chamaea fasciata. The sequence goes on along the minus strand of NW_027094086.1, from coordinate 116,681,891 downwards.
GGATGCGCTTATTTTTATTATTATTATTATTATTATTATTATTATTATTATTATTATTGTTATTGTTATTGTTACTTCTTTAAGGTATTTTAACTGGGAGAATACTTGCCAGGAAGTTTATAATAATATTATGTATTTTTTATTCAGTCCTCACCATAACAGAAAAATTTAGCATTTCATCTCAATAAAGTCCAAGTTAGTGTAAATAACTTGGTCAAATGAGATTATAATGGATCATGTATTTTCTAGTTATACTCATGATCAGTCTTTGATATCTTGAGACTGGGTTTGATCCTGCACAATAGTAAAGCCTGGGTTTCCTTTTGGAATTTGGAAATGTAGAGTAATGCCTGTAATCTGCTTTGACGTGAGAATTCTATTCCCACAGCACCTTCTTTCTCCCTTGAAAGCCCACTGCAGTATTTCAGGAAAAAGTTATCTACTTTTCATTAGATTAGTGTTATTCAATTCTTGCGTTGCCTGCTTCTGTAACATTAGGTTGCTTTTTCCCTTTCCAGTTAAGTACCACACAGGACGTCACACAGAAAGCAGAATAGAATTCATCAGTTTATTTTCTGCATTTACATGTCCTAACGATATGCCTTTTAATCCTCTGAAGATCTGTTTGGGCTTTGAATGTTAACATTCTCCTGCTTTATTTTGGAAATAAGGACCAGCTTGGAACTGCACTCTCGCAGAGATGTGCTTCAAAATCCCTGTGCTATCTCCTTCAAAAAGCATAGTTCGACCAACCAGTTTAGCAAATGCTTATACAAAAGTCTGAGGACAGAAGACAGATGACATTTTTTCTGGATACAATTTTCAGTATTTGACCTCCATCAAGACAACCAGGATATGCTACTCCTTGCATTCCAAATTTATCTTGGTACAAGATATTCTTGCAGCTGTTCACAAAAATTACTCTTAATTCCAGAATTGCAAAAGACATAACAAAATTTTTAGAATTAGGATGGAATCAGAAATTATTTATATTCTGATTTATTCCAGCATCTTAAAATGTTCTGTAAAGATTTTTAAAAATTCAACACAGCTGTCAAAATGAACTGTTTGTGAGGGGGGGATTCTGTTGTGACATATGTGAAAATATTTTTTTGTTAATTTTCCAAAGTGTAAGAAATTTGCAGGAAAAAAAAAATTATTTAATGTGAATTTCAAAATTGAAGTAATGGACATAATTTTAAAATCAGCCACTCAAATGCTTTTGACATTGGTAAAAAAATGTCATTACTGAATGTATGTAATGTTTGCAAAAACATATTGTATGTACAAAATAAGAAAATAACAGTGAAAAAGGCATGATTCTGAAAGCCACATCACAGGGCTCTGTGCAGGCAGAAGATATTGATACAAAGGCTCGAGGAATTATTTCTACTGTTTGTCTATAAATCATGTAAGATGGTTTGTCAATGCTTTTCCAAACTGCTTTATCCTTATTCTGATTAACTCAAAATTAGAAGTTAATTCTTGGCTTCTTTTCAAAAGGTGAGCTCTAAGTATCTGTTCCCACATTTATATGATGTGGATGCCTGGCTTCAGGAAGATGAGTTAGAATAACAGCTCATCTCACACCGAAGTATCATACATATAACCGAATCCTAATTTCCCTCCTTTTTAACTCTAATTGCCCCATTTCACTGTGCTATGCACCTGTAATACTAGAGATAAATAGGCTTCTTTGAGGCTGTAATGGTAATTTTTGTCATCCCTGTCCACTTCAAGGAGCAACAGAAGATGTCTGTTTCCACTAGCAACAGAAGATGAAAAAGATGAATTGCAAATCTGAGGCAGCCATACCTTGTGTAGGCATGATCTTGTCCAAGTGACCAAACTGGAGTGACCCCAATGAGTTCCAAAATTCAGCACTTGTCTGATAGATTTCAAATTTAGGGTGTTGCTGTGTTTTCCTCAACTTTTGTGTGTTAGATGCCAGGAACCTGTGTGTTTTGTCAGGTGAGAATGTTCATGTGTAATGCAATGTTGCTGAAGGGCAAGCTGAATTTGCAATGCAAAACCTAAATCCATCACTTCTGGAGTCAAGACTATAGCAGCCAAGTGTGGTCTGTACAGTCAGGGACTGGCTACCAAGCCTCGAGGCAAAGTAGACCCAGGTTACACATCCCCAACAGGAGTAGTAGCACCCTAGAAAATGGAGCTGCTCTTGTGTTTCTGCAGTGGATTAGATTAGGACCTGTAGTTGTAGGGTGGACTTTTCCACAGTAGTCTCCTCTACCCTGTAGAAACAGTGAATCTGCAACTTTGATTGCACAGAGGTCTCCCTATCCTGTTTGGACCACCTCAGCCTTCATCTGTGTGGGTTTTTTTTTTTTTTTCCATAGCTGAGCATCCTGACTTTGAGTTAATGTTGATCTGTCATCTTTGGGTTTGCAAAAATTGGTTTTAACTCACTGCTGAGATGCCTGGTGTTGGGTCTGGTGTGAATAATATGACAATTACAGTTACATTCTTATCCAGGTGCAGGGAAACAAAGGAAACTTTTAGTTAAACATCTGAATATAAGGCAGAAAACGCTATAGAGATTTCAGGTAATCTTTTGCTTTCATTTATTGCTTTGGGATATTTATATGTTTCACTTTCATATGTACTCAAAACAGTTTTGTACTTTTTATTTCATTCAGGAAAGCTTGGAAGTAGAAACAGGAGAGAGATTTTGAAATAAAACTGATCCATTTCTCTCCTTTAAAGCAGATGTAAAGAATCAAATCCCTGTGATGAACCGATTGCTGTAGTTGCCACGTGATTTGCTTTGACAGTTTTTCACTTATTTACTTGCCAAGGAGAATACAGCAGGAAAACAGCACTTTTGTCCTATTTAGTTAGGGGTTTGGAAGGAATGCTCAAGGTATGAAGATATGAGTATCTCTCCAATGAGTGGATGTTACTTTAATCTTCAGAGACCTTGGGTCTACTCTTTTCCTTAAATTAGACTCTCATTCCTTATTCATAAGATTGCCATTTTCCATCTCTGCTTATGCTTTCAAATCTCAACTTTGAAAGGGCAAGATCTGCTGAGTCAGTCGCTTTAACTGGGGTGGCTCCGTATTTTACTTTTCCCTGTATTTTTTTCTTTATAGCACCCATGAATGTTAATCAGGATGGGAAAGTATTGGGGAAATCCTAGCCTTTCTTTAAATCAGAAAAGTATTAGCTGCAGAAGAAAAAGCACAGTGTGATTTATAGCTGCCAAAACATTTTTGGGTTACTAAGCTGCTTACCATGTTCTTTTGTCTCCTATCTGCTATCTAAAAAGACTGTTTAAAAACTGTGTGAAAATTTTCAAAAACACCTTTAAAAGATTCCATTACTTAAAGTGATTTGGATAATTGTGTTCAATGGTAGCCATTATTTAAAAATATAATTAGTTGCTGAACTCAGAGAAGGAGGGAAATTTCTGCAGGTGTTTCTCATTATTTGCTATGCATACAGAATATCTGCATAAATTACCATTATTATTTCAATGTATACTAAGAGACAATAAAGCATTAGCAAGCAAAGGAAAATGTTGTTGACCCACAATCTGTGTTAGCAGCATAGTTTTGGCCTTCAGTGTTTTTGAGGCACATGTGCAACAGCATTCAAGATTGAAATTACAATTTTGCACCTGTAACAACATTAAATATGTAACAAGAGTGTATCAGAAGGATATTGAAAATGCAAAGACATTAGGAGAAAGACAGTAGCATATGCTGGTGACTGTGCCACACAAAACAAGCATTGATAGGCAGAAATTTTCATTCTATATTAAGGCTTCAGGTAAAGAAAGTCATTCCATAAGGATCTGAGCCTCCAAGAATTTATTTTTAAACTTATTGATGCTGCTACAGATGATTAGTATGTGAAGTGCAGAGACCAGTTAGGAACTTCTGACTTTAATTCTGGTTCTGAGCAAGACATTCTGCAACATTGTGAAAGTTTCTATTTCTAATTCTGTGAAATGGAGTAATAGTAATAATAAGAGATGAACAATAAGCAGAAAAAAAATCAAATTATCTACTAGATCAGTCATTTTGAATATATGTATTCTTTATGAATACAAGTAAGAGGAAATTTCAGATAATCTTGAACTTCATAGAAATTTATTCAGTTTTAGAAACTTGAGGTATTCACTGCTTTATATGTTAGTTTTACAAAGAGCCCTTCTAAAAGTAAGCTTTGATTAGTTTACTGGAAGGTTGATGTGAAAAGAAGCATTTACTCATTGCAATAAAAGTTTTATCTTTCCTATCTGAATGTGTTTTATTTTCGTCCTTTTGTTTCTAGATTGCTATCCAATAAAGGGGAAATGATAATAATCTGAAGTCAATGCATACCCATGAATAGTAAATAAATTAGTTCTCCCTTATTGATTATGAATGCCTTGTGTCTTGTCACAGTAAGTGGTATTCATAGCACCCAGCAGGTAGAAAGGACTGCCTTGAAGGGAGGAAAAAAGTTTTCTCATAGTACACACTCAGAATGGAATGGTCTCCACATCAAGACCTTTCTAACACTTCAAATCTCATAAATTGATGATGAATTTATGCTCTAAAGTATTTATGCTCTGAGCAGACTTTGCATTTTCCAATACAATCCTACCATGTTTCATTTCAATAAGGGAGATGCAGTCTATCTGAGGCTCAAGTCCACAGAAAGTCTGGAAGGGCAAAGGTTCATTACTAGAACTCCCAACAGAAAAGATTAATGTACTCTTCAAATAACCATTTGCCAGTTTTTACAATAGAACAGATTTTTTTTTTTATTAGTTTTACAACCCCGTTTCAAAAAAAATTCAAAGGATAATCTGGTGGTAATTGATTTGCATTTCTTACTAAAAGAATGTGGTATGTATAAATGCAAGATAACATAATGTGAATAAAAGGCTTCAGGAAGATTGAAATGATGGAGTGGCTATCTGCATAGGAATAGATTTTGGTGTTCTCCATTCCTTAATCCTGAGATAATGCAAGACCTTGGACAAAAGTGTATAGGAAGAGACTCAGCTTTTTGGATAATTCTGTATTTGTGAGTCTCCAAAGTTCTCCCGTGAACTAAAGGAAGGAAATTGATATTTAAAGTCACTAGGAAGCATCTTAATGATCAGGTTCAGAATCAATAGTAGAAAATTTAATGGTTATGTCTTATGGGAGTCAAAACACTTAATTTTTGAAAATCAGTTGCATTGATAAGTAGTCATGTTAGAAGTTTTTAGTCATCCACTGGTAATTTTAGACCAGTTTATTCCACATACTTACCAGGTTTCAGTGAGCATTGTCTTCCATTGAGCAATACTCTTCTATCCTTACTATTCTAATTTCCCTCGCTTAATGTAAAATATTTTCTCTTCTGAGTAGGATGTTCCTCTGTGTTTGTTCTGATCTGTAAAATCTTTTTAATTTGGAAAGCCTGTTTTCTTTTTGTACTGTTCTTTGTGATTTGCTTGTTTTTAACAGGAAATGGGTAACAAATTGTTTATAATTAATTGAAGTATGATTATCCAAAAACATAACAGTTGCAAAATTTAAGTGAAGGAAAAGTAAGAATTCCAGAGCACATGACAAGTGTAAGGATACGCTGTAAAAGGTATCTGGCCAGAATGACTGCTGTGTGACAAAGACTGTTCATTTTTTTAGAAAGCACCATATCTTTCATTTACCTGAAAATTAGCACCATTTAAAGTATTGCATTTATAAAACTATTCCTCCTCCTAAAAATATCCTGTCACTTAAAATTCCATGTGGTATACTAATACTTTTAACCGTTCAAGAGAATAGCTGGAGACTAGCCTTGAAATTTATAAGGACTCTGATCTCCATAATTTTGGTGGTGTATCACAGTAACATGAAAGAGCAGATTTATTCATTCTTTCTTCTGAGATTAAATGTAATTGGTTTAAAGAAATAATCATTCTTTTGTTTGAGTTTTATGCATTTCTTATGAAGAGCTAACACATTTTTCTGCAGTCTGACAAAGTATACGGTCTTTTATCCTCATTTCCCAGTGGATAAATACTTTGTTAATTAATAAAGTATTATACTAGCACTTAGTGTCTGCATTTAACAGTGGAAGGATTTTATTCAGATTATGTTAATAGATTGTCTGCTTTATTTTTGCATTAATTACAACCTTTTCCTGTGATATTGTCATAAAAAAAAGTCCCTATGAATACAGGGGGATTGTTTGGATTATTTTTGTGTGACTGTTTTGAAATAATGCCTGTTACATACTTTTATTTACGCTATTAAGCTGGATGATTAATCATATACTTACAATTATAAAAATTGCAAATTCAACTTTTCTTCTACTTCTCAGTTGTTTACAAGTTTATCCTGATATACATATGCAACTGTATATGAGTATTTAAGCATGTAAAAATAGCAAAAGCATTTGTGAGTATCTTAGATTTTCTTAGTGCTTTTTTTTTCTGATTACATGGCTTTTTTAATATCAGCTAAATCACATCCTACAGTTGCTAAAGAAAATGTATGAGATTTCTCGCTAAGCAAGATGGAGGAATGAAAAAAAATAATAACCAGAATGAAAAAAAAAATCACCATAAATACTTACCTTTGTAACAGTGTTGCAATTCTCTGCATACTGCTGTATTGAGCTTGTCCAGAGAAATGTGTAAGGGCAGTGACAGGTCTTTGCATCTAGTCAATAAGACAGTGTATGGATGTGGGAAACGGAGGAGCTTCATGGAATTATAATGTAGGACATTCTTAATTAGCCTATACCTATGTCTATGGAATAAGAAGAGGAACCAGTTTCATTTTCAATATCTTTTGACCACATTTCCTTGAAAGGGGAAATTATTTGTCACTATAGGAAAGCACATTGTATTATTTGGTTTTGCATTTCACCTCTAATGATAGAAAGAGTATCTCCTTGTTGGACACTTAAAATTAGTGAGACCTCTTTTTGTTCTGTAGGAGTCTGATCATACTGGCCTGTAAATAGAAAACATGTGACATTTTTAGAATACTCAAAACAAATCTAGATGTGACCTGGGGAATCAATTCTATATGAGATGTGTTTTAAAATATACTGCAATTAAATATAATGCAATGAAAAATCTTCTTCTTCTCCGTTTCCCAATAATTCTGCTGAACTGATGATATATTGGTAATGAAGGAATTGCCAAGTTTTCTAGTTAACCTCTTATTTATTCAGCTTGTTGTTCTTATTTTCAAATAAAAGGCTCTTTAAAGGCATAGATAATTTTTAAAAATCGATCTGCAATAGTGACAAAGATAATTACTACATGTGCTTCATTAAAAATATCTGAGGTACTGGAGGGATGATAGAGGAGTTTCCAAGTTAGAGCTTAGCCTAGATGTCCATGACTCAGAAAGCAAATAACTATCAGTGGTTTATCATTCTGCTATCCATGGTGCTTTTTTTTTTTTTGGTTTTGGGGTTTTTTTTAATAATTACAAGTATTTCCTGAAAGTCTAAATAAATAAACAAACAAATAAATAAATGTCTAATTTTCCCGCGTTAAAACTGATGGTCTATGTATCACTATCTGTCACCAGGACAATGATTCCCTGCCCTTCTCATGTACCCATGCTGTGATACCACAATAGTTTAGATGGCAGCCTTTGTACAGAGGTGTCCAGCCCCAGAAGAACTGAAGCACTGAAGCTCTGCAAACAGGAATCAAGGGACATAGGCAAAACTACCTGCAGAAGCATACTCACACAGCTCACAGTGTGCTAGGACCTAACTAGACCTTTCTGTTGCTGTGTCCTCTACTGTTTTCATCAAGATTCACCTAGGAAAATAGATTAAAATAAAATGGCAAAAAATACAGATGCACCTTCCAGTATTTTGCATCATATAAGCCACCTCAACCATCTAAATATTGCTATGTCTATTTACTTTTCTGACCACACTCAAAAAAACTGTCAACTGAATGTTAGATAGAGACAAGTAAGTTCAGGCCTGGGTTGTCTTCTGACATTGGTGAATCTGAAAGAAACTGGTTTTTTTCAATTTTTGAGATTGCAGTGACTGTTAGAGCTTATAGAATGTGGGAGGTTGAAGCATGAAGAAGCTTTCAAAGGCATTTTTATTGAGATCAGGAGCATGCTTTTGCAGTAAATCATCCAGTTATCCCCATTACTATGATGTTTGCATTTTGAAATGGTTCAGACTTGGAGATGAAACTGAAGTGGAAGCTGCACTCCCCAATGCATATAGGAAGAATCACCAAGACTGTTCATGTCAGATGTTCAGCAGTACAGTTTTGCTTCACAGATATGTTTCTGATATATGGCACAATTTGCCAATACAGACTTGGCCAACTCTATACCTCAGAGGACCTGCTAGAAATTGGATACACAGATTGCGGGAAAGAAGAATACTATGAACACAAAAGCTTGTCACTCACTCCAAGTGGGAAATTTGTATCACAGAAAAGCTCTTAACCTTCTGCTGTTTTCCAAGGGGATCAGTGGTCCTTGAGAAGACAATGTGGACAACACTGAACATCGCCCAGTTTCTAGAACATACAACTCATGATGCTTCTGGAGCCTTTCCCTAGTCTGAAACCTGTCTGCTTCTGATGGCATGGTCCTACCAGCTGCTCCTCCTTCATCTTGAAAACACTGCTAAAGCTGTAAGAAAAAGCAGAAGACACAGCCAAGACTGACAACTACCAAGAGGAAGATGCTCAACTAACTAAAAAAGGTCTCTCCCCTTTTTTCATCACTGAAAAAAACAGGTACATAAGTGCAGGTTTACTAATTCAGTGGTGTTGACTGAAGTGCTTACTTGAAAGAAAATCTAAAAAGCCCAGAAATTAATGGTATGAAGGTGACCTTCTGATAGAGAAAACTCTAGTTTTTCTGTTGTACAGAACTGAGAAAACCAGAATGCATTTGTTCTTTGGAATGAAATGATGTTTTTAATTACTGTGAAGTGTTTAGAGGAACCAGCAGACCGGTATTAGCAACTTCTCCAGATAAACAGGAATCTTTGCCATTAAGCATGTTAAAATTTGATGCAAACACATTGCTACCTTTATAGTGGAACATTTTTCTTTATAAACCTCTAAATATTGTGATAGCTATCAGCTGCCATTCATTTCAGGACAGTGATGTAAAATGGCTGGAATTTCAGAAGCAAATCTGGAGAACCTAATATATTTTTGTAACATATTTGGAGGCTTTCCAAGCCACACTTTCAGTATAAGACTAAGATGGGCAGTACTACTGGACTATTTTTTGATAATGCAGTTTAACAGTTTGTTTGGAAGGCCCTCGGCAATTTGATTAGTGCTGTTTGATGGAGCAGTGTCATCAGCATGAAGTGGAACAGTTCTGCTTGTAAGTGTCTGGCAGGAGATCCGAGTTTCTGAGCCTCATACCGGCATAAGCAATAAACAACATGTTATTGTATGCTCCATTTTATATTTTTATAGCTGAAGAAAATTAATAATGCATGAGCATCCAATAGGTCTCCGTAAGACTCTGCCTTCAAAATAAAAATACAAACTACAGCTTGTGGTAGTATAACTGTCTTTACTTCATATCTGTGAGCACACTTTCCTGTCTCTCGAGGCAAGAAGAACCTGGGTTGAATTCTGGTCTTGCTGAAGTCAGAGCTCCATTAGACTCAGATGTGCCAGCATCTCACCCTGGTTTGCAGTGGTGAATTGTGGCAATGTTGCTGCTCTAGAGACTATATCAGGTGCTGCTGCTGCTAGGCAGTGCAGATGGAGAACAATCCCTGTTTGTAATGCTCAGTTGCCCTTTTGTTCCCCCATGTTGGGATTGCATAGCAGATATTGCATAGACTTTCCTCATCAGAAGATATATTTGAATTCAGATTTTCCTGTGCCTGTACTCTGAAAATTTGCCCTTTATCCTTTTTTTTTTCTGCCAAGAAAAGTCCTCCAGATTATTGATCATCTGAAGCTGCAGAAGGACAGAGGTGCAATGGGGCTGTTCGAGGGTGAAGAGTTGATAGGATCTGCCACTAACTGTCTTTTTGGTCCAAAAGTGTTGAAAACAAGAGCTGGACTGCTGGGTGCAATGGTTCCCGTAACAGAGCCAGTGATACATGAATGCTGACTATCTGAAACTTTTGGGTAGGATTTATTGGTTGATGCAAAACCAGAAAATGAAACACCTTGGAACTGAGTATTATACCTCAATAAGTAATATTAGAAGTATTTTTAATTTGTATCTTGCAGACAAACCTTTCTTTGTTTCATGAGATGGAGTTAAAATGGCATGAACAGTTGAAGCCATTTTCTGGTCTTTATGACACAGCTGCAGAAATCCTAGTTGTTTATCTGCAAATTCTTGGATGCTCTGTCATTGAATTAGATCAAATATTGCTTTCTATTTTGCCTTTCCCAGGATCTATACACGTTTTGCAGCTGTAGTTGTGTGGTAAAAAGATTTGGCTCTATGAAGTGTGGGATTACTTCACAGTATACACATAACCAAAGTTAGGTTTAAATTGTCCAGAGTACATAAATCAATGTTAATATTGGTTGTGAGGAAGAAAAAAGTCACATTTAGCATAACAGTGGAGCGGTGTAAGTTGATGACATCTTGTTTAGGGATGATGTCTGCCTGGAAGACATACTTCCAAGGTGTTTTGGACAAATATGAGTACGAAAAGCGTATTCTAGTTTTGTGCTTCATATTGTGGCTGTGGTGTTTCTACTCTACTTTGTAGTGCTCTGAAACCTGATTTACTATATCATAGAAGGTAAATTAGAATATATAAGCTCAAAGGCAAGGCCATAATCTAGAAATTAAGCCCCCTGTCACTGCCTCTGACAATGAGCCAGTCTTGGCTGTATAACTCACTATTACCAGAAGTCAGGCAGAATTCAAGTGTTCATGGTATTCTATAAAAACCGTAATTTTTCCTTCACAAGAGCTAGGCTCAAATTCCTTATTTATTTATCTATTTATGTTATGTTTAAGGAGCAATTTTAAGCTGAAACCTAAGATGTAGAGATTAAATTTTCATTTTTAATGTTTGATTACACAGAGTGACACCTGATGGCTGCATAGAAGATTGTCTTTGCCATGCACATTGTGATAGATTAATAGATTTTTAACAGATTTTCAAGCCAGAAGGATTCTATTAATGTGAGCCACCTGGAAATTAGCACAGGTCTCATCATTTCCTCAGGTGATTCTGGTCTAGCACAACCCTAGTGAGACAGTGCCATCCATCACCTGGAAACACAGTAAATCCTTCAATATGTTAAAGTGCTTCTGTAAAAGGATATAAATTGAATTGCTGGGTGCTTGGGCTTAGGGTGGGTAATGATCTAGGTAATTATTCTGGTCTCTGCTTTTTCTGTATTGTCTGTTGTGGTTTTGTTAGATTAAATCTACTAAGGTGTAGAAAGTCTACAACTTCCATTTGCTAAGTTCTTCCATTATTTATATAACTTTGTGATTAACAAATGAATGTATTTTGTTGGGTTTTTTTCCTCTTTGCACAAATTTGCTAGTCTTGGCTAATAATTCTAAAGCATAGATGTGGTCATGTGAGGTTTTCAGATGATATTGTTTCTTCTAAAGGTCCTTGGGTGAAGAGGTGATGGGGTGCTGCAGGGAAGGAGAGCTTGCTAGGTATTTTCAGTGAAGACTAGAATTCCTCTTGTAATAGAAGAAAGGCTTTAATAATTCTATGTAATTTTAGGGGTTTCCCTGTTCATATTTGGTCTCTGTGGATGTATGTTTGAAACAGATCTAGGTGTTTTTCATGTGCTGCAAGGATATTCACTAGGAGCAATGTAACAATTCTTAGTAGGTCAGCTCTGTATCATTAATCTAATATAATAAATTGCATTCCAGATTAGGGATTTAGTTTAAGTAAAAGTAAATGAAGCTCAAAAACAAAAGAATATGTTGCAAAATCTGGTTAACTTTGTCTTTATGTGGTTAAAAGTCTGACAACTTCTATGGTTAGTAAAATAGATTAAGTTTCTGTGCTCTTAAGTATTATGGTACATAAGTACCACTTGGATTTTATTATTGAAATTTTCTAAAGTTTTTAGTCAATGAATAAACAATGGATGGAAGACTATTTAAAAATCAGATGACTTTAAATGTCAACTGTTTTGAACTTCATGGAAAAAAAAACTTAGTCAGCACTTACAAGCTTTATTCCACTGCAAAAATTAAGAGAATACAATAAAGGACCCTTCACACAAAAAGTATAGTATTTGCAGAAGTAGAGCCATGCTTTTCACATCAGTAGTTTCACGTTTCTTAATTTTTAGAGATTTTATAAGTAGCTGAATGACAGCTTTTATGATAATACAGGGATCTGCAATGTTGATAAGGATTTAGATTACTAAAGAGAGAAGGCAAACAAGATCAAAAATATGAGGGACAATGCAAAGTAGAGTCTTATAAAAAGGCTGCCTTTATAGCTCATCAGTGTAAATTCCTTGTCAAAATGCTCCTTGAGCTAAGTAAGGGTTACTTATTCATGTGAACACCTGACTTATAAAATCAATCAAGCACTGATATCAAAGATGTCTGGCTTTTGCATCTATTCAGGTTGATGCTTCCATTAACTTAACTTCATACTCTAAAAGCGTATTTCATTTCTAAATATGCTGTGTATAACTCATTAACATCAGAGCCCCCAGCAGTAATTGCCTGAAAGTGAGTAAAGAAAATCGGAAAAGATGAAGAGCTGAATTGCCACTTAATGAAAGAAAAAAAACCCCACAGACAGACACTTAAATTGACTATCATGCAGTAGCAAGTCTCTTCTCTATGGAAAACATTCAGACTGCATTTACAGTTCATGTTGAGATGTTTAAAAATGTGTTAAGCAATACCAAATACTACTTAAAAGCTCAATGTGCTCCTAGATGGAATTTTGCTCAGAAATTATGTTTGTTAATGATCTTTTCTTTGTGTTTATGGTATTTTATGCTTCTTCACTCTACATATTGTGGTTATGTCAGTCTTTAGAAAGATCTTAAGAATGAAGTAAAACTCAGTTTTGAGAAGGTATTAAGTAGCAGAAATCTGTTTTTCAGAAAATTTCATTTCAGGCAAAGCAAAACCACCACTTTCATTATCTGATTGACCTTTGGGAACTGAAGTGTTTTGAGTCCAAGATAGGCCTGAGAATGTGCTTCCACGTGTTCCTTGCTTGTGGTCACTGTGTAACAGTGGGGATGGCTTCCCAGTGGTGTTTGTCAGTGTGGCTCCCCTGGCCATAATGGCTCCATTTGCCTTGGTGCACCTGGATTGACTTCCATCAGCTGCAGATCTGCCTGGGAGTGTGCAGGGAGCTTTATGGAGGCAGCCAGACAGAAGCTTTAAATATTTTAACATCATGAAGGCAAATAAAGATTAAGACAACTTTTGTCAGTTTATCAGGCTACAGCAATAAATTCTTGATTTGATTGTTATAATGTAGCACAAGGATGTCTTTGTGTGTGTGTGCTTCTAGCAGCTAGACTGAAACATTTGCAGGAACTGTTGAACTTGGATTGAAAACTAAATGTTGTTGGTGCCATTTATATTGATTCTTCTTGTGCTTTTACTCCTGCTTTGTGACAAAAATTTCCTTGTTTTCAAGACAGCTCTTCCAAATTCTTCCAGGTAGCTGCTGGGGAGAAGAAGGTGATACAGTTGGGGAGAAGAAGGTGATACAGCATGCTGGCATGGCTGAACTCTAAATCCTTCACAACTTTTGCAGGGACTCTTACTACAGGATGAATATTTGGGAACTAATGTTTCAGTTTAATAATGCAGTAAGATTGCTTTTAAAAATATCTATGTAGATATAGTGAAAGTGGGAACTAAATATTTAGATACATATATGCATATATGTACTAAGGGTGGATAGGGATGAAAGCAACCACCAATAACTGTTCTACCACTGAGGTACAGAAGGATAGCTTTTAGGGAGATCAGTGTTTCACTGGGGTAGGTATAGAGATTAACTTCTCCCTGTTGCTTTACAGTGTGTTATTCAAAGAGATTCTAGGTAGCAAGTTTTGTTTTGAATTTCTATAATTTGAATCAAACTCTAAGCTTGACAGAGTCAGGATGGAAGAAAAAAAAAAAAACCCACCACTTTGCATGGCTGCTGAAGTTTAAAAAAAATCAGTATTTTCAAAATAACACTTAAGTGTACTTTTTTACCTTAGCTATGAAATGAGGAAACAAGATATTTATTTTCACACTGCACCTGTTTCTGAACACCTTCCAGTCATGAACAATATGATTCCTGTCAGGCCACATGCCACTACTGGTATTTTTTTTATCTCCCTATAATGAAAAATACAGATATATTTTCCCCACACATATGTAAGGTATTTTAGGTGTGCCAAAGCTCTGCTGCATGTCTTTAGCAGCAAAGGGAAGGTTGAAGGCTGATAAGCCTTTAACTGAAGTACAGAACTGCAAAGATTTTGTTTGCTCTTTTGCCCTACAAAGCCTCATTTTACAGTTTCCAATGTGCTCCAGCACAAGTGTCTTCTTGCTTCTACCCCCACTAATTTCTATTAAGCCTAATTAACCACTGCTGTCAGTTTAAGCACTTCTTCTGTATATATTTAATAAACTTTTCTTGGGTTTAAATGTATTTTTAATACTCCACCACCTAGTAGTTTTATATTGTACACATTTGTCACTACTACTTTGACATTGTGTTGTTTCTGGGACTTTTCCCCTACCTTAATGGTGTATGGACACTTTCGGAGACGGCATGGAAGTTATGGACTGAGAAAGTACATCTGTTCCTGTGCACTGCTCTTCACAACAGACAAATGCCTGCCTGGACCTGTGCTAAAGGGTGCCATGGAAACAGTATTTTTTCCTCGCCACAGTCTGGGCCTATGACCACATAACTTGTATCAGATAAGCATGAACTCAAGCATAAGGTTGGACTCACGTTTAAAAGCAATCCTGAAGTAGCCATAGTAACCATTCCACTAGTAGGGTGGGGTTTGCAAGAGCTATTTTGTGCCCCAAAAATGTAAACACTGTTTGCAGTACCTTTCCTTAGTTGGTAGGATTTGTATGTACACATCCTGAGGTATCTTTTTCCAAGAATAGAGTCTCTACACAACAGAGAAAGATTAACAATTAATTTTGCAGGAGACAAAAGTCCACAATGACTGAAATATCAGGACTCAGATTTTTTTTTTTAATGTCCTATCATTCTGACAAAAAACCCACACACTACTTATAAAGCTTATATAATTCTTTATGGCACTCATTAATCCAAATTGAAAATATGGCCACAAATTTGAGTTCACTACAAGTCTGTTACCTTTAGTTTTCATTATCATCTGCTGTTTTTCTATGCACACACACAAAAAAATCTAATCTTGATGTCCAAATATTTAATAAGTACTTAGATGAGTAACACTCTTGGTTCCAAGGAATACACAGTCTAATGTGGAACAAAGCACAAGTAATTAAGAGAAGCAAAAAACGAGAACAAAAAGGAGATTATAGATAACATAAATGGGATCCTGCTGCTTTCTCATGATATTTTTGCTTCATTCTGAAGTTGTCAGGTCCTAAGCGATAAATAAAATCTTGTATTTCCAACTGCTGCACAAACATACCTGTTGCAGTTTTCTGGACTTTACTGTTAGACCTGCCTCTGTCCTAATGACCAAAGGGGTCAGTTTTCAAGCAAATATTTCTGCTGTCAATTTGGAAAGTATTTTGCAATAGTGAGTAAATGCAGAATTAAAATTTTGAAATGCTGAAGAATCTGAAACTGGAGGATTCAAGACCAACACCATTCATGGAGTAGAAAATGTGTGCCAGTGTGCTTGCACAGTACAAGAAATATTGTGCCACAGGAAAAAAAATGTGGGTTGCAGAGGAGAAAGACTTGTAAGGGAATATTTTAGGTAAAGACAAAACAGAAGTAGAATTAGTAAATAAAGGTTAATATAGTGTATTTGGCTTCATTGGGCAGTAGGAAATGACAGATAAATATGACAGATGCTTCCCATACTGCCTGTGGAAAGCTGGCAGAGGGAACTCTGTTAATTGTGTGTTGTTTTGAGGGTGGAAAGTTTAGGTATTCTAGGGACTGTTTGCCAATCACTGCTAATCCTAAGATTAGGCTTGTTCCTGAGAGCTCAAGGCTCCAGTTTCTGACACTCACACAGATGGACACACAGTTATCTGACACATTATCATTAACAGTTTAAGCTGCTTTAATTTTTTTCTATAAGTTTCTAAGCCAGATTAAAAAAAAAATCTGATTATGTCTGTTTCTTTCCTTATTCTCAACTTTCAGAAGAATCTAACACCAGTTTTATGTAGTATCCTGAAAATGTCAAAAGCAAGCCCTGCTCAATCCTGCTTCACTTAAACACTACTCAACTACAGTTGCTGTGCACAAATAGATGCACAACAGACCTGTCTGAGCTAGCAGACTTCCCCAATTAATACATTTGTATAATTCGGCCTCAGTCATTAGTAACTGGTGGGAGATGTAACAGCAAAGCACAGGGTCTGTTTTTGCTGTCATTGTCTTGTCACCCTTCCCATTACTCCCACCTTGAAGTCAGGCCTTTTCTTTTTGCATGACTCCCTCATCCTTCACATAGCAAAGAGGAGGAGGAAAACCTGATGCTTAAACTTCTGACGCTGGATGAAGTAAGTAGAAACGATGTTTAAAAGGTCAGACTACGCTGAATGTTCATTTGCCTCCCTTGTGCTGTCAAAAATGCGCTGCCGCGGCAGTCCCGGCTTTGCGGGGGCTCCGTGCGGGCAGGGCGCCGCCAGGGGGCGGCCGTGCCACGCCGGTCACAGCCGCGGGAACAATCCCTGCGAAATCCGGGATGGCGCAGCCTCGGGGCTGCTCGGGAACGAGCCGAAGGGGGGGAAAGTGCTGAAAGAACACCCACAGAAGTGTTATAACAAGAATCCGTGTGCGGTTGTTTTTCCCCTGGACCCCATTAACCCTGCTTAAACCAGAAATATTGTAACAAGTTATCTGAGACGATATTTTAAGTGTGTGCAATAGGAATTTAATAGTTGTGAAGTGCGATCTGTAACCAAAGATTTCAGTGTGGGATACCTGCATATGTGTTAAGCTTGCTGGTTCTCTGCTGGACAGCCTGCTTCTGGCTTGCTTTTGTGCTTACAGTGCAAAATAAAATTTTTCAGTTCTTGATAGATGAACAAGGCTTGTGCGAAGAATGATGCAACAAGACCAATTAAAACAGCTGTTGCTTTGATTTAAAAATCAACACTGATGTACCTTTGAAGAGAGTTAACCTTATGCCTGAAGTGGGTCAAAGTATTTCTTATAGTACTGGAATGCAATTTCTAGAGGTTAAGTCCAAATATGAATTTCTGGTTTGGGCTCATTCTTTTTATTTGTAGGATAGGTGAAAGGTCATGCTAAGTATAAGGTAAGGTGGGTGGAATGTAAAAGAAAATAAAACAGTGAAGGAATTATTAAATATCCATCTAAAAAATAATGCTCTGAGTTCTCCTTCAAAAGAGGTTATGAATGAAAGATTAAAAGTATAAATACTAGTGAAATATTCTGTCTCTGAAGAGCAAAAATGTTGAAAATCTTATTTTAAGCCGTAGAAAGTTTTGTTACGGAGTACTTCAGTGTTCCAAATACCTAATTTTGATAAGGAAAAACATCTAACACTAGATTAATCTAAAATTTTCACATTTGAAACAGAATAGGTTTTAAAGGACAAAATTGGTTTTGAGGTAATGAGGCAAAGTATCAAAGCTTTGGGTTTTTCCTGCAGAAAATCACATTCCAGAGGCTTTTCTGGAAATGGTTTTGTAATGTCCATTAGAAGTAAATGCATCAATTCGTTGTCATAATTGCTGCTAATTTCACTAATTAGGATTGTGAGATTAAGCTTCTTACTAGGTTTCTTCTCTCAGTCTTCAATCTGACAGTCAATATTCAGAATTCTTCCACTTGTGATCTCAAAAAGTTCACTCCTTGGGTTAACATATTGCCATGGTTTGATGCTGGCCAAATGCCAGGCACCCAGCAAAGCCAGTCACCCATTCCCCTCTGCAGCTGGACAGAGGAGAAAAAATTTAACCAAGGTTTTATGAGTTGAGATAAGAACCAGGAGAGATCACGCATCAACCACTATCACAGGCAAAACAGGCTCAACTTAGAGATATGAGATGAATTTATTACTAACAAACTCAGAGCAAGATAATGAGAACTGAAACAAGCCCTTAAAAATACCTTTGCCTGCTGTCCCTCCCTGTAACACCTCCTGTCCCTCCTTCTCCACAGACCTTGATTTCTGCAGAGGTGTTGTTTTCACTCCACTCTTCTCTAGTCACAACTGAAACTGCACCTCAGTTTTTATTTTGATTTCTTCTCGAATCTTTTATCACAGAGGTATTACCACCATTTCTAATTGCTCCAGACTTGGCCATCAGCCTGTCCATCTTTGGAGCCACCATCAATTGCCTCTGCTGTACGTGGAAGAAGCTTCTAACAGCTTCTCAGAGGAGCCACCCTGTAGCCTCCCCACTACCAAAAACCAGGCTGTGCAAAACCCATGCACATAACTACCCATTAAAGTGGGTGAAACACAGGAGGCCCGTGCTGAGTTTTTGAACTCTCACAGAATTGTGCCTTTTGGGCAAACGCTTGCTATCACACATCAGAGTGGTAAAGTTGTTTCACTGAACAGTTTCACACAGTGTTTTCCTGTAGGTCACTTCTGGTACCTTTATGCATGTGCTTCTAATGGTCTTTTCTTGCTAGTATCATCTGAAGTCACATATTTGGGTAGATTCTGAGGAAACACGTATGGCCAGCCCCATCCCACACAAAAATGAGCAGGCTAGGTCTGAGTAAGAGATGGAATTATGTAAGTATTCCCTCTTTATCTCTGAAGAAAACCACTGTAGGCTAAAGTAATTCTGTAAAGATCCAGAAGTATGAAGTTTAATTATTGCAATTACACACCTGAAACAAAAAGTTCTCTAAATGACCTGGAGGATTGGGGGTTTCGTGTGATAGATGATTAGATGCTAGACTAATCATGGTGATGTTTTGGTTCCTTAGAGAGCTAGTAATTTCAAAGTGAAAGACTCTGTGTTTGGTGTTGCATTTACAAGTGGTGTTACACATTGAAGTACGGCTTGATCCTCACACAATTGGCTGCATGCTTTTGAAACTTGTGAGATTGCCTGGTGATTAATGTATGTAATAGATGGAATATTATGACATATGCTTAATAAACTGATTATACATAATGTAGGAGGTTAGACATTGTTTGGATTTTCTGAATTAAGCTGTTAGATGGCTAGGAAGTACTTGGTATTACAGCCAGGCTGTGATTTGGTGCCTGTCTTCCCCCAAAAGAGGCTTTGCATTCTTTTTGCAGGTCTTGATTAATCACACAAAACAAGCTAGTTATGTTAATATATGGTATGTTAATAAGACTCCATCCTGTTTTATCTCATATTGAGTTAGTTTGTGCAGTGAGTGATAGGACTTTTAAAGGATAGGATTAAACCCATTCTTTCAAGATACATTATTTGTTGGCTGTGATTTTTTAATTCAAATAAAAGAAGCTGTCTGATTCTGTTACAGAGATAGCACAAGCCTGGTTTAAAACTAGTTGAGGGTAGTGGCAAAATACTTTCCTGCTGGCCTTAAGTTGTGCAGGAAACTCAAAATGGTCTGAACACCCTAGAATAATCCCTAATTTCCATCTCCATCCTCTAAATCAGTATATTTTTCCTTTATAAACCTTTATCTCTGGAAAATGCAAATGCTGCACTGAGGAGTTGCATGCAGAACCACAAATAGGAGTGGAGTATGTGTGTGCTCTTTGTGTTCTCTGTTCAATGCTTCTCTCTTGTGTAAAAAATATAAGGCATTTGTCCAATTACTGTGACTCGTTACTGAGTTGAAGAGGTCACATATAATTAAAATGTGATGGAAATGCCTGTTTTCTTTCAATTTGTGAGCAGAGAACAGCTTCAACACACTGCACTGTGCACTGCCTCTGGCAGCAGAGGTGTCTTCAGAAATCCCTGTGTCATCAGACCTCGTGCAAGGGAACCCTGTCCCACACATTGTACTGACACGGATTTTGGCAGGGCTACAATATAGCATAAATCAAAGGAAATATAAAGGCTGGAAAAGTAATTTGATTCTTGAAGTTTACTCTGAATCTAGCAGAATTTGCTGATTTGATTCATTGAGCAACTACTAAACAAATACTACTGTTAAAAGTAAGGAGGCTGAAACTCTTCCAGGGAAGTTAGGAGCACCAAGGAAGGAACTTCTTAAGCGGGTTTTATTTGCTTTGGACTTCTTTTCTGTTTGTTTGTTTTCTGGTTGTACTATTAATGGAATTTTTTTCTTAGATTATATGAGAGAAGGCAAAGATTTGCAGAATACTCTGCAGGTAGGAACATTGGAATCATTTATGTACATTTCTAGACCCATTGCTAGCCAAGTTTGAAGCTTAAAGTAAACTACCTAGGCTGAGTAGATAGATTATTTTTATTTCTTACATCCTTTTCCTTTTTTTTTTTTTTCCCAAGCTGTAACAAATTCTTAGATATCAAAGCAAACATCACTGAGTTGCCCATTGAGCCACCAGTCCGGAGCTTTTGATTCAAAGACTTCCTCTGCTAACTTCAGTGACCTGGAAAACAAACTTGGCAGGCAGAAACTAAATTTATGTCACAAAGTAATGCTACTTTCCATAAGTGTAACGTTATCTTTTGAGTGCATGTGCTCTTTCAATTAACTGTAAAGAATTCTGCTCCTCCAGCAGTAGAGCACCAATTCTTACATGATAAGCTGGTTGTGAAGCTCTTTTCTGAGAGCTGGATTTGTGCAACAGAATCATGAAACTTTAGTCACGACTGCTTCCAGGCTACTTTATGTCATTAGGAAATTGGTTTCTCTTATTTTTAATTCAGTCTATTTAGCAGTAGGTGGCATCCTACTTTAAGATTAGAATGAACTGCAGACTTCCTAGCATGTGTTTTCACTCAGTCTAGAAAGTTCTTAGAATTTCTTTTCTATTTGTACTCATGTGCAGTATTACCAAGGAAAGACTTTTTTGGCTTAAAATAAACAGGAGTGTGTATGGGTTCTGATGAGAGTACTATATACTGGGAACTTGCTGGTACCATGCAATGAAAGTCCTAGTTGAAATTGGGATTTGTTTTTCCAGACTCGAAGCAGACCTTTTTAAATCAGGAGAGATGAGCAAAATCAAGTTATTAAAGGCCTTTTTGAAAAGCTGGATTGGTTTTAGCTTTTTTGGATGCTCATTGTGTTCTGTCTGCAGTACCAGTGGGAAGTGAAAATAATTAATCCTGAAAATTAGATTGAATGGCTGCTCAAAGCAATAAAAGGAAGGAAATTAATTGCTGGTATTGATACACTATCCTTAAGTCATCTCACTCAATATCACAAAGTGTCAAATTGTGTGCTTAGGTAGAAGCTAGTAAAAAAAAATTATAACTCAGATGTGTTTAATGGAAAAAATCTAAAACAAAGTTTTGAGAGGAAAAGAGTTAGTGATGGCTCTAAGTGATAATGCAGGAGGAAATTGGGGATGTGGATGACAGAGAAATCATTCAGTAACTGAAGCTGGTTTTGTGAGGTCTTAATATGCTTCACCAGAATCCCTGTGACTTGGATTAGCTATTCTCTTTTCAGACTCAACAAAGGTTGTCAGAGCTGCTTTGGCAGCCTCTCAAAATGTTACTAACTTCCTTTTCCTACCCCCCAATCCCCCTCTGAGGTTTTTGTGTATAGAAATACACTTTCAGTAGAATTTAAGTATAGATTGCTGAGGTATCCCTGAGGGTATTCTTTGAAATACCAGTGCTCACTCAGGTTTGAATGGGGACTACCAGGAGTAGGCAACATTTGAGACTCTGTGTCCTGAACTGGGTGAGGTACCTCTTTTATTTTAGTATGTATTTGTGTGGATTTGAGTCAGGACAGATTTACCTAACAGCTGCTCATTCTCTTTCTAATATGATAATTGTATCATGCTGAAAAGGAAGAATACTCAGTGCTTAAATGTTTTTGTGTATCTGGCCCTTGTGATGCAAATAAGCAGCTTTTGTAATATTCAAAATCACATGGGTGCTCAACATAAAAAATATTTCATTTATTGTCTAATCTTTTCTCTTTAAGCTGATCACTTAGATTTTGCATAAGAGAGCAGCTCTGTTTTAATAAGTGGTGAAAGATTTAAGCCTTGTTAAATGTTCCATGAAAATGTACAAAGACATAAAAGGTGTTTAAGCATTAGTTTGATATGAATTGTGTATTTAACTTCATTATAATAACTCATTTGCTTAACATCATTCATGCACTTATGTAACCACCTGAATGTGGGCTGTGGAGAGACAGGTGTATTGAAAGAATTTTTATGGCACACACTTTCATCTCAGTATTTATATTTCTGAAAGGAAAATGTTACAGTAACATGATAGATCTTGGGCCAATGCACCTAGGGCATTGCTGTCTCTACAGTCTGCTTCACTACTGATGTCTTTGTGAAATGTATCACTTGCACATTCAGTAATAAACAATAACACTGAGTTACATGCTGTTCTGTACTGCAGATGAAGCCTTGCTAATGTTACAAAGAGTGTTTGGTGAACAGGAATGGTACTCCTCAAATAAAATATCATCTTCCTGTTCAGGTTTAGTTCTTACTAATTTACCATCCAAAATCTAATAGAAATGAGACATGGGAATTCCAGTATGTGTAGGCTGGATAAAAAGTGAGAATAATAATAAAGAAGATATACAATGAGTTGCTGTGAGACGACACATGTGCAAACCATATAAGGGAGAACAAAAGCCCAATTTTAGTGTCAATTTTATGTTTAGACCATAGCGGGACATAAAACACATAATGCTTATCTTTTGCCATTTTCAACTGTTACATAATTGATGAAACACTTTCTTTAGGTTTTTAAGGAAAGAGAATGGATTGTTGGCTTAACAACATCTAAATAAAACTGTTAAAAAAGATCCTTCTTTGCTAAAAGGATTCTATGTATATCTAAAACTTAGTTATTAAAGCCACAATACAGACAAGTGAATTAACTAATCAAGTCTGAGTAGTATTTTTTTTTTTTAGGGTTTTTTAAAAATGTTATCTGATCTGGGTTCATGACACCTGTAGTGACAGCCATAGATCCAGTGGGAACTCACAAAATGTGTGTGTTGTATAATGTTTAAAGCCAAGGACCAGAAGCTGTTGTATCTCCAGCGCCATCTGTATAATCACACCAGCAGAGATCTAGGCTTTTTGTCTATTCAGGAGCTTTAAAACATTCAAATAATCAGGTCATGCTGTGGCTGGCGGCAAACGTTGACCACAGTCCTGGAAAAATGCATGTTGAGAGTTTAATACTTGAGTATGCTTATCTTACAAAATACACTGCAGCAAGTGCTAAAGGTATTTCACTTAATAGAGCTTAATGTTAAGCATATTACCAGTCCTATATTAGTATATGTTTTCAGTGTTTTGCTGAATTAGCTCTGCAGAACATTAAGCTTGTGCTTACAGTGCCAGAGCATTGATTCCAAGATTTTTTTCAGAAAAGCAAGTTTAGGAAAAAAGCATGTACTTATCTAAGCATAAGTTGTATTCAAAATATTTGCAAGTCATGTATAAGTGGGTCAAAATATGCTCATACAAGCTCCCTTCCTGTAATTCAACCTGTAGTCAGTAAAAATATTAATTTGAACAAATTTCTGCTAGTTATAATATTCGGAGTAGCATATTGCCCAATGGAAATGGAGGAACATCTAGCTGTGAAAATAATTTCCAACCTCTTCTACCACAATTCTATAACCCAAAACCACGTGAAAGATGGAACTGGTTATCAACCAGCAGGTCCTTAGCTTCTATTTTCACCTGAAGAAGCAGTTGGTTCAAATTAATATTTCAAAGCATATTTTCAGGTTAATTCTTTCCAGAGTCTTATACATGCTTCTTTTATTCTCATTAAAATTGCTTCATGTTACTTGAGGTAAGGCTGCTCTTTCCGTGATGTAACTACACTGGAGGATAATGGCCCACATCTTGTATGATGCAAAGGCCAGACTTACAAAGTGTTTAGGGTTTGACTGCATCCTCCTTCAGCAGCAGCTGCTGCTGGATGGCTGAAGAGGTTCCTGCCCCAACCACTCATCTCTGCTGTCTGCTGGCTTGCCCAACATTGCCTGGGATGGTAGTCCTTGGAGCAGCCTGCCTCACTCATATTTATCAAAATGGGCTGGATAAGCAAGGCGAGGGAAAGATTACAGGGAGATATTAAGACTTAGGACAGGGAGAATGGGAGTCCTGATGGCTATAAATAATTTGCTTCATGCACAGTGGAGGAGAAAGTGGGAACAACTTCTTATGCCTCCATTGGGACTTTCAGAAAAAAACCAAGTGATCCGAAATTACACAAAGCAAATGAACATTTTTGTAAATTCTCTACCTTTCCCATCTTCCCCTTTAAGCACCTAAAAACCTTTAAAAAATTTATCTTTAGTTGTTAGTACCTTGAACTTGATGTTTTACCTGACTTTAATTGAAGTTTGAACAGTTTAAAGCTGATCCTTGCCCTTTATTTTAGTCAATATGATATTGTGATCTCAACTGAGACATGAGAAGATTCTCTATTGTAATTCTCATCTATTACTCACAAAATGCTTTAGTAAAGATACAAATATTCCAAGGATAAACAAAAATTAAATCGCAAAAATTATTTCATATCTTCTTCAGAGTAAGAAAATGTGGTAATGCTGAATGAGAAATGCAATGGTTGTCCGTGTTTTGCTTTAAAGAATGTGAAAATCCAAATGCAATCTTACATTTTGTGCTATTTTAGGTAGGATAAGAGGCCCAAATATCAGAGGTGTTAGAATAAGCTTGTTACTAGGTGAAATTGAATGAGATGAACTTTTAAGAAAAGTACAACAATATTTAGCAGCTATGACAAATGCGGAATATTCATTCCAGAGGCAGGAAGTGTACTCAAATATGCAAATATTCCAAATTTGGAAGATACGTTCAGAGTTTTGAAATTAAATGTTTGTGAAGAACAACAGGGTTAGTCAAAAGCTATTACAATAAATCTGAGAACCACGGTATAAATTCATAAACTTTGCGTGTCTTGTCAAAGGGGACAGAATTAATTCCAAAGGCAGGTTGGCAGTTATTAGGTGACAACTTGGACTTTGCATTCTGTTTTTCTCAGTTCTGTACAAGAAACATACTAAATTAAAATTGTAGAATAAGGCAATAGGACTCTCCTTTTACTTCTCTAATAACCCACCATGGCCTGTTGATTGCCAAATGCTTGGGTTTATTGTTTACCATATGTTATATTAGTTATATCACTACAATCCTTGGATTTTTCAGCAGGCATTTTCATGGACTGTTCACTTATTATTTGTTCTAATAATTCCTTTTGTCTTGTAACTTAAACAAACCCCCTAAATCCTGGTTTCTGCAATAGCTATGATCAGCTTTCAGTTCTTTAAGAGTGGTTCAAGTGTTCATTCTGCACAGAGTTTATAATAAAATATAAACAAAAAATGATACATTTTGACCGTTGGGGAGAAAATAGCGAAGTGCTTATCTCAACTGCTAAAAGAATATAATGAATTAAAACTACTGTAAGTGATTATTCTCTGCCCAGGGCTGAGTATAACTCTAGAATGTTCCAGCTGTAAATCTATCTTTTCAACCATTTACAGGGCATAGATAATATCTGTTTCTTAATCTGTCTAGTAAATATCGGACCTAAATTTCTAATGAAAAAAACAGCTGATTAGGTTGCAGGAGCTTAGAAATTTATTTGGAAAGTATATTTTAGCAATATTAAATTTATTTAGGAAAATTGTAAGCCAATACTAATGAGATAACACCATAAACTGCATCTATGTGTTAACTTGTGTATATATAGTTTCAAAAAAAATTGGATTATAAAGGTTTGAAGTACCCAGCCATTAATTTTCCAAATTCATTTTCTGACAGATGATCAGACAATGGAGATTTACATACAGGTTGGTTCACAGTATGCATATGTTTCTTAGTTCACTTGAGTAAATTTGTGATGCTAATTTTCGTGAGGCTTTTGATTGTTGTTTCCTGCCGATAACCTGGTAGAACAACTTAACTAGAAAAATGGTACTAAAAGATGGGAAAATTAATTCTGTCCAAACTTGAATTCCAAACTGAATCCTTCAGCTCACTCTGCATTTGATTCCACATTATTTGATCCCACTAAATTGCTAGATAGAATAATTCCCACCTCTGCTGTTTGACACTAGACCAAATACATGGCTGTGATTGCAGAATTCTGTTCCTTAGTATGAAACAAATTAATTTGGTTTAAACCTTAATCTGAAGAGGTTTTTAGCCCAAGCTGCAGAAATAAGATGTTATTTCTTGGAAAATAAATGTGCTTCAAAACACCTGGGAAACCTTTTCCATGGCTGAGAAATCTCAAAACAATACTTACAAAGTGCCCATGGATTTTATATTGTTTAGCTATTATGAGCTGGGAAGAAGCTGTGAGCTTTTTTCGGGACAATGGCTACATTATCTATTTTAATGTTTTAATTTCAGCTCTTCATGGGACAAAAAGTGCTGACACAAATTCTGTACTGAGCTATAAACTGCACTGTAACAGCAAATGCCATCCTAGATAAAAGATTAGTCTTGAAAACTGTACCAAGAATATACCAACCAGTCTATGCAAAAAGGTTAAGGATATTAATTCAACCTGACTAGGGAGTAGATTATACTATAAATAGGACTCTGAGGCTGCATCTACTGCAAGGCTGGTCATTTCCTACAAAATCCATTGCATGTGTATTTGCCCTAATCCTGTAATATGATCCTCAGTCTAATCCTTACCCCTACCTATAATACCATACTAATTTTCCTATGTAGAGTGCTCTGCATACCTGAGGCTTTACTTGTTTGGATCCATTGTGGAATCAGAGCACTGCTTATAGATGCAACATATAAAAGTATGAGGAAAGTTTTATATAGAAATTAAGCTGAAAAGGATTGACACGCCTGAAATCCCAAATTCCCTGAAATATTGAAAAAAAAATAGGACAGATAAAAATCTAAATAAAAACAAGAATTCTTCAGGTTCAAAATGTCATACAGACTATTTCGCAGTGTATTTTGGAGCTGACTGGAGTTCAAGATTCATTTCTTCAGACAAAGTCCAAAAATAATCTGTTTCTGCCCTGTTGCGGGTTTGATAGAAGAAGAGCACACAAAAACTAGAAGGATGTGATTGCAGCATAAAATTCCCCTTAATCCCGATTTCCACGTTCTCACAACTATTTCAGTTACTGACAAAATTGCTCTATTTTTCTTTTTTCTTTTCTTTCTTTTTTCCTGGCCTCTGCTTGATTAAGCATTGCTTGAATCTTGCTATTCATTCTTAGACCTGGTGTGCTTCCCACTCTTCTCTCTGTTGATTTCATCTCCTCCTACTTAAACCCTGTTTTGCCTGTTGTCACGTGTGTTGCACAACAGATTTAGTCTAAAGCTCAGTCCTGTGCCAAACATGGTAACTTTCACCTGTTAGATGTTTCTTTATCTGTCTACTTCTGTAGGATTTCTTTGCCAATTCCTTGCATTAGTCACTGAGACTCTCAAGAATGTTTTTCCTGCAGTCTTTCTTCTCTATCTCTATCCCTTTGCAGTGCTCCTCTTCGCAAATGTCTAACTCAAAGTACACATTCAGGGAAGACACATTTCTGAAAATCTATCCAAAAGAAGGAAGTAAGATATATGTTTTTCTAATAAGGGTGAAAACAGGGTAGTTTGTTTAATTTATTTGTGAAGATTTGGAGTATCTTCTAGATAGAGAAACATTACTTCTGACTACTGAAGTATCTACCAGTTCTTCTATTTAAATGGCCTCATGAGGAGAACAACTAATGAAACTCTTATTAAGATGGGAAAGAAGTTGATGAGTTGAAGAAGATTAAAAAGCAAATCAATCAGTATTAAGGCTGATTTGTTACAGACTTGATGGATCAAGTTAGACTCTTGTTCCTTAATTACTTGCAGTTCAACTGTTGTCTTCTGCAGAACTTGTTATATAGAAGTAAGATTTTCTGCAAAAAAAAAGGCTGTGGAGGATTTCTTGCATTTTAGGGGTTTTCAATTTATTTTTAAACAATCATGCAATTGATTTAAGTGAGAAGAAAATTAAGTTTTCACTGGTATAATAGAAAAGTTATGTAACCTGAACTGTAGTTAACAAAAGTTTTCTTTAAAATCTGTGGAAAATGGCACCTTTCTTATATTTCTGAAAGGCTGTTTGTCTAGTTGATGCAAGGATTCTTGAGGAAAGTCTAACCCACTTTATATATTTTTTTAAATCAGTACTTCTTTTTTTCCCCCATGTCCCCTTCATTCTTTCTCCAATTAGGAAAAGGTATTATTACATTCAGTGGTCTGACAAATTTATTATTGCTTCAACTAACTCTTGGCAAAGCATTTGATCTTAGTGAGTCTATACTTATACTAATAAATCATCCTGGAGTTTTAAAAATGTATTTACACTTTATGGACAGGTATTTTGGAGCTACAGTAAAATATTTTAAAGTTAAACACGTTTTTCTCTAGCAATTTGGGAATTTTCTCAAGCTACTGCTTATGACATGTTAATGATATATCAAATATGCATATCTCTGTGGTCATTGTATTTACAATCTTCTTTGGCAAAGATTAAAGACCTCAAGATACCTTTAAAGTATATGTCAATTAAGGTCACTTACTATGTGTATTGAAGTAGAAGGTACATTTGACCTGCCATAAGTATTAATCCTGAATTCATTTCTGTGTAAAACAAGGCTAAAAAAAAATAAATTCACATCCAGTTATTGTTTAGATATTAGGAAAGGTACTACAAAATATACTGATTGTACTTATGTAATGGGGAGAACTTCAGTTTTCCCTGTTGGGAGTTTTCTAAGGCAAAACTTAACATCTGACTTCAAGTTATTGCTGTGGACTTCTGCAAAGCACCACTCGCCAATTGCACCTTAGAGAAAATGTGCTGTTACTGTTAACACCCAAAGAAGCCATATAATTGAGTGGTATCCATATTTACCATCAAAACACCTACATATTAGAGAATTTTCACCTATGTCTCTCTAGGAGGGTTTTTTTTTTTTTTTTTTGGTAGTAAAATTAGACGTCAGGTCTAATTTATATGTTAGCATAAAGGTCTGTTAAAAGTACATATATCATAGCACTAATTGTTATGTCTTTATGATATGAAGTGATTAGAAATACTTGTACATTATGAGCTTGGAATTTTCCAATGCTTTTAACTTGTTTTAGAGATTAATCTTATATTTTAATATGAGATTTTCACTTTTTAAAATGCAGCAAAATCTAAGAGAAAGAAGGAATAAGACCTAGTAATGCCACCCGGGCTTTTTATTAATGAATCCTCTGTCAAGGCAATTGCCCTGAAAAAACTGAAGATGGCATCTAGTGAAGTACTATTCTGTTTCCTTTTGAGGTTTCTCTGTCTTGGTAGTCTTTCGTGACTTGCAGTGATTTATAACAAAGAAAGTTGCAGTCACTTGCTGCTCTCTTGTCACCTCATGGATGGTAACTAAAATCTTAATTCACATCAGCACCACAACACTGCTAGGGACCAGCATAGCTGTACTGCTTAATTCTTTCAGCATTATCTGTGGTGCTTTGCAAGTCAAAAATATCAATAAATAAAACCAGCTGGTGTGTCTCATCTTGCTCTTTATTGAACTGGTGCAAGTCAGGAAAAATATGGCTGAGTCATGCAAGTTATTTTGGTGAGGTGGAAGAAGCTTAAGCACAATATAAATTGTGCTCAAAAATATCAGGTAAGGAACAGAGAAAATTATTTTAGACTGATCTGCTTTAAGGATTTTAAAATAAGTGTACTTATGAAGGAATTTGTTCTGTCTTTGGAGTTGCTTTTTAATAATGGTATTTAGAATGTGATCATGAAATTTAGATTAGTATTTCCCAGTGTTCAGGGGATATCTGTGTGGAAACAGGGTAGCACAATTTCTAATTAACTTGGAGGGATATGTGGGAGGAATCACTTTTTACATCTGCATGTAGGAAGATGATGTTTAAGGCTTAAGAGAAAATCCCATACCTAGAGCTGTGCTTGTGATTATTCTGTATTCAAAGCATCCTTCTATGTCTCTTATGCAATCAGTATCACCTCCTAAACTTTTGGACTGAGTTCTCCTTTATTTTCTCTGAGCACACTCTTGACGTGCAAATAATTCTGGTATTGTACTCTTTGAATCCAAGCAGATAAATGGTAATGGATTACATTTGACAATGAAAATATTTTAAACTTTAGGTCATGAATAAGTGAAGGTCTGATATTACTATAAAGAATATTATCAACAGCTATTTTGATATTCACTTAGTGAATTCATTCCTTTTCAAAAGAGAATTTAGAACAAAATTAGCACTCCTCATTAACAGGTGAATTGAGTTGGCCACGTTTTTTGAGATTTAGAATAATCTACAACATCCTTTAACATCAGCATTGCCTCTAATGCCACAATGAGGGTAAAAGTCTTATGATGTCTTTCATACCCAGGAAATACAAAATAAGCCATTACAATGCATCAATCTTTTCCGAATTTAGCTTTCTTTTTATCTTTATTTTACTGCAACAATTTTAAGAAGAAAATTCTGTTCCTATTTAGTTTACTATAAGGTTCATCTCCAGATTTATAGGGTAGCTATTTTATTTTACTTTTTATTTAGCATTAGTAGTACTATTTTATTGGTTTTGGCTTTAGTTTGTTGGGGATTTTGGTTTTGTTTTCTGATGAAAGCCAAACTTCACCCAAAACAGATATTGTTTATTCATTTTTGGATGCTAATTCTGTGCATAGAGGTACATTTCTCCTTTATGCAATACTTTTTTCCAATAAACAATGATTATTTTTTCCCCACATGATGGTGCTCAATTAATGTTAGAGCAACTGAATGTCTTCATAATTCCTTGTTGTTTTAAATGTGTTTCAGTAACTTTCTGAATGATATCCAATCTCTTAAGTAACAACTCCTAATTTGTTTCTAGGTTTATCAGAGGTTTTTGTGAAATTTTGTTATGTGAGCATTACCCATATCCACACAATCCTTGGTGAATTATGATTCAGAAATTTTATGATCTTATTAATTTTGAGATCTGATCATCTATTCACCATTGAACCATTTTTTGATTTGACAACAGAGATATCTTTGTCTTAATTAATTTCTGCTTTGTAGAAAATGAGACAGCATCTTGTCTTTTTATAAATCCAATGGACACTTGGAACCTGGGTCTGTGAATGTATGAAGAGCTTTCTAACCATAAAAACCAAAGAAATTAAACCTTACCCATGATTACCTATATATTTCAAAAAGAAACAAAAGCATAAATTTCAGCCTAATATGATGGTGAGATCAGTATAATTAAACCTTGTACATCTATCACAGTGCTTTTTCAGTACATTAGCGAATGGCATGTCTCTGAACATTGGGTTTGCATCCTTTAACACCAGTACTAAAAAGAAATGAGGCTTCTGCAAAAATGTTTCATGGGTGTCTGCCAGGAGCAGAGAAAAAGTGAGCTTTGAATCTTTAACTTCATTCAAAGTACCATCATGCATGTATTTTTATGTTTGCTTGCAACTTCTTCCAGTTTACAGCAACTTTGTCTCCTCCTGACCCAGAGGTGCTGGCTTTGCATTAAGACTTCAACCCAAACTGTCCCTTAGTTGTCAGAGTTTTAATTATGCAGCTATGTTCTTGAAAAGTTCTGTTCTTGGCTTATGCACAACGAAAGGCAGGGGCCAGCATTTCTTGAAGCACAACATTCATTTATCAGGATAATATTCTTAACACGCACTACTTCAGACTAAATTAGCCTGTTCATGGCAGATGAACAGCAGGTTGCCATTATTTGCCATTTCCTAGTATTTTCAGGCTTTTTCATAATTCCTTTCTTTCCACTGGATGCCAAGGTTAACAAACAAATAAGTGGGTGGCAATTTCAAGCACAAAAGTAAGCTGCAGGCATTCCTTTTAATTTGATTTTCACTAGCTGCTTTCATTAGCATAATTGTAGCAGGTAAGTTGAGGTCAAATGGTTATGTCAGGGAAGCAACTCCTAACTTCTTGCTTTATGAGGTAATTCATGATATCATGGAATATTAATAACAGAAGTTGGGAAAAGTTCTGTTGGTGAAATCATAAATGAAGAAAAGTTATGAGCAAAAATTCTACAACATGTTACTCCTTGCATATATTCTGTGCAAAACTCTGCCCATGCCCACATTTCTGGGTAATGAGTAATAATATAGATTATGGGATGCCTCAGAATGTAATGTGCAATGTTGAGTGCCCAAGTAGC
This sequence comes from Chamaea fasciata, assembly GCF_029207755.1. Classification (NCBI taxonomy): domain Eukaryota; kingdom Metazoa; phylum Chordata; class Aves; order Passeriformes; family Sylviidae; genus Chamaea; species Chamaea fasciata. Next base: position 116,649,441 of record NW_027094086.1, on the reverse strand, counting down.
TGTGGATAAGTATGGGGAAATGTATGGCTGAGATTTTATTTATATACTGTTGAGTAATTTGAAGTGGCAAACCTTGTTTTCTTAGACAGTCCTTCTGATCTAAACTGTAAACCCCTGATTAAACTTCATTTGCAATCATGGCATCCTGAAGAGTAGTAGCAGTGCTATTAGTCCTTAATTTCTCAGATTTGGTACTCTTTATCTGTAACTCTTATCTCTATATTTCTACATATATTTATGCCTTTGAATTCAGCAAAATGCCCCACAGTGAAAAAGACAGGAATTCAGGGAGTGGGCTATTTACTGAAATTGTAAAACCAAAGTTAGATTCCAACTCTTACTCTCGCTTTCCTGAACTTGCCAGCAAAAATAAGTATTATATTAGGCACTATGTCCAGATGTCCCAGATATTAGGAATTAATACAGCAAAATTGACAGCTGGTTTCTTGAAACAAGATAAAAAATGCCTGGGTATGTATTTTAATTTTCCCAAAACACAAAAAAACCTCAAAAACAAACAAAAAAAACCACAACACAACAAAACAAAACAAAAAAAAAAAAAAAAAAACACCCAAAAAACACAAACCAACCAACCAACCAAAAAAAAAAAAAAAAAAAAAAAGGAAAAAAAAAAGAAAAAAACCCCACAGTGGCTATTCATAGTCCCTAGTTGGCTTTTCATTTAAAGCTTAAAGATATTTTTCCGGGACTTGACTGCAAACCTACAGTTGCTCCTTTTACCTCCCTTTTACATATGCTCAGCTTTTTTCTGCCTTTCTTATATATTTCTTCTTTGCTCACTAAAATTTCAGCCTGTTAAATTTGTCTGTTTTGAGCAACTTCAAGCTTCTGTGTTTCACAGTTAACTCTCTGAAGTACCTATTAAGTACCTATACTCTGAAGTTTCTATTACGGAGGATTATTCTTATGAGTAAAAGTCTCTAGAATATGCTAAATACAAGTGCAAAGTAGGATACTGCACTTCAGTTTCTCATCTTCTGTAGTTCGAGTCTTTTTACATACATTAATTTTGTAATATGTCTTATTAGTTCTGCTTCAGAGGTATTTGGGTGGTTGCTTTGTGATACATAGAACACAAATATAATTTTTAGGAGCTTAATTGTTACCAATTGTCCATAGTATGTAGCCATTTCCATAACCAATTTATAAGCCATGCCATGATCGTGAATACTTGCAAAGGACAGCAAACTTCCTTTCTCTTTCCTGAAGTTCTCAGAGATGAAGAGGCTTTCAACATGTTCTCCTTAGGTATCCCTCCCTCTTGTGCACCAGCAGAATTTCCTTGTTGGTAGAGCTTTCACTGCCATTGCTATTGTATCCCCCTGGCTAGTAGTGCATTTCAATAACTAATTTGTGTTCACCCCTATCAACATGGAATATGCCATGTAGCTCCTGTGGCATTTATCCATCTTTTCTGAGGTGTTTGCATAACTGTTTGGCATTCTTTGTCCAAGTCCTAATGTTTTATCAAAACATTTTTGTCTCATGATTAAGAAATTTCCATGAGCTCTTAATAAAGCTCTAAACTTACTGAAGCTGTTATGTCATACAGCCCTCAAAACACTATGGTTACAGGTCAGACTTGGTGTGACCATTTATGGGCTTGCAGACTTATTAGATCACAGCTTGACTCCCCTGGAACTGTCAGTTTTCCCTTTTGTAATGACCAAAATTGAGAAATACATTCATATGCTTAAATGTAAATATGGGTTTACTTCTGCTGACTTCCTGTAGTAGAACTAAGAATGCATTCCTTTCTCCTTCACTGTATCCCTCCTTAAACGGTGTTTGGGTAGGCCATGGAAAAAAATGCAAACTGAAACACAATTGCAGCAGAGAGGCTACAACATAGGCAAGTCTTTCAAAAGTTTGGATTTACCTTAACAATATCTGTTGCTGAGCTCTTTGTCAGAAGTGAATACCTGATCATGCTTTTGAGGGTTTTCCAGGTATTGAAACAGGATTTTCTTTATTTCACAAATGCTATCAAACCTAACTAGACAGAGAGACTAAATGGAAACCTATCAATAGAAATTAATTTTGTGATTCTGCTTATATAGAATTGGAGGATGTGACAATATTAATGAAAATTAAAAACTGTTGGAATTCAGTATTAAAAATTGTATATAACAACAAGGCTGGTGCTTATATATACACTTTAAGGACAAGGCTGACAGGAATTTGTAGATTATCAGGTAGCAAGAAATTGATAGTACTTTGTGATCTTGGAGACTTCCAAAGTACTGTACAGGCAGTCTCTCAGTTCATGTGCTACTTCTGAAAACTGATCTATCAGCTCTATATCAACTAGTTTCTAAAAGCCTTCTAGTACAAGGGCAATTGGACAGATCTGGACAGATTCATGATCTCAGCAAAATACTGCTGCATTCTCCAGAGCCAAGGTGAGGTTACCATGGGTAGGATTTATATTGTACTAGAAACCCTGTGTATCAGCATTTTCTGAGGTTCTGGGGGTTTTTTACTTTTTATTATCTGCTGTAAAGAAAGACCCTTTTTTCTCTTTTGTAACATCTCTCATTGCTTCTTATGCTAAAAAGTGGAAATCAAAGTCTTTTAATCATCTGGAGAAAAGGAGAATCTTAAATAAACAGGAATAGAAAAAAAATACAAATAGCAGTACTGTAAAATAGCATAGGAACCCAACAGGCTTCCTCTGCACAGTGATTTTGTAGATTAGGGAGTGTACTCCCACTTCTTTTCTCTAGGGTCTCTTAGTCCTCAAAGAACACGGGGAAGTTTTGCCGTTGCTGCTACAATAAGTGAAATGACTGTACTATGGAGAGTTATCTGGCAACATTTAAAGAGTCATGGTACCAGTCTGAAGAGGTTACTCATCTGAATGTGGAATGCCACTTCTTTACTGCTATTGTTACATATTTATTTATTTGAACTTACACGTTAGACTTTCTGGGCTAGGATATGTATTACTTCTTCCTTTGGCTGGCAGAAAAAAATATTTCAGGAATTTTTCAAGGAAGAATGTTGAAAGAATATTATAGGATGCATCAACAAGCACAGAAAAAAAAAATGCCTATTCCTTAAATAAATCAAATAACCTCAACATGCAAATAATGCCTGAGGCCACACAACTGGTGGAGCATTATCCATGTCCCAGTCTCACTCTCCAATGAGCACCTACAGAGGTATTTGCTATCCATCAAGGGTGTATCCTTTCAGCAAAGTAAGAGCCCGTGCTTTACCCTGCGATATTGTTACTCATAAAACAGGGTCCCCGTGAGCTGAGATGCCTGGGACCCTTCTCAGGTGCTAGAGCCGAAATGTGTCTGAGTCGGCCGGGGGCGGAGGAGGCTCCGCAGCCGCCGGGGGCCGCCGGTCCCTGCGCTGCCCCGCCCCACCCGGCTCCGCTACAGGTGGATAAAGGTGGCTCTTCCCCAGCTCCCTGCTCTCCTCCAGCCCGTCCTCCCTCACGGCGGCTCTCCACAGGCGCCCCCCTCCCCCTTGCCTTTGGAGGGGTGCGGGGAGGGGGAGCGGGCGCTGCCGGCCGGGGGCGCGGCTCCGCACCTGTGCGCGGCTCCCCGGGGCGGGAGCGCTCTGCGGAGCCGCGGCTGACGAGCGGGGGGCTCCCGGCGCCGGAGGCGGCGCGGCGGCATCCCCATCCTCCTTCTCCTCCCTATCCCTCCGCCTCCTCCCTCTCTGCCTTCCCCCGGGCGCCCTCTGCACTTTCTTCTCGAACCACCCTCGTAGACAAACTTTGATGGGGAACCTCGCACTGCGCTGGAAAAATGCCGGTTATGAAGGGATTATTGGCACCCCAGAACACCTTCCTAGACACCATCGCCACCCGGTTTGACGGCACACGTGAGTCCGGGCTGGGGCTCCGGGTTCCCGGCGAAGGGGATGCACGGGGGGCATTGCGCGTACGGTGGGAGCTTCCTCTTCCCTCCCCTCCGCCCTCCGGGGGTTTCCCTGGTACCAGAAGCCGGCAATGAGGAGGGGGAGGCGAGGGAGCCCCCAGCCTCTCCCGCTCTCCTGTCTGGCTTCTCCACAGCTTTGCGGGCGAGTAGGGCGCCAGGTCCCCTCCGTCTTCGATCCCCTGCGCGGAGGCTCCGAGGGGACTGACGCCCGGCTCCCCGTAGGAAAGTTGTGCGCTGGACTGGGGCTTCCCCCGCGCCCCGGGCAGCAGAGACACCGCCAGGGAACGGCACGCTCAGAGCCTGGGCAGGGCTTTGGTAGGAGGTTTGGGGAATTTTTTTTTTTTCTTAAGTACCCCCAGCCTTGAGGGGGGCACGAAATCTCCCTAAAAGCTGAATTTCTGTAAGTCGGGCTCAGCAGCGACAGAGGCTGTCGCAGGGCGTAGGTGAGGCAGGAAGGGACCGAGGCCCCTCGGCGGCGGCGCTGGCAGCTCGGCGGCAGCACCACGGACAGGTCCCGGCTGGGGCTCCGCTCCTCTCCCCGCCGCGCACGGCTCCTCCCTCTCGGCCCCGCCGGGCACCTGCCCCGGCCGGGCGCTGCCTTCCCCGGCACGGCGGGCGTGCTCCCCCTCCGGCCGTGGGGGAGGACCCGCCTGTGTCTCGACTTTCGTTTCCTTTAACGGGGCTTGCGCATACTAAAGCAAAAAAAATAGCGGGGAGACAGCGGATTTGGGCCAAAATGGACTGCCCTCCCTTTAATTCCCTTTCAAGAAATCTAGACATCGATAATGGGGAATAAACAAACTCAGATCTGAGTTGCTGTTAGCTGTTTCTTGACTGAAAACACTGCTATCTAATTGGATTGGTATCTTCTTGATTGAATATTGGCATTTCCTCTATGGGTCAATTACTGTGTGATTAAGACAACTGAACTGTGATTACTGCATCAGTAAGTTGTAAAATGTCAAGAAAATGATGCAGTCACAGAGACAAATTGCAGAGAAGCAAAGAATTGTATTACAACTGCTCTGCTAGTCTGAGGATACACAGATAATTATGATCCAGGGTTGTGTGCAACTGATACTTCACTATAAAGCAATCTCTCAAGACTACTTAGATGTACCTTTAAATTCCTTTGACTACAGAACTCAAAGTCCTTTCCCCCCCCTCCTCCAACCTTTTATTTCTACAAAGTGTGTGGGTATTATTTACTGCGTATTGAAGCATGTGGCTCTTCTTAGAGTTTTGTTGCTGATACTGCCATTTGCCAGAAAAGCAGTTATTGCCTTCTTTGTGCTCCAGACCCTCCCCCTTCATAAAGGTTTCTTTTCAAAGGATGGAGCATACAGACTCTACACTGTGACCTGTAGGCACAAACACTTCACATATTCTACACTGTTCTTCAATGATTCAATTTAGCAAGCAACATAAGTGATGACATTCAGGTCTCATATTAAATAAAACACCAAAAATGTCTAATCCGTATCTTCTCAGTGACACCAACAGGCAAGTCTGGAAGAAAGTTTATTTCTTAGCTGGATTCTATACCCAAATTGAGCTACCTTTTAAAGCAAATGATTTTACTGACCTTCATGAAGTGAAGGACTGACCTTTTCTTAAACAAAAAACAGACCCCAGCATCTTACATTGAAATTTAATGCTAACAGCTCATCTGCTTTCTCCTGGGATATAATTGAAAAAGAATGTAATTACGTGTTTAAGTTCACCAGAAAGTACAGTACATTATCTGTTTATATTAGTCAGTGAAATATTTCTTGTTAGTTAGTTTTCCAGAATTTGGCTTAATATTAAACAGGTGTATTCTAGAAGTTGTCACTGTGTGATTATGAGCATGTGAAATATTCCAGGATGTTCACACGGAAAGGTGTTTTATGAACTACGTGGTCTTAGATCTAGAAAAACTTTGCAGGACGATACTATTCTATGGAAAACTGATGGCATGTCTTTTTATATACGGAATAATACATCTCCTTTAGTCTGCTAGAGAAAAGTGATGAATCAGCTTCATGTCATCTGAAACAAAGTTTCAGAAATAGAAAGTATTTCAGTTCAGAAACAGCTCATCTGCTTTGTTGCTTTGGAAATGCTACATTTAAATGTAAAACTAATACTTCTATAATGGGCCAAAAAAAATCAAATAAAGAAGCACAATTTTTCAAAATGTGTATACACATCTGACCATCAATTAGAAAAATTAAAACCAATTTATCGTTCATTTAAATTGCTTATGTGGATGGTATTTCTGAGCTTTCTCAGGTGGCTAAAGATAGAAGTAGTACCCATGGCTAATCCTTGCAGGAATCTGTTCCGTGTTTTACTAGTTTACAGGTGATACAATCTGTGGAAAGAGTAGGATTGATACAAGGCACTGAACCTGAGGTTATGTTTCACAAACTTTGACCTCCAACACGATGGTATTTAAATGTTAAAATACTGTCTCGTGTCCAATGTCCTTTTTTTTTTTTTTTTTTTTTCTTTTTGCTGTTGTTTTAATATAGTCTGTAGTTAACAGACCTCTTTTTAGTTTAAGCCTCTGGGAAGGATATATTATGTTGTCATCAGTGATAGACTAATCCACCAATGCATCTTTAATCCAGAAGAGGGATAATTCTAATTCCGGGCAAAAGTGCAAGAAGGGATTCCAGATAATATTAGAAAATATGCTTTGCTTTGCACGGAATTTTCAAAATTTCATTGACAGAACTTTTTAAACTATACTATTGCAGTGATTTAGCTCCAATTAGCAGGTGTAAACTACACTATGAAATACTGCATATCTCAAAAAATGTATAAAACAAGTTCTTGGCAGCTTTTTCAGCTGCTCGAATTCTCCTGGTAGATATTTTATTTTTTGCAGTATGTTACACATAAGTATTTCTTACATATAAAACCAATAATATGGGCTAAAGGAAGCAGTTAGATAAAATTTGGGGTTACTATTAGCTGTGCAGGAGATTACAGAGGTCTCCTGCAAATTTCCTCCTACCTGTGTTGCACATGTGGATGAGCAACATTAAAGGTTTGCCTCTCTGGATTTCCATGGCAAAACTCTTGGCTCTGCCTATGTGCTGTTATACCGACACCTTCTTCCAACTCAAAAATATCTTTTGTGTTCCTGACACCTTAAGTTAATGGTTTCTCACAATGTATCCCTTCTCCTCATCCAAAATGTAAACACCAAGTCATCCAAAGACTTTTTGCCCCCTCTGTTAACAGTGCGTTTGTCGCGTGTATGGAAAACAAGCATAAGTATTTTCAAATGAGTGCTTTATGGCTTAGGGGATTTGGTTGGTTTATTTTTGTTTTGCTTTTTAGATTTTTTGGCCAAAATAGCATTTTCAAGTGTGTAAATATTTCAAAGGTAAATCTATAACTAAGCCCACCACCAAATATTATGAAAATTAATGTCTGAAGTGAGTAATTTCACTTCAAGCTTTTGAATGGAAATTTTGCATATTGTTGCTTCTTGATCCTATTTAGATTAGGTAAAGCATTCAGATATAGTTGCATGGTAGGAAATTACGTTCTATTGTATATATATATATGTGTATATATATATATACACACATATATAAATATTCTGCATTCACTATTTATTTATTTAAATAGATTAAATTCACACCAAGGTGGTTGTTTCTGAAAATCTGGGAGACTTTCTCGGGGAAAAAGTTAACAGAAATTCAGCAAATAGCCTCATTAATTTGTATTTTAAAAAGGACAACTATTTTGTGTATGGTTATATTATGAAATGACAGCTGAATTTCTATAATTATCTCCTCTCTGTCATATGTGATCAGATTCCAAATTGTGTGTATTTCACATTCCTGTTGACAATTTTGCACTACCCATCTAAGCTGAAGATCAAACTGAGTAAAATCCTTCTTGCTCAGTGTCAATGGTGATAATTTGTTAATTCTCTATTTGCTGAACAACTTATAAATTCAAATATATTTTCCAATTAAAATCATGTTCAAGTACTAAAAAAAGATCTTTGCACCTAAGTAGCAATTTTCATGACTATTTGGGTTTGATATTTTGTTTGTTTGTTTGTTTTTTCCTTCCTGATAAAATGGAATCAGCTTTCTGATTGTTTAAGTTACCCCTAAGGTGTGATTGAAAGGTACCTGATGAGAACATACAGATTTAAGTATACCAAATGTGATGTCAGCATACTTCTGCTGGCACTGTGGGCAGAACCAGGTTGTCTCTTTTGCATCACTGTCAGTTGGTACAGAGCTGAAAGCCTTTGTATACAGTGATCTTTCCAGATTGCAGGGTCAGATTCCTCCCCCACTCTTCCCCAGCTACCCCCAGCACTTGCTTTTCTGTCTCATAAACAAACTGGTGATGTCTGCTAAGCTGAACCAATGAACTAACACTTTCTGCAACTTTGTTGTCAAATTCTGTCTCATTCAGTATGAATCCTACCCTCTCTACATCAGTCAATGTGCTGCTTAATAGTATCACAGAAATTTCAAAAGCAGAAAAGTGCTTCTGGGCTGCCTGGCTTCTCCCTCAAACAGATTCAAGGAATTGCAGCAGTGTCAGATGGAGGGAAGCAACAGCTGAGCTTCCAGGGGAAGGAAGCTTTTGATCTTACTCTAGGATCAGAATGGTCCACCTCACAAAGACAAAATATGCTCCAATTACAGACCGGGAGCAGAGTGGCTGGAAAGCTGCCCAGCAGAAAAGTACCTATGGCTGCTGGGTGACGGCTGGCTGAACACGAGCCAGTGTATGCCCAGGTGGCCAAGAAGGCCACTGGCATCCTGGGCTGGATCAGGAATCGTGAGGCCAGCAGGACCAGGGCAGTGATCATAGCCTCATACATGGCACTGGTGAGGCTGCACCTTGAGTACAGCGCCCAGTTCTGGGCCCCTCAATTCAGGAAGGACTGGTGTAGGGTCTGGAGAGAATGTCCTATGAGGAGCAGCTGAGGGAGCTGGGGTTGTTTAGCATGGAGAAAAGGAGGCTCAGGGGAGACCTTGCCACTCTCCACCGCTGCCTGAAAGGAGATTGTCACCAGGTGGAGATTAGTCTCTTCTCCCAGGCAACCAGTCTCTTCATCCCAGGATGAGAGGACACAGGGACACAGTCTCAAGCTGTCCTAGGGGAGTTTTAGGTAGGACATTAGAAAGAAGTTCTTCACTGTCCCTGGAAGTGTGTAAGGAAAGACTGGACATGGCACTTGGGTTAAACATGGTGGTGTTCAGTCATAGGTTGGACTCGATGATCTCAGAGGTCTTTTCCAACTGAGTTGATTCTGAGATTCTGTAAAATCCTATGACCAGGGAAGGGTGATTCAAGCTATGATAACCACTGATCAAAGTCAAAGAGATTTCAAAGCAGTGACAGTGGAAAATCTGGTGGTCTGTCAAACTGTTCCTCTGAAGGAATGAGAGCCGGGAAGCTGGTCTAGGTCTTTGTTGTAGAGGTGAAGTGAGTTGGCCAGAGGCAAATTTCCAAAGATACTTCTATTGTTGCTCCTAAATGCAGAATTGTTTAGTGCTTTTACTCATATCCTTGAACTAGTAAATAATGTGGTGTTGTGAAATAATCATTTGTCACTGAAAAATATGTAGTCAATACTGGAAAGAATATTGTCTGTTCTCAGCTCAGACCCCCAAAAAAGCAGACTTTGTTTTTGGGTAGAAACTTGATGCACAATGCAGTGATCTAAACAAATCTGTATATTTGAGATTACATATACGTGAATGAATGTGTACTTTGTGTGAGTGGAAGAAATTTTTTAGTGTTTCTAAACCTTAGTTGATTATCTGGATTGACACTAGAGAGTTTCTGTAAATGTCCCCTTTTTTCCTTCCCCAAACATATACTCCTTTTTATTCTGTTCACACATTTCAGTGAGTAAATAGGTTTATTCTGAAAACAGATTTCTCTTGTTGTTATCATTACATTTGGACATTCAACTTCTATTTTATATTTTTTTTTAATTCGTGCAGGTAGCAATTTTATACACATTCCCAGTCTTTTTGGATGTAGAGGAAAGATGGTCAGAGTATTTTTCAGTGCAGTAAGGAATACAAATACAACAAAGCACTGCCTCAAGTACATGTAAAAGTTTAAGCAAATAGATGTACATGAGTATATTAAAAAAATCAGGCAAGATATGGGTTTACAGAGCATTCACTGCTTCTAGTACTATTCTGGGGAAATGAATTTTTGAAAGAAAAACAAGGTACGTGTATTATATATGCTGTAGCCTGGAAAAGGTTAACAATGGCAGTTGCTACAGCAGTTTTGCATTATCACAAGCAAGGCCATCTTACCTTGTGTTAAAGTGACTAAAAGAAAAAGCAGGTAAAAAAAAAAAACCTGCTCACAAAGTAATGTTTCTTGCCCACTCAATCTAAAAATAAATAAATAAGAAAAAAGGAAAAAAGAAATGGTGGCAAGGGAAGGGAGTGGGGGGAAGGGGAGGCACAGCAAGATGAAGAAACAAACAAAACATTCTCAAGTCTTGGAGAGGAGACTTCCTTAACAGTAAAAAAATTCTTCCTTTGGACTTTATCTTGCCAAGAGCTTCTGGCTCCTTCTGTTTTCTGGGACAGATAGTAGTATTCAAAGACTTTGGAACAGGTGTTGTTCTTAAAATACTAGAGCATTCAACATTGAACTTGACATTAAATATTGTCTGAGCATCCCTACAGCTTAATTCTGGCTGTCAATCATTTCATTTCTAGTACAGCTGAAGACAATTGTGTTATGGAGAAATATGTTGTCTTCCCTGTTGATCTTTTGAAGAGAAAACAACTTCCAGTGTGCCAGCACTCAATTCACTTTCTCCTCAGGCCTTACTTCTGATGATTAGGAGTCTAGGATTATTTTGCTTTTTTCTCTTTTGTTAAACCCATAGAAATAAAGCAGGATTTATCTGAGCAGAATAGACCTGAAATTCATTGTTACAGCTTTTTTTGGTGGCCTTTTCTTTTTGCCTTCCATCTCACTCAATAGCTAGTTATGATACGTGACTAGGCAACTTATTCCAAAGGTATGAAAAAGAACTCTGACCTGGTCCTTTCATCATTTATTTGATGTTTTGAATGAGAAAATTGTCCTTGGACAAATAGCTTGATTTCTTTTTTCCCCCAAAATGTAAGATAACTCCTGGACAAGTGATGAATGTGTTTTTGCGCAAGTTCTCCCTTTTCTCGCATTTCAGTTAGGAATTTCTCACAATTTAGTTTAGGAATTTATAATTATATTAAAAACAGTGGGAAGACTATATTGTTTTAGAGAAAAATATCTTTGCAGAAAAAGCAACCTTCTTTGTGGAAGATCAAAAGGACTCTTTGGAGACTAAAAAACCTTCAAAAGTCAATAATAATCACAGTGTATCAGTTACAAGATGTTTCCTCTTCTTTTTATGGGTGTTTTTTAAATGATTTAATCAAAATACACAAAATTTTAATCCACATATTTCTCTTTAATATATGGATTACCTTTGTGAGATTATAAGATATTCACTGCATTTATTAAATCGCGTTGTTTCTTTATTGCATTGCAAGATCTTGACATTTGGAATTTGGACTTAACATTTTCTTTTTTTCACTTACAGAACAGTGGGAAGGAAAATGCACCTCATAAAACCTGTAGTTATAGAATTATATGTTATTGATTTAAATAATTAAATGTTCAATGTAGAAAAGAATAGTTAATAAATATTCATGAAAGGTCTTGAGCTACACATTTGCCAAGATTAAGGAAAACTAACAGGATCACTGATTTACAAAGGAATATATATAGCTACTAGTTGTGTCTGCTTCACTTCTTTAATTGTTCGGTGACAGCATGGGAGGAAAAAGGTGAGAGAATAGTGTGGTTATGAACTATATTTTGGGGGCCTTTTGAGGTCTTACTATAAATTAGTGTTTGGGATTTTTAAAACATGGTCTAATGGCTCTCTTTGAGGTAGAACTATGACTAAGTTATCTTCTTAGTCATGCTGAGGAATTGCTTCTGCATTGGAAACAGAAACCAAGATGCATTAGAAATCCTGACTGTCTTTACTACCTCTTTGTATTTTTATAGGAGTATTTACCAAAAGCTTTTGGTTTGTTTTGATTTTTTTTTTAGTTGAAGTAAATGAGACGTTTAGAGTTTAACAGCAGAGTGACTCTGCTGACACTGCTTTGCAGACCACATACCTGAGAGTGGTTAGAACAAGGCACTGTCCATTGATCTGTTGACAGCAACTTCCTGCCTGGAATTAGGCAGGTGATGCTCTTCCATTGTACTACACTGAGTACCTTCCCTAAGGAAAGGGGTGGAAGGCTTGGATACCCACATCACCTCATCACTGCGGTGCAGTGTGAGTCCACAGACAGGATTCATCCTTTACACTCTTATAGGTATGCCAAAGCTTGTGATGGTTAAAGCATATTTCCAGATTTTCTTCTGATAGGGTGAAGGTTTGGCTCTAACCATTTTCAATTCCCTGTAAAACTTTGACATTTTCCCCTCTGAATCAGTGATTTTTTTCCTTTCAAATTCATTAGCAATTACAGTTAATTATTAATTAACTTATTTTTATTCCTGTAGAGAATAACCATAAGTGATGTCTGAATTCTGAAAAAGCAGTTTCTTATCCTTTGATATGTATTAAGAACCTTTAAAAACCCGAGATTATAAGCAACCTTAAACACAAAATTGATTTTTTTTTTTTAAAGTTTACTTACAGAATGAACTGGAGTGGTGATTGATTTTTAGAGGTAAGGGTAAGTCCTGGGTTGTAAAGTGTACAGGTGAACTTTGGCCAGGAAAAAAAAAAAAAGAGGGAACAGCTGTGAGGAAGCAGAGATGGATTGACTGATGGGATTGCTGAGTGAGCAGCAGGGATTGCTTTGGAATGAACTGAATGCTTCCCCACGCTGCTGATCGATTCCTGCAGCAGAGGCAGTGATCAACAACCCTCAGGATGGACAGGTGGAAATTACTGCAGGCATTTAAACACATCACTCATAATTCTTACATAAATAAAACAGGCAGGTGTTCAACTGTGTTCATACTACTGTCAGCAAGATCCAGATGGGGATTTGGGATTTTGGTTCCAATTACAACTCATTGTTAATCATCAAATTAGATAGTGGGAGTACTAACTCTTGGAGAAATGCAGAGACGTTGCTGCCTCCATCCAGTTGGAGCTATCTGAATTGCAGTTTTTCTCCCTGCTTTTGTCCTGATTAAATTAGACAATTATGTATCAAAAATGTGCTTCCTTTTGTCACCAACAGTATCTTCAGAAAAGCAATTATCTATCTGGACATTTCAACACTTTGTATTTCAAATATGTTTAAACATATATGCAGGTGGTAATCTACTTTAATTACAGAAGAAGTCATGCTTCAAATAGGATAAATAGTTCATTTATTAATTCTTCTGCTGATGTGTGTCTCCTGGGAATGATTGCTTGAACTGTCAGGGGAGCTCCAGGCCTTCTGTTTGTGTCTTTTGTGGTGAATAATTGTAATGTTGCTAAATTCTGCTGGCTTTTTTGTGGGTATGCTTTTTAAACATAAATGATCATAACCTAATATTGTATCAATCTCACCTGGAATATATAAAATTACTGAAACGATAATTTTATATAGATATGATCACTCAAAGAAAAAGGTGGAAATAAAACCAGACACTCTATGCAACTGTAAGTCAGATGTGAAGTACAGGTAAATAGTTCAACTGGCATTCTCACAAGTGAGGAGCATGAGGAGTGTCTCTTCCAGGGATGCAGCAGACTAAGTTCAGGGTAATAAAAGTAATGTAAATATAAATATAAATGAATAAAATAAATAATCTGGAATTATAGTAATTATTTTGCAGTTTAGCTTTATTCCTCATTTTAAAACAAGTTTCCCTTTTTTTGCCTTCAGTATTGGCAAGGTCCTCTCACTGAAAGGAAGAAAAAGGCCAAAAAGCCCAATAGTAGAAATACTGTGTGACCCATACCATGGTGGATGGATCTTAATAAGCTGAGTTTTAGGAGATGAGCGAAATAATTACAAGTAAAGCTAAGAGGTTAGAATTAATTGGAAGAATATTATTAGGTTTTCCCCCAGCCTGATATGGTTGATATGTCAGTTTATATGAACTGTCATTGAAAATCATGCTTCCAGGTGCTCTATTAAAGGTTATGAGACATCTTCTGCCACCTTTACATATTCTGTTTTGTGCTGGTATGACTTTCTAAGAGAAGCAAGAATGAAGGAGGAGGTTTTTTACATTTTTAGCATGAAGGCATTGGCTTCTAACCTTTTCGATGCTCAGAAGTCTATAAAATTGATTGTTTGTATTTAATTAAGATGTACATAACTACTTATTCAATGAACTATTTTTCTAGAGTGAAGTTAATGAGAAAGAATCCTTTTAATGGTGTTTCTTAGTTTGATAGTAGCTGGTTTTCTAGCTATTAAATTTTGACATATTCTTGAGGTGAGAACAGTGATTTTATTTAATCTGTTTCAATGCTTAGAGTATTGTAGCAATTTGCACAGCACTTGAATATTTTCATGTTCATTTATCATGGCTAATTCATGGCTTCCAGGGAGAGTCTGTGAATAGCACAATAAACTAAATGTAATAACAGAACAGTTTGCTCCTGAAAGCAGGTGCTTCCTGATAGGGTTTTCAGGCTTGGCATGCAAAGTTTGCAGCAGTAAAATACAGCAGTGAGTGTTCGAACAGTTTGGCTGTGCAAAAAACCTGAATCCTTCCTTTTTGACAGACCAGTGTTTTCTTTGACACATAATACAATGCCGTCTTGGGCCACATGACACAGAGTATCTCTGGGGCTGGTGATGAAAATCTGGATATGTCTTCCAGCCAGGCACCAATACTTTTCTTGTTCCAGGAACGTCTTTTCCAGATAAGTCCTTGAATAACAAATCAAGTACCAGAGCTGGCAACTTCATAAACAGTGTGGACACCTGACAGAAAAAGGTCTAAATTACGGCACTGTCTGTCACAGACCTGTGTGATGGGATTGTGAGGCAAGAGTCAAGAGTTGTTCTCTGTATTAACAAGAAAGTTTAAAAAGTCGCCAGAAATAAATTTTCCACAAAAATTTAATTTCTTTCTGGTAGCACTGCTGCTCCACACTAAGGGATATGTTTGCACTCTTGTTAAATCCTCCATAGTTCCTACATGAATTTATACTTGCACTTAAAATCAAACACATGATGTTATTACAGAAAACAAACCAAAACATATTTCTGAAGCAAAACAAATTATCTTCAGTTTTTAATTATCTGAAATTTTGGATCAATCCTGAAAATTTATCAAGTTTTAAGCTTTAGAAGTAATTTTCAGTGGCTTTTTACATTTTGTTACTCAAGAGATGTCATGATGACCAAAATAATTTCAAAATCTCTTGTAGCATCTAGGTAGTTCTGTTGTTAAACGTTAGTGCTAGAGAACATAATAGCTACAGCAGAAGAGAAATAGAGAAGTAAGAAAAGTAAAGGTTTTATCCGATTTTCAGAAGTTCAAATTACTATGAGTGTTACAGATACTTGACTTTAACAACTAAAAACCACCCTTGCACCTTATCTATCTCATTCTTGCTATGAAAGGGACAGGTTTCACACCCTTAATCCTTCCAGCATAGTTACTTTGTATGAATAGATTGTTGCACGGGAGAGGCATATTTCCATCCTTACCCTGTGTTTCCAGAATTACTCTTATAAAATGATATTCTGACACCAGACTAGCTGGAAATGTTAAACTTGGCTTAAACTATACCGATGACAAACAGGAAGGAACAAAGCACGGAACTAGACAGTCTAGGCCACAGAAACTCATCTTGCATTAGAAACAGAAAATATCTCGCTTTTTCTAGTCTTGTAATGTTCTCAATCACAGACTTGGAAGAAATGAAAAGGATTTTTCACGACACAGGATTTGTGACAACCTACACTATGATGAAACAGCATGTCTATAAAGAGCAATTCTATATTTACTTCCAATCCATATCTTTCAGAATATTAATGCTCAGTCAGCAAGACAAAAACTTTTCATATAAATGTGGTTTTAAATGTCCAGGAAGAAAAAAGGTTCCTCTAAAAATGTACTCTACTTTCCAAAAATTGTTCTAATGACACAGCTTTCACATAACTTTCGGACCAAAATCATAAAGCAAATTGCATAAATGTTTAAAATGAAAAAAGATCCAAAACTAAAAGAGGAACTCAAACAAACTTATATGTGTGAAAGTGTGGCAATAATAAATTTATGTATTTTATCACATTGACATATTTTTATGTCAGAACTTCAGGACTGCAATATTAGGAAGCATCAAAAACAGAGTGGCTTTTACTGGTATTAACTCCATTTTCTGAGGGACAGCTGATTTTGCTTTCAATCTCCTGCAAGTAAAAATAAAACTACTATGAATACTCTAAGGTGTCATGGTGTGTTTTCCTGCTTTCTAAACCATCAAGACCAGAACCTCCTGGCACTTCAACCAAATGCACTTATCTGTTTCTTTAGTGTCGTATCCTTCCATTCCAACTGGATACCAGTGACCCAACCTGACTTTCTCCCAAGACAGTTCTTGAACCAGCTCAGATCAGTTGGAATTTTTTTTTTTTTTGCCAAGTATGGGAGAGTTATCCTTGAAGTGTGGGGCCATTCAGTTGCTTCAGTTCACCAGATTAACTGTAAAACTACTGGGAGTTTTATTTCCATAAATAATGCATAGGTTCCATACTGCTTTGTGAGAACAACAGCACAAGCCCAAGTTGTTCTCTATAACTGAAAGATAAAATCAGTGATGAGAAATGAAAACCTTTAGACCTTAGCCCTGGACTGGTCACCTTTAATATGCAGTGAACATGGTACCAATTCAAATGGACATCTAGCAAATTTCTTTGGATAATCCTTTTCTCTTTGCTTTTTAATCAATAATTTTTGTTTCCTATTTTCACAAAGGGCTGAAATTCTAACATTTACTATTTGCTGAAGTATCAGAAAAAATCACTTCAGCTCTTGTAAGTATATGAAAGGGGTAAAAAAAATGATCCTGTGTGCCAAAGAATCCTTGTTTACCCTTGCCGTTTAGCTGCTGTATGAATATTCTGTAATCCAATACAGTCAAGCTGACACTGAAATTTTGTGGAAATGGGGCACAAGTAATTTCTCTTCTGGATGTTTTATAAAGCTCATTGTATCTCTTCTTCCCTGATAAATATTGCTGAAAATAGGCAAGGGATTTAATGTTGAGAAAAAAAGGAGATGGGGAGAGAAATCTGAGGTGTATGGGAAACAGAGGCACTTATATCCTGTTTGCTTTATTACAAAAAGCAGCAGAACATTAAAACTTTCTTGAGAGATTCAGCAAGCATGGGCAATCCATAGCAGTTCAAATATTGCCCTTTACAACACTCTGAAATAGACACCTAACCGATTCTGTGTTGAAACTTTCCAATTTAAGGCTTTTTTGGCTTTAGTAACCTAAAATAAATGTGATACATTAATTCTGGGTCTATTACTGTGAGGGAGAAAATAAATCAGTTGAAATTCTCAGAAGATAGTCATATATGCTATTTGTCCTTCCTATTTTAGACGAGTTTTATTTAGCACTGAACACCTCTGAAAAGTCTGGTGAATGTGGCACTATTTTTCTTAACTGACTCAAGTTATTTGCAGAATGGAGTACAGGAAAGTGCCTTTCTTTCTTTTGTCTGCAGAGGGAATCTTGCATTCCTAATCTTTAGTGCTTCTTGGATGCACTCTAATTAGAGGTCTAAAATAGACAGTATAACTCCCCTTCATAACTGCATAAAACTTATAAGAATCTCGTAATAGCTCCTCTCAAATCTCTCACATCTGGAAATAGTGAAACCAATTATATTTGAGGGTTGCCTTTTTCTGCTTTTATGGAAGGATCTTGCATAACACCCTGAGAATCACACCTCTAAGGGAAATGATGCAGAAAGTGAAAGAGTGGTCAAAAGCAGAGCCACCTAGTTTTTTGTCTTGCATTTTTTTTCCATGCAGACAGACTTAAGCTAATTTCACCAATAGAAATTACTGGCTAAGTGGAATAATTTATTTCCTTGAAACAATTTAGAAATAAATGACACTTAAATGAGTTTTCTAACAACATTCATTTTTTACACTGTTTCAGCTGAATCATATATTAGCACACAAAATGAAGCAGCTGAAGGTAGTTCTGACACTTGAGAAAAGATCCAAATTTATAGCCTTAAATTTAACCCATCTGGGTATGAAGAATATTATTTTAGATATGTACGATGTCAGTAGCAGTCTTAAAATGGACATAATATATTTTCTGATAATTAAACCATTATTTGAGTATATATTCCGTTATTTAATATCGTTAATATTTATGAATACAGCTTTGGTTTTTCCTGAAAATGTACTTGAGGAGTATGAACTTAGCTGGTTTTGTTATTAAAATTGAAGTCTGGTTGCTGTTTGTTTGGGTTTTTAAAATACTAAAATAATCACTAACGTAATGACCAATGAATCACACATTGCAAGATACTCATAATCTTTCATGCAGTCTTTTGTGGTTTTCCCCATGAAAACAATTTCTTCCTAAAATAACAACATTATCTGGCGTGCAGTGTCTGAACATCATGTACTTACTATGTTCTCTGTTATTCTATGCAATGGTAAAATTTATTTTGAAGCATTTTCCTTATAAACTGAACCATTGATTTATAAGATTTTATGCCATTAAGTATTTCAAGATAGTTTTACACTCTTAGGAAGAGTTATGAAGTTACGCCTTTAAAAGCACAAAAATCAGCAGAACAGAAATACTTTTAAATATTCCTTCAGAATTAATTATTGTAAAATTCCAGAGCTTTATCCTTAACAATGAAAAATAGGAGAGTTTGGTTGCTTCAGCCTGCATTCATACTTCCACATGTAGAAATGGTGTAATAAGGAACAAGTCCCCCTGACAGATCTCAAAATACAGATACAAAATTATTTTATACATAATCATCCACCTCTGATGAGTCAGCATGTTATATATAACTTGCAGCGCATTATTTTTTTAAGTGACATCATTCTTGGAAATACAATTTTCAGATAAGTCTAAGGAATGAAGTCAATTTTAAACTAGAATTTGAAACTTCTGGAGGACCAAATGTTTCAGTGTCTTTATTAGGAACACAGTTACTAAATGGATTGCCAGACATAGGAAAGGGACAGGCGGGTCCAGATGGTGTTTTCACCATCTGAAAAGTGTCCTTCTATCCATTGATTAGAGTACAGAAGTAAAGAATAAATGCCTGATATTTGACAAGACAAAAGGGACCACTAGTGGTCTTTTTTCCCTGCGTTTAAATGGCCGTACAGGCCACAGTTATGAAGTTCAATCATTGAAGAATATTGATTATTTCAAATAAATGAATTAAAAATATATTTGTATGTATATACTACAGCAAGTTCTAATTGCTGCAGCGATTGAATTCAAAACCAGTTCAGAGATAAAATTTCTTTCAGACAAACTAAGTTAGTGTTGATATTTGAACTTTAGTCTGCTGGTTGTGTTTATCATCAATAGTAGGTTATTTCTGCAGAGCAATGTATTGAAAGCTGTGTGCCACAATAAAACTGGGAATGCTATTTCACAGGGTTGCTCTGATTTTACTCTAGGTCTGAACTTGATTCTGTTTCTAATGAAGCTAAATTGCAAATTAAAACCACTGTATTACCCTTGGCTTTCAGTGCAGAGGTAAATGGAGTAGCTGTAGAAACAGATGAACATGAGAAGCTGCCCACTCCAGGTTACAAGGAAACACAGGTGGGCCCAAAAGCAACGGGGCTGTTGTTTGTAACTTACGTCATATTAGTTCATAATCCTGTAGGCCTTTGGGAGATTACTGTGGAACAGAGCAGTCCTGTACAATGTTTCACATAGTAATAATCAGGAAAAACTCCTCTTTCCCAGTAAAGAGAAGGAGCTCTGTGCACCCACCAAACCATAAGCCTTTTCAGAGTAAGCCGTCTCAGGCTGGAAATACTGACTGCTTGCCACTGTGTGCTCTCCTTCACTGCCCCTCAGGAACTCGCAAACCCAGACTTCAAAAAGGAAAAAGGGCTGAAAATGTCACTCCACAGATCAGATCTTTCTCAGATAGAATATTTTCCATGGGAATATTATCCTTATCTCTCTTAATAATGCTTGCAGCTGTGCAAGGTGTTTCATTGCATTATGGGAAAATACACATACAGCAGGTTCATAGGAAGTATTTGATGTTTGTGCTTTCCAACATTAATACTACTATTACTTTAATTCAAACTAACATACATCATTGCCTCTTGTTAATGAATTTGCATTAAAAATCAGGTGTGGTCTGAATACTTCATAACAGCGGGGTTGGAACTTTAAGGTCCTTTTGTACCCTAATGATTCTATGATTCTAATAGGTCTCCTATGTGTCCTTTAATTTAGATAAAACCTGTATGTGTGATCCCTGTATCTGTGGTGTCTGTGATCCTGCTATCTGTGGAGTGTTTCACATTTGCTGGATGCATTGCACCAACCAAAGTGACACAATTCCAATTCAATCTGCGAGACAGGTGGAGTGGGCATGGAGACCTGGTTCATTTCTGGTCTGGAATGACAGGAAGCACCACTGACACTGTGCATGATGTCCCGTAGCAAGATGCCAGATCCAGTGAGACCACAGTAATATGCACAGTAGGCTGCATTTCTGCAGCTCTCTAAAGGTGATAAGCCATGTGTTGCATTGGTCGTCTGTCCATCAGTAAAGGCTTTGTCCACTATTTCTGGATGTCCCATGGTCATGCTTTTAACTTGCTCCTTCAGAAGTAAGTCCATGGGTGTATATTGCACAAAAAATATATGAAATTAAATTCTTTCCAGGTAGGAAGAATGAGTGGAGTATGAGGGCAAATCAAATTAAGATATCTGATTGTTCCAGGGTTGAGTAGAAAGGTAGCATTTTGGATGATTTAAGTTATACCTTCATTCTGGCGCTTGAGGCAGTTACAAGGCTGAGTAAATAATAGAATTCCCTAAATCAATTTTATTCCATCCTTGAAATGAGACATCAAGTACATGTAACTTGTGAGGGAGCTCTGAAGAATATTTAATGCTTTTAAAATATTTTGAAGACGTGCGATGATCTGCAAATACTGGCTATCATTCCTTAATTACTAAGAAATTATTCATTTCCCAAATCCATTAACACTGTTATTGTTTTATCTTTTGGTTACTGCTCTGAAGGAATGTTTTTTCAAGAAAAATGATATCAATTAAACTTAACAAAATTATTTTTACTCTGGTCCCACCTAAACCTCCTTTGGGGTGAGTGGCCAATGCCATCAATGTCCCACCCCTGTTTGGAAGAGCAGTAAGGTTGTGCTAAGTTCCAGCTGCTGTTGTGATATGTCACCCAGAGAACAATGCAGATGATATAATATTGTTTGTTTAACTCCAGCTTAACCGAAACATTGGGTTTCTCAGTTATTATTTTGAGAAGATTTATGGTATCTGTGTAGTTTCACATTCTCCAGATATCATTGCCAAATTAATTGAAACAGAAACATGTTGTAGAAAAGGGTTTATTTCCACATCCTTTTCAAAGTTAATATATAGTGTTGCTATTACTTCTTTGCATTTTTTGCCTCTAATACTCTTTTTTTCTTTCCTTGTACATTTTTTTTTCAATGGAACTATCCATTCTTTCCTAATGCAATGAATTTTTTTGAAAACATCATTATAAGAAATAAATTATAAAGGATCTTTTTTTTTTTTTCTTTTTCCTTTTTTTCTTCTAGGTACTTCATTGCCATTTTAAAGTTATGGTACTTCAATTTTCTTCCTTTCTGTGTGTGAATGTTCCACACCCACTTTCCAGGAGTCAGACTGACACATAGATGGGACAGATCAGGGAAATTAATAGCTGGAAGACCAGGGCTTCTGTTTGCTAAAGACTGTTGAGTCTTAAGCTGAAAATGCACATGTTACACTTTCAGAGACTCATTGTAGAGAAATCTTACTATCATGAACCTATCAGAATGCCTGTTCCTGGAATTTCCATTTTCTTCCTTTCCTTGACTTCTGAAAGTCTCTTGTTTTGGTTTGAGTTGTTTT
This sequence comes from Chamaea fasciata, assembly GCF_029207755.1. Lineage (NCBI taxonomy): Eukaryota > Metazoa > Chordata > Aves > Passeriformes > Sylviidae > Chamaea > Chamaea fasciata. The sequence goes on along the minus strand of NW_027094086.1, from coordinate 116,627,391 downwards.
GTTTTGTTTTACATCTATTTCATACTATCCAGTGTATTTTTACATTTTTATAGTACCCTTTTTGCTTTCCCATAGAGACTGGGTGTACATGGCCAGTGAAGAGCATGATCACAAATGCCCTCCTCTATAGTCCTCACCCTTTCCAGCTGTCTGGAAAGCTGACAACTGGCTGTCACCCCAGTGGTTGTTCAGTTATCACATCCACTACTGTTCTTTAGGAAGAACTTAATTGTTTACTGGCTGATAAAGAAGTGTACTCAACCCTGCTGACTCCCAACTTGTCATGGGCCAGGGTTAAGTTTCTCCTCCTTTTTTGTGCTCTATGAATTTTTCCAGGCCTACTCCTTAACTGTTTGTGTATAAATCATGGGAGTGGTGGCACTTAATATATTCTTTAAAATTTCACCAAAAATAGTCTTTGAAACATATAACAATAAGGTCATATGTAATCTTAGCAAGAAAAACATCTTCTGAATTTTAAAGTAAATAATTATTTCATGGCGATAAATTCCAGAAGTTCACATTTATTTAAATCTTAACCTTTAAACCCTTGGAGGAAGGAAAAGTATCCACAAGACACTATAGCTCAACAATAGCTTACTGTTCAGACTGAAATATTTTAAAAATTCCTGTGCCTATTTGCAGCCAAAAATATAATAGCTGATGACTGATGAACCTTACAGCAGGCAAGACAATAGGAGAAAACACCTTTATCTGAAAAACAATACTATAAGTCTTATTTGCCATCCATATTTAATAATGGATTTCCATGTTAGGTGCTGCAGTTTGTGCTGTTTCTTGAGCAATTTCATACAGATTTTCAGATCAGGATGTGCCATAAATATCAGAGTATAAATAATCTATCATTATACAGACATTTCATAAATAATGTATGGCTGTGAAAAGAGTGAGCAAGCATAACTTCTAAGGCAGCCTTTTGAAACATTGATAAATATATGCAACAAAAATTTGTAAAAGGTATTTCCAAATTGTAAGAGCGGCACACTGATGTAGTAAGGAGACAAAGGGAATGGTTAATACACAGGAAAAAAAAAGAGTATTTGCAGACACTGGTAGTTGTAAATACAGACTATAATTTTAATTGAATCTGTTGTAGTGCTAGGTGAGAATATTACTGCACTACTAGTAAATCAACTAAGGAAAAAAGCTGATATATACCCCACTTTCTGAAAATCATGATGTTAAGTAATTGTGCTCTGTGCAATAGTCTATGAAAACTATTTTGGGTGTATTATTGTCAGAGGATAAACATATCAAAAAGCAAAATTTAATCTAAAAATTCTGCTCAACTACTGGTTAAAAATTCAACTTCAATTTTTCCTACTGTTATTGATTTATCACAGAACATACTTTTCTATTCTCTGTGTGTGAATTTGAATCCTGAGTACTTTTTTGTAATTAACTACTTTGATTTCTTAAGCATATTTTATATGTAGAACTTCTTTTTGAAAACCATTTCTTTCCCTGTTATCTCTTCCTATGATGACATGCTCCATTCACTACTGAAATTTTGTACACTGTAGCACTTTCTCCCTGAAAACACTTTGATAATTTTAGTAGTTTATCTTCATATTTGCATTTTTTTTTGCTTTGAAAAAATAGTTTAAAACTAAAGGCAGAGCCAAAAATATGTGGGCAATTTACTATAAACAGAGTTGTAAGTTAAGTTTTCCTAAATATCACATATGATTATGTCTTAGAGTCTTCCGGCTCTGTTAAATGACATGGAAATAACTGATTTTAGTAGACAATAAGAAATGCTTAAAATATCTTGCATTATGCATGTTATTAAGTAGGCATATAATGGATTTTTATTTAATCAATTGCAGCTACCAGCAAATGATGTCTTGTCTAACTTCTGGTACGATACTGAGGAAAACTATGAACATGAAATACTTAAATGACATGCATGGCTCCAACTGCTCCAATTGTTAATCACTACAGCATCATTCCTCTTCCTTTTTCCTGTGTCATTTGAGTGGTTGGTCAGATGTGCTTTAGAAAAGTGAAGCAGCACTCGACACCTTCTATTTTCCTGTACAGTCAGATTTTCCATTTAGATTAATTATGGTGTGGAAAAAAACCTAGAAAGATATTCTGTTTATTAATCGTTTTTAATGCTGAAAGGAGTAACAAGAACCAGCAAAAAGTGAAATTACCCTTCTAAAAGTTTCCAAAAGCCGCAGAAAAGAAATATCGTGATGTACATGTGGCTCTTGAATATAACAGTATTTCTCTACCTGACAGCACTATGCATGCAAAATAGGGCTTGGGGGGGCAACACTCATCTGGGATTGATTACACTGAGAAGCACAGTGAAATCCTGCATTTTTAGGAAAAAAAAAAAAAAAGCAAGGCACTGATTATTTTGTCAGAGGACAAATCCCTTGCCTGTGTTCTGTGTCCCAATGGCTGGTTTTAAATTCTGCTCAGCGATTTGGTTCCTTTGATAAGTGGGCTTGTTATCACACTGACTTCTCTCACAAAGTTGTTTTTCTTTTTGTTCTTTATGCTTTATCATCACACCAAGTATCTTCCAGTCTTCTGTCTGTAGGGACATTAAGAGTAGGTTTCTGTCTATATATCAGTTCCCAAGGGAAAGAGAACATCTTTGGGGTGATAAATCACATTCTTTTGCTAAATTGCTTACCAAAACCCTGATTTAAGAAAGGACTGAAGCAAAAACTCGAGAGGAAATGTATGTCCAAATCTAGTATCTTTATTTTTTCTTTCCTTTTCTTTCTTTTTTTTTTTTTTCTTCTTTAATTTCTGCTTGAGTGGAATAGGAAGGACATTACATTAAGTGAAGGGCTTTTTTTTCTTCTGGTCATGACTCAAGCTTTCGGTTTACTAGATTATGTCTACTTAGCTTTTTTTACATCTGTGTTTTGAAATGTGGACCTTCATAATATAGGCAATACATCCCTTTATTTAATCAAGAAAATGATAGATATTACTTTTGTGGCCATCAAGTATCTGTTTTTTACCCCACAAATAGATGGCCGTTCTAATATAGTTGCCTGATTTTTCTTTTTTCAACTTTTCCATATTATTTAACTCAATAACCTTGGGAGTTTCTCAGTTAGTCAGGGTTTGTATTGCTTTGACCATGATCACAATCTGATGTTTAGATATTTATTGTGTATGTATATATAAGTATTTATGTACATTTCATAACTTCATTTTGTATAAAGGAATTTATTTGAAACACTAGAAATTACCCTATGTAAATAATAGGGTTTTTATTTTAGGGAGCCTAATAGCGTTTAAAAACAACAAAAAAACAAAACAAAACAAAACAAAACAAAACAAAACAAAACAAAAAAAAGAATTTTGGGGGTTTTGTGAAAAAGCTTCAAGACCTACAGCTATCTTAAATGTTTTCACAGTATTTTGAGTAATTTTTTCCCTTTTCAGTCACAGTCTCTGGGCCGAAACCAACTACAAAATTCAACCAGTAAATGATGTTATCTCCAATGTATGAAAACATGGTTCAGAGGGTTCTTAACTTATGTTCTTGTTTGTAGTTTAGTTTTTTTAGGCTTAGTCTCAATTACAGAACATGTCAGAACAAGTTTCCTGGCATATGCTGCTTCCTAGGGTTATCTTCTGCACTGCGGTGTGTCTCAGTAATGATGGAATAACATCCCCACAGCAATTACACTAAGTAGTGTTGCCACTGTATTTAATACTCTCTTATCTATTTTAATACAGTATAACAGGTGGAAATTGGAGGCGACCTGCCGACAACACAGCAGCCCAGAATGATGTTTTAGCATTTCCATGAGAGCTACATAGATGGTAGACAGATCGTAATAAATGCAAGTAATTATATAAAGTTTCAGGAACTCTGTCGAAGTGGAGATAAATCAATAACACAATCGTCGTTTTCTGCTTCAGATTTGATAAAAAGATATAAAACTAAGGAGTCCTAAATGACAAATGACTTCTCAAACAGGAAACAATATTATGTTTGGTTTTAGTCCATGAAGTAGGATTATTTGCTTCATTTAGATGTAGATAATAAGATTTGTTTAAAAAATGAACATGCGCACCTATGCATACATAACTTGGATTAGATGATATTTTTATAAATCTACTTTAAAACCCATATTTGTCATAATCTGTCACTAATATTTTGATCTGGTATGTAAACTTTAGAAGGAGGTGAAAAGTCTGTGAAAACAGACTTTAAAAAATACAAGTATTAATAGCGCTCCCAAATTTGTATCTTTAAGTAGGTTCTTAATGCTGATAAGGATTAATATTCTTTTCTTTTCTAGTCTGTCTATATTTTACTGTAATTTTCTTTTTGTCTGAATATATGACATGTATTTTCTGGTTTTGGAACAAAGTTCACTGTAAATGATTTTAGTTTATTTTCTATCTTTCATTCCCTTACCATACAGTTGTGATTTTTTTGAGTCATACACTAGCCACTGTAATAGTCATTTACATCAGCACTCAAGCTAGGTCTTTAAAGCTTCTTCATAGAACTTTCCCTGTCAATATGCGGTGAAAGGGGCTATCTCAGCACACTGCTGGTTGCAAGTTCAACTTCAGCTTGAAGCACACATGGCATTTCTACAGAAAAACACAAAACCTTCTCTCTAGGTCAAGTCTGCATTCACGTACAATCCCAGCAAGCTAACTCTGCTGGAGAATGGTTTTAAATTAATACCAGTTTCACTAATAATGACAATAGGGCCAGAGTCTGCAATCATTCCCTTCAGCCATGGTCTAATGATTATTTCACAAACAGACATGTTGATTTACAGTGTTTGTATTCTCTTAGGGGTGGTTAGTATCTTCACAGTGCAGCAAGTGAAATGGATATTATTAGTGTGCTTGATGTGTTTTTGTGCAAAATCAGCCAACATAGATTAATCTAATTTCTGCCTCCTTTGTAGAGAAGTGGTGAGGAGTATTCAGGAGAAATATAGGGCAACTGGGACAAGAGGTCGTGGTTTCGTCAGGTGAAGACAGATTCAAAGAGGAAGGCAGAAATTCAGCACTGAACATCTTATAATGACTCTGTTTACTACCTTCTGCCACTAAGAACTCCTTTAATTTCAGTGGGGCCATTTTCAGTGCCAATGTACCCTAAGACAGAAATTATGAGGATGGGCAGTGGTAGTAAATTATCTATGTGGGGCTCAGTTTCTCCCATTATGGCCTCTTCCATTATTTCCAGTAGAATCCTAGAGGAAGAAAAGCAGCTCTTTCTTTGGTGCTGCTCTTCTTCAGCGGAGGCAGGCAGGTAGTTAGAGAAAAATAGTAAGAAGCAGCTGAAGCCTTTAGGACTCCATTCTCTATCATACATCACAACTGTAGCTGAGCGGAAAAAAAAAGAAAGGGATTGACTCATCCTTCATTCTTATCCTCTATTTCCTTACCTAAATCCCAAAGAGGGGATGGAAACCAGGTTTGTTTATTGGAAGGAGCACTTACTAATTTCTTTGACCTATTTGGTGTAGAAGGAAAAATGCAGAATATGGCCCACTGATTTTTAAGTCTGAGGAAATAAGTAAGTTAAATTTGTTGTGGTTTTCATTCTGCTTTAATTACAACAACAAACACTTCAAATGTAATTGTAGCCAGATCTTTTTGCATATTCAGTGTAAATTAAAAAAATCATCCTGATTATCTGACAAGATCTATGTAAAGTGATCATAAAATAGATGGAATGCAGTATTATTTTTCTTACTATAATATGTTGCCTAAAACTGAAATGTTGTGGTCCCAGGAGTGATGTATGGGTAAATATTAATATATGAACTTGATATTACTTTTCCGTATCACTCTTGTAAATCACAGGAAAGTACATAAAATATTTCATTCTGTCTTTTTTAGTTTTGAGCATAAAGGTTATGAATCTGTGACCTGTCATTATGATCACTAATAACTGAAGACTGTAGTTAAGACACTGTTTCTGAGGAAAGCAGTTCTAGCATACTGAGCTAAACTTGTAAGGGTTTTCTTCAAAGATAGCTGAAAAATGTGAAATGAACGACATATTGTTACACATACATTTTAAAAAGATAAATAAGGGAATTACTCATTTTCCCTTCAAGTGTTTGGATGCATCATCACAGAGAAGAATCTGGCTGTAGAATGATGTAGTCATCTGAACTCTTCCTATTTAGGCTGCACATGGTATTTAAAAACCTTAGTGCTTTTTTTTGCTTGTTTTTGTAGACATGCTCAGCATTCAAATAGTGGAGCTGAAAATTATTCTATTGGGCAAAACAAAGCTAGTTATGTCATTTTCAGCTGACTAAAAGGCTATTTAAAACGGGTAAAGAATTATTTTACATAATGTAGATGTTGTGATGCAGAAACTAGCTATGATCTTTTTTTTCATTGCCTTTATTACCTTCTTTAGCTCCTTCTCCATTTCATCCCAAACAGATTTTTTTCAGAGAAGCACACAGTCTAAATTTAAGGCAGGATTCTTCTATACCTTTCCTAAAATTACTGACTTAAAAAAGGTAGGAATAAGGACTGACATATATATTATGTTGAAAAGCAGACTGTCAGGAATGAGGTAGATGCAGAAGATGAAGGAGGAACAATGGAAAAATACATTAGGAATAACTGGCTTTTGGTTAATCTTTCATGTCAGTTCTAATACACAGTATTCTAATACACAGTATTAGAATAAAAGTTATTTTTAAGTTTCCCTGTGAGTACTGAGTAAAATGCTTAAATCTGCAAGCTAGCATGTAAGATGTTCATGCAAAAAAAGGTTTTATGTCTCTGAGCAAACATCTCTTCACATATTCTTAGGTTTACAGCATGTGCAGCTATGGTTACAAGTATAATGAATGCAAATACTAGACAAAGCATAGATATTCACAGTTCTATTGAAGAAAATGGGAAATCTGTCTGGTGTTATCAGCAGGATTAGCCTGTTCAGATTCCATTTAATTTCTTGTTGGCAGTGGCATCGGTCTCTGCTTCTCTTCAAATGTTCAACTATGTCCTCCTGGCATAAGCAGAGGAAAGAGCAGCACCTGAAATGGTCATACACGTGCTGGCAAGGAGAGGAAACAGCTACTGGAAACAGCCTTGGTAAAAGCACGAAACAGCATCATGAGGTGCCTGAAGTGTAATACCAGTGTGGTGCCTTGAGATTTTGAGATAGGGCACTGGATTTAAAGATTTTATAGGGTGTTATTTTGAGATTTTTTAGAAACTACAAGGTTTACATTTTAGTTGAATTTTAGGAAGTTTTAATAGATAACTGAATTGTGTGTAAAGGATTTTGGTACATTTTATTTAGCAGAAATTGCTAAGTTCACATATTTGTCATCTTCCTAAAGCACCCAAGATTAAAGACATATACATATATATATAAAGATTTGTACACCTCTTCCTTCAACCAACAACATCATTAGCCAGTTCTTGTAGAGCTGCTTCTGAGGCAAAAGAACATGACCTGGTTTAATATGAAAAATATGTTGTGCTGGTGCAAGGAACACTGAACAGATAGATTTGAGTTATGACATCTTCTCCTACCAGGCTATTAGAACCAGGTGGAGAGAAAGAAGTAAAACTGATTAATGTTTGCTCTTGGGGATAGTCTTAGCAGATGAGATATGAGAGACAGTGAACACAGATGCTAAACATTACTTTTTATGTAACTTGCATCATAGTGTCAGACTATAGGTATTTGTGATTGTGTCTGTCACTAGGAGACCTTGTATTCCAAACAGAGCAACAGGCAAGGTTGAGCTGGGTTTTGTTGTAAGAGGTCCTTTCAGAAGTTCTGTAGACTCAAGCATTGCCTTTCCAGTTCTGCAAGTATTAATAATCACACAAGACCTCTTAAAGGACCTCTTCTGCCAGGTTGTTTTTGCTTTTTTTTTTTTGGCATTGACTAGTTAATTTAGCATAACAAAATGCTATGCAAACAAGAGACAAAACAATAATTGTACAAAGAATGAAGTCTTGCAGACAGACATTCAGTTTTGCTACCAGTCTTTAAAAAGTGTATTTGTGACATGCTATCCTTACTGTTCCCTCTTCATGTATCCATTTTTAAAAATATCTTTGAATTCTAGTGAACCCTTTGAGAAATCCATAATTATAACTTTTCTTATTAACTAGTGTCTTGAAAGATTTAATATATTGAAAAGGAGGAAAATATCCCTTGAAATATTTTCACATTATATAAAAATGTCTTGGGTTTGACTTTGAGAGTATGCTTGTCTTTGAAAAAAAATGTGACTTTGACAGGTTAGATCACGCAGAAGAAAGAAAATATTACATGGATTACAGATAATGGAAGATTTTCCCCAATGTAAGGAGGAGAAAGGTCTAGAAAACAACAGTTTCTGCCTCTCATCTACATGTAATTTAATGACACAAGTAGTAAAGTACTGCCCAATGAAATATTTATTAGTGGCGGCTTTGGTCCAATGACTTTTTAAGACAGTTTATGTGTTGACAGACTAATCAGTTTTAGCTGTTGATCAGGAAAAGATGCATTTTACATAAAGGCATGAAAACTCTGAACTGCTGCAGATAACTGTGATTAAGTGAATGCAAATATTCTTGGAGAGGTTCGAGTAGAAAGACAGAAAGCCCTACAGTAACAGATCTATATCAAATTTTAAGTGTCAATCCTTTCCCTAATGTTTTTCTGTTAGGATAGCAGAACAATTTGGAAAAGAGTTGCTGACTTTCTAAGAGAAAAGTGAATAGTTTGACTGTCCAAGATTACACTACTTCTGAAAACACCTGTGACCAGTGATTCAGCCTGTAGCAAACATTGCTTATCACAGACAGGGTTAATCTGTGAACCAAGAGCAATATTACACCAGCCCAGCTGTTTGAATATGCAACTTGCTATAAGCATTTTGTGTTTATTCCTCTGTGTATTTGAGGAAATATTTATGGGTGATAAATGTGTGAGCACAATCCTGATGCATGTGTTTAATAAACATAGAGAACAGGATTGGATCATGCTAACTGAATGTTCCCGTCCCGTTCCAGTCACAAAAATGTTTCCACTCCTGAGGGAAGAAATCTACAGGAAGTTGCTGCCTAATTAGATCCTCCATTAATTTGTTCGTTCCAGGCAAACCTTTCACTGTGCTTCACTTATTAGTAATAGATTTTTTGACCTTATGCAGTAGAATTTGGTCTGGGTTTAGGCAAAAGATTTGCAACAGAAATCTCAGTCATGTCTTTAAGGTTCTTTCCCTGAAGGTATAAAATGAGATTTCTTCTGAATCTACATCTCTCTCATAAGCAAAAATTCACTAAGGAAACATTAAGTTTAATCTACTGGTGTCTGTCAAACTCCCACATTTCACTCTATGTTATTAGAAGCTTCTTTATAGAGCGTGCAAGATTAAACAAACAAAGTTTAAGGTATCTTTTGTAATTGTTTTAAGTAAAATAACTTGCAAATGAAATGAACACAAATAAACTGCACAGCTAAAGGATTTTTTTTCTTCTTTCCACTTTGGATTTTGATGATAATGATCATGTAACAAAGAATAATGTAAGGGACTGTGGTGTAACTGCTAAGTATTGTCTTGTGACTGTACATGCATGTGAGAAGATGAGCCCCTGTGTCATTTTGGATAATACTGATTCAGGAGCCACAGGGTTAGAGAGAATCACTGCCTTTAAGAAAGAGGAATAAGGAGGTTTTATGCAAGCCCAGTATGGGAATGTATCTGTCTTTTTGTCAAGAGGCTGAAAATGAAATATAAGTATGAAGGACAATGTCAGATATAATGACTAAAAACATTAGAAGCAAATTTTTTTTTTTGTTTTAAGTAGATAACAAAATCTCTTCTGTCTATGAAGTATACATAGCAGATATAAATGTGTCTTACAATGAGCCAAAGAGTTTTGAAAAAATACTGACTTGGAATCACTAAGTTACAGTACTAACTGTGACCATTGTTATAAACTGTGATTTAAACATTTGCTAAATTACTTTCTCTTTCTAGATAAGATTTGTCTAACTCTTCTTCTTCAAAAAAAATATTTCATTAGGATACTTTGAATTAGAATTTGGAATTTCCATCTTCCACCCCTAAATCAAATCCTCTTCAAACTGTTTAATTTTTCCTAAGTATTACAAATTCTTTTTATATGAATTTTCATGCTCATGTGTCCTTAGTAGCAAGTAAGGATTTGTCATAGGTGAAGAACATTACATAGAATTGAACTATTTTAGCATAGGTGGCAGCTATGCAGGCAAGTCAATTCATAAATGTGAAACTACATTACATTTCAATGAAGTATTTATTTTATGTGCTTGTAACTATACTTACTAGGAGATAATTTGTGACTAGAGAGGCATTTCCAAAAGCGTAATTATTGTTAGAGTTTTTCCCAACTCTTGAGAGAAATAAATTGCATTGGTATTCTGAAATAGGAGACTCAGGAAGCTATGACACAGCTTTATCTTCAAATGAGTCTCCATGACAGAAATACCAGCCATATATTTCAGAAGTGCAGCACAATAAAATGGGAAAGATCCACTTCAGTAAATACAATCCAAGCATATATTAAAGCAGACTGGCATACCCCTGTGAAGCTTGTAGTTTAAGCAACTGGAAGGAAAAAGAAAGAATATTATTAATATATGAAATCACCTATGTTTGTCACCATTAAAAATATTTGGTCATAATTATCAGAGTGGAACAGTGGATGCACTTGTCTTAGTTTGACTGCATTCATCAAAACTGTCTCTAAAAATAATTCTGGAACAGTATAAACAAGCTTTAAAAAATAAATAGAAATCCTCTTCAAAGCTATTATGCATTCAGGATTTCATTCAGTATTATAACATTTGGTGTTAAGAGTTCTGCATGATATTTATATGAAACGAGCACACTACCACCCCTCCTTTGTACCTCATGTACCATAGAGTGGAAAATTCTGCAGGATGCTTCTGAATTCTTAGCACCTGATGAGCTCCATGTTCAGTTTTTGACATAAGATTTTAATGATGCTGCTCGTTTCCAGATCATTTTCTTCCAAGGAAATGGAATGCAGTTCTGTAGGTACTTCTTTACAGAATCTTATCTACATCTCTTTTTACATTAATTATATCATGACTCCACTGAGTTGAAGCAAATAGGATTATTTTATTTTTGATTTGTGCACTTACTGTTTTCCTGATTATCATGTAGTGTCTTGCAGGAAGATAGAATGCTGAATAAAATCTTTCACTCGTTTAAAGCTGAATTTTCTTGAAACATAAGGAAAAGAAGTAAAATGTCTGAGCATTTCCATTTGAATATATTGGGTTTCTTTCTAGTTGCTCTTTCATTATACTTTTTTGACATTTTTCTTTTCTAGATCAAGTCCCCATGCCTTTAGGGGTTGCTCTGTGGTGCCACATAGGTGTTGCTACTTTTCTGAACTTTGCTTAGGTCTTGTGGCTACTGCCTGATCTCAGGACCAAGGAATTTGTTTAAGGAAAGCTATATGCAGACATCTCTCATAATCAAGATCACTGTAAATGTTTTAATTTAAAAGGATAGCATATATTATTGTCCCACTGAAGCTTATGGCCCAATTCCCACTAGACACATTTACAACATCATCTCAAATACACTTTGAGTTTACTTACCAGCCAAATAACTGAAAAAAAATAAAGTATTATTTTTTAAACAATCACCTTAAACTTTCTTGTATTTTTCTAGTTATGTTTAATTTTTTATGTGAAATGCGTATTCTCCATATGCATATCACAATTGCCATAGACTGGAGAATTTTACAGGATACTGCTGACTTTCCAAGATAATTTACATTGTTACAATTAATTTTTAGCGTGTTATTTATAGTGGATCTTCCTTATTTTGAAACAATATATGCTAAAGAAATGATGTGAGTCTGCATATGCAGAGCTATCACAGACCTCACAGAGGAAAACAGTGCCAGGGAGAGTCATTCCATTGCCTCCAGACAGAGGGCAGGAGCTCAAGGCAAGTGTGACCCATTAATGAGTCAGAATGTTACATCAGGATGCTCAGGTACCTGCTCTCTTTTCCCCTGTTGCTGCTGTAGTCCACTTCAACTTCTGTTGGGTTACTCTTGATCAAGTTCATCAGGGGCAGATAAGACCTATAGATTCTTGGATTGGGTCTTTGTCTGGTTGTAGAAGGTAGAATACTTTTTCTTGAGAGCCTCATACTATTTCCTAGGATGTCTCTATTTTTGATGTGGTCGTGGGGAAGAAGAGATAGTGACGAGTCATACAGATCTGCTGTTTTCCTAGAAGAAATGCATTGGCCTTTCATATCAGCAGAAATCATATGAAATTACTACAATGATGCAAGAACGCATTCAAAGTAAACATAAACCAAAAATGGAGCTGAAGATATCAGACATATTCAGTTACAGAACCTTTTGCAGACTATTAAAGAAAATAAATTATAACATTTTTTGTCTGTCTCATTGGGAGTCATTTAATTCTGAAGATGGAGCAGTCTCAATTTAAAAGCCATATGCAACCTTCTCTTTCTAAAAGTGCTGTTGTTGTGGCCTTGATGTAAACTAAAGCAGTTTAAAGGATGTTTATGTGAACTTTCCAACACCTGCTGAAAATTAAGATCACATAACTGCAATCTTCCACTTCATGTTCCCTTCAAACACCTTTTCTGTCTGGGATTGAAGCCTGTAGCCTGTCACTACTGACCCTGTTAATATTTGCTTGAGAGTCAAGAGAGGAAAATTTGCCCGGCCTGCAGCAGCCAAAATCTGGCATCTTGTTGAAGACTGTATATTAATCTCATTCAAAGACAAGCAGGTGATTATCTTCCATAAATGTTTTAGCTGAGAAATTAATTTTTGAAAGCTGTTTGCACTTATGCTCAGTCATAAACCAGAAAATGCCTTCTCAGTGATTTTCTTTTAATGCTGAAGTCTTTCTAATCCAGTTGATCTAAAAAATGTAATTTTTAAACAACACAGGCTATAACAAACCTGTGAAAGGGTGCAGCCCCCCATCAGAGGGCTGAGGTAGAAACTTTCTGTTCAGTTTGTGTATGTATATTCCTTAAGCTGATGGTAAACTTGCACTTTGAGATATATAACCAGAAAAAAAAGAAAGGAACATATATGCAGATATGCCTGTAAATGCTGGTGGTAAGCTTTACATGGATTTTATTTGCTTTAATTTCCTTTTCATTTTTGAACAGTAATATAACTTACATTGGCATTTCATTTTATTTTAGAGGATTCTTTACAGTCTTTCACCAAAGTCATTATTGCTATTGTACACTTACATTGCAAAAGAATTGTCAGCAAGTGTGGAATTAATTTCCTCCCTATAAATCTAGACTCATGATGACATTAAAAGAAGAGTAATTTATAATGAGATTTGAGACTTTTTTATTGCAATCTTCCAAAATAGTATCATAAGTTACTAGAACTGCATTGAGATTTTCCAATATTAATTTCATAGATGTAAAGTATTATCTCTAAGAAATTGGGTATGAATCATTAATTCAGTGTTTCTTCATTCTAGGTTTATTTTATTTTTTTTGTTCTTAATTTAAAAAATCCAACAAAACCAAACCCAAAACAAACAAACCAAAAAATACCATTAAAAACCTCTGCCTATATTTTAGTCAGAGTGCAAGTTTTACTATTCATTAGGATTTTAAGATGTAATTTTTTTCACTAAAATTCCTGAAAGGTGTGATGTTCAGCCATTGCTGAAAAGTGAGAGGTTTCAGAGGATGGTACATCCTCATAATGTCCTGAGCTAACTGTTTGCAGAGTGTGATTCATCCAAGCTCTCTCTCCTCTTTGGCTTGTAGGTGTAGACAGTTTCTGCTAGAGAAGACAGGTCTCAATTCAGGATGCTGGTGTACCTCACAAATAGCCTTTTATGTTAAAAGTGTTTGAGGACAGAAGAAGAGATGTCTTTAAAGTGTGTTCTCTATAGCCAATATGCTCTCCAGACTGTTGGGAAAGCCAAGATATTGTCAGTGAGCACAACCTGAAGTTTATTACATGCTGTAGGTGACAGTGGGAAGCCAAGGCACAAACCTGATCATGTGATGCTAAACTAATTTTAGGCATATTTCCTTTGTTCTGCTGTCTTCTTTTTGTCACACCTAGCTGGTCTATAAACATAACTTCTTGTGCTCATCTTTATATATATGGGGGTTTTTGCACATTGGTAAGGTCCCTTAATTTATATATCAAAACTCTAGGCTCTTAAAAGTCAATCTTTTAAATTAACTTCTTTTCAGACAACTCGGTCAAGATAAATCACAGTACAGAGCAAACAAGGCCATATATAGCTAGAGCTGAGTCCGTTGCTTTGTCAGGTCTCATACTTGTAAGGAAACATTTTATGCAGGACCTGTTCTGCGAACAGTTTTACACAAGGGTACATTCAGAATTTCTGCCCCTATTTATAAACAACATGAATCATACAAGATGACTCATGAGACTGTACTGGGTAAGTTTAGGCTGCTGGTTCTTGCTTCAGAAAAAAACCTAATTTGTAGATTATTTGTGTGCTTCCTTGGCAATGTGAAGTTGTGTGCTGTGCTAGTGTGGAGTCTCCTGGATGAGAGGAATCAGGTATCCAGGCCAGACAGGCATTTTCCTTCCCAAACATATGAGCAAATTACTATGAACTGGAAAGCTTGACCATGCATATTAGCTGGTGCTTCTCTATATTCTGCATTGAAGGCTTGTTCCAGGAATAAGTCACAAGTGACTCCAGGTCAGAAGGTGTTTGAACCACTTTTGCATTTACAGTGGAGTAGAGGAATCCTGAAATGTTTGTGCAGGTGTCTTCTGTAAACAAAAGCAGGTACAGAATGGAGCTTAACCTTTCAAAGGGTTGAATTTAAATTGGTTTTCAGTATCAACAGTTTTTAAAACTTTTCACCCTTTTAAAATTTGTTATCCAGATTTTCATAGACCATAGTTTAGCTTCTAAAAGAGTAGTGGAATGGAATAATAAATGGCACCTGACCTCTGTTTTTCCATTACTTTTTGGACTATATTACATACGTTGCTCCTCTTATCTAAATATCCACCTTAAGTCAAAGCCATTGTCTCTCTTTATAATTAGTGGATAGGAATAGACAATTTCAGAGCATGATTCATTTGACCTCTCTGTGGCATCTACATTAAAACAGATGAATGGTGACCACTCATCATACCTCCGTTTATAGAGGGAGACCAGATGTCTAGCTCAGATTTGAAGTATATTTAGTCAGGTGAGACTTCACCAAGGTTTAAGGAATGGAATTTTTTAAAAGTACAGTGAATATATGCAGTCTACCTCTTCTTTCATGTATGTGGCTTAGTATCTGATGTCTGGGTATCTCTGGGGAAAAAATAGCTTCAAAGATTCTGCTACACAAATATGTCAGAACATACTGTAATGTGGGTGGCAAGGGCATGGAATCCTGAAGTGTCGGTTTATAATACTTATTTCATAATATGAGAATTGTAAACAATTCATACCAAGACTAATAAACTTTTAAATATTTGCTGTTTCTGTCGTAGATCTTGCAATAGATTTTGTGATGCTTCCTGCATTTAAGTGTCGGACTTGTGAAGATGAAATAGGCATGAGAAGTGTCAACCATGTCACAGAAGGACATAATTTAAATTAAAGATGAAAAAGAAAGCTAAGATTTTCCTTTGTTCCAATTAATAGTACATTTGAAACTATGGTGGTGTCCATCTTCTTAAAAACAAGGCAGCTTTTTCTCATGTCCTCTTTAAAAAATCCAGTCTCTTAACATCTAGACAAAATTTCTGGGGAAAAAAAGTTGGGGGTGCCTCAAACCCAAAATGTAGCACCTGACAAGTTCTGTCCAATATCGTGGGATTTTGGTGACTGTGGTCGGCTCAGTCACACTCTGAGTCAGTGAATGTTATCTTTCATGTGGAGTAGAAAGGACTGAGAGACAGAAATTGAATACATAATTCAATAATCCAGATATTTACAGAGTTAACCCATTTGGGATCAAATCCTGCATGTTGGGTAAGAGTCCAGTCTTCTTAATTTCTGATTACTGGTAAAAAAGAAGGAAGGCAACAAGGACAAAGATGCATGCAAAACTCCTTTCCTACTAGGAAGAGGGGGCCCCTCATGTAGAACAAAATCTGTATTTCCAGACTACAGCATTTCTGATGAAATTGGTTCTCTGCTCTCAGGGTACTCAGTTCCATGGGGCTGCAAGTTTAAAGCCTAAATCTTGTGCAAGCATGCTAAAGCTATAATTGACAAACACTGCTGTGACTCTTTTACATATGCCTCATGTTGCCACTCAAGTTTATTCTCCTACAGTGTAATAAACTTGAATCACTCTATCTAGAGACCATCTTCAAAGGACACTTAATAAATGCAGCCCCTCCATAAACATTGCTTTTAAATTGGAACTGGCAAGGTAGAATATGTAATAAATGTATGATTAGTTGACAAAAAACCATGTAATTTCATTCACTCACAGAACGAAATCCAGAACAAATAAATGCCAGTTTTAGTGTAGGAAAGTCCTGTTTGTCTGCTACAGCTCTTTATCCATAATGGGAAGTCTGTTCATTTAGAAATATGCTGCTATGTCAGACTCAGTTTATTGATATTTCTGCTTATATCACGTGTTTTAGTTCAGATTGTTGTTGCATTCCTACATATGTCTAGAGTGTGTCCAAGGAAGGCCAATAAAGCCAGGGAGGGGTCTGGAGCACTCGTGAAGGACCTGGAGTGAGGGAGCTGAGGTTGTTTAACCTGGAGAAAAGAAGGCTGTGGAGGGACCTTATCCCTCTCTACAACTGCCTGAAAGGTGGTTGTAGCCAGGTGGGGATCGACCTCTTCTCCCAGGTAACAAGTGACAGAACAACCAGAAAGGAACTCAAGTTGCAACAAAGGAGATTTAGATTGGCTATCAGGAAAAACCTCTTCACCAAAATGCTTGACAAGCATTTGAATGGGGTGGAGGGAAGTGGTGGAGTTACTATCAGTGGAGGTATTTAAAAGACATGTAGATGTGCACTCAGGGACTTGGTTTGTGGTGGACTTGGCAGTAATGGGTTAATGGTCAAACTCGATTTTGGAGGTCTTTTCCAACCCAAACATTTCTATGATTCTAAACTTTTATTAGCTGACCTGAAAAATATTGTTAAATAATTGGTAAGTAGTTGTTGTGAGTGACATAATGACTGCTTAATTAATACATATCTCTGTCTATGAGCTTGAAGAATTATAAGTAAACATTTTCAGTTTAGGCCAATTTCATTTATTCTACATGTTGTGTTTTTAATCTTGAGGTTGAGCAAAATGTCTCTGCTTAAAGTAAGTTATAAACTTCAGTCAGCTTTTCCCAGTCTTGATTAATCTCTTCAAGATGACAACCTTCTTGGAAGTCAGAGGAGGAGGGTATTATTGGCAAGGTCCTGTGTCTATATCGCAGATCAGTTGAGCTGTGTTAGTGGATTATACAGTTGTCTGTCAGGAAGGTTACCTACACTTTGCTCTCTGAAATTGTTATATTGCCCATTATAACTGGCTGCATAAATAGATCACAAACAATTAATTTCCAAGCTCAAAAATAATACACAAAAACTAACTCCCATTTCAATCTTTCATCTCAGTTGCAGGCAGCACTTTGCATCCTTTTTCAGTAATCTTCTGACTGAGAATGTGGGACTAGATATGGGACTGTACTGAGCTGGACAAATTAGTCAGAAAAACATAAATAAGAAAAATTAGAGAGGAGAAAGGGGAGATACTAGAAATCAGAGAAGTAAAATAAACATGAGAGGGAAAGAACTATCGGTCTATGCCATGTGACAAAATCCCAGAATTATCCTTTTCCCCGATATAATAATTCATATGAATTATTGAATCCAGTGGGATTTTTTGGGGAATACTGAACCCCATTTTTATAAAATTCAGTCTAGGCACTGATTCTCATGCACAAATCTACTATAATTGTTTCTGTGTTTTGATTAGTTTTGAATTTCATATTTATTCAGTTTTGTTTTACTTAACTTCTGGTGAAAGATCAGGTCCTAAATTGCAAAAGAGTCTTTAATAATTTGATTTGTGGAGTGAGTATTAAACAGTTTCCTCCAGCAGGCTTTGTATGCTGGAGCAGGATGAGCTCAGACAGTAGTTTCATAAAGAGGCAGGTCACATAACAAAATCCATCAAAATTCTCTTTTCTTTAAAAAGTAGTAATGAAGGTATGGTTTTGCTCTCTGAAGTCTCTTCATATATCTGGTGTTAGTGATTTTCAGATAGAAGCAATATTGCAGAGCTTTGACATGAATGAATCTTGAATTAACTTCTGATCTGGTGTCAGGGAAAACACTGATTTTGTTTCAGTTCTTACAGAGAAAACAAATGGGGATTTTTAAGGGATTGTATCAAGGGAGTAGATACTCAATATGCAATTGCTAGGGAGATCTCAGAAGACACAAAAACTCCATTTTAAACTTCACATAATGCTCTGTGCATTAACGATTGGAAAAATCATATTATAAATTAAATTGCAAAATTTGCAGAATGCTTTTAATCTCTTTGGAATGTCTTTTCTATAAAAAATCTTTTGAATCATCTATTAATGCAGTTTTAGAGAGATGCCATTGGCACTGCTTTTCTTTTATAGTTTATAAATATTCTAAGTGTATTAACTTATCAAGCAATTAGTCTTTTTGACACTATTGTAATTTCTCTCTTAAACAGATAATGATGAAAAACCTATCAATACATGTTTCAAGCTTGTCACATATTTTCAGATTGACAGCTGAATGCTATTTTGTTTTGCAGGAAGAAAGAATTTTAAGAATGAAACAACAACAAGCTAAAAATAGCAGGAGAATAAATAATGTAACATCTGTTGTAAAGTGGAATAAAACAGTTCATAAAAGAGAGAACGTGGAAGTTCAGAAACAAATTCTATTTAATGACACTAAAACAGCAACCTAAAATGATTATTGTCTTAGTTGCTGTTTCACTGGTTCTCTTTTATTACAATATTATAATTTAATAAAATTGGTTAATTGCTAGATTGTGATCCTAAAATCACTGTATCTCCTTCAGTATGCAGAGAAAATATTTTGTACAAAATGCAAATGAATATTGTTGAAATCAGAATCTAATTTGCCAGCTGCCAGGATAAAAGTGCTGGATTCAAATGAAATGTTTTTCAAAAGTACTAAAACTTAATCCAAGTTTCCAGATTTCCATCTCTTCTAGAATAAGATAAATTTATTGCTGTTAAATGAGTTGCCCTGGAGATGCACCAGAGTAACGGAGAGCAGGGAGAATGAGATTTTAAATATATATATCTCAAAAGATGAAGAGCTATATCTCTAAATTTGAAAGTGGAAAAAACATATATTGATTAAAATGTCATTAATTCCTTCTCATTATGAACTGTTTCTTTAGGGAATCAAGGAGAGGAAAGGATGGTGCATATCAGGAAAGGAGTTTTGTTTGGTTCTCACCTCCCACCTCACTTCTTACCTTTACATTAAGTGGTAAAGTACATTTGAGTAGTACACGGAACCATGGATGTCAAGATGGATCATAGAATGGCTTGGGTTAGGTGGGACCTTAATGTTCATTTAGTTTTAACCCCCTTACCACTGGCAGTGTCACCTTTCATTAGAGCAGGTTCTCAGAGTCCCATCCAACCTGGTCTTGAAGCACATCCAGGAACGAAACATCTACAACTTCTCTTGACAACTAGTTCCAGTATCTCATTTATCTCTAAAATCTAATAGAAACCTATATTTCTTCAGTTTGGAGACAGTCCCACTCATCCTGTCACTACGTGCCCTTGTAAAAAGTCCCTCTCCATTTATCTGTGGGCTCCCTACAGAAGGCCATAATTAGGTCACCTTGGATTCTTTTCTTTTTCCCCAGGTTGAACAATCCCAATTCTTTCAGCCTTTACTCATAGGAGACGTGTTCCAACCCTCTAATCATCTCGGTAGCCTACCTCAACAGGTTGATGTCCTTCTTGTGCTCGGGACCCCAGAGCTGGATGCAGTGCTCCAGGTGGGGTCTGACCAGAGCAGAGAGGGAGAATCGCCTACCTAGCCCTGCTGTTCCAGGATACCGCTGGCTTTCTGGGCTGTAAGTGCACCTTGCAGGGTCATGTCTTCTCATGCAGCAGCACCCCAAGTCCTTCTGGACAGAGCTGCTCTCAATCTATTCATGCCTGTGTTGGTACCAAGCATCATCCTGGTCCAGGTGCAGTGTCTTGCTGTTGGTCCTGTCAAATCTCATGTGATCCCCAAGGCCCCAGTTCTTGAGCCATTCCAGCTTTCTCTGGATGGCATCCCACTCTTCAGGTATGCCAACTACTCAGCTGGGTGTCACCAGCAAATTTGCTTTATTCTTTTTTTTGATAATGTGATTTTGGTCTGAACACTCATGACTCCAAAGAGACATCATGGAAAACCAAAGAGGTTGCACTTGAACAAGATTTTATCAGGATCCATTCAGCTGAATATTTTCAGACAGATTCAGAATCTATTAAATGGAGAATAAGTGTGGGAGGCAAAAGTATAGAATTTAACCTTGAGTTGCTAATATCACACAAGAATAATCTTTTTTTAATGTATATTGTGACAGAAAAACAAGATGAGACAGCTTTTGCGTACATTTGGAATCAAAGTAAGGAAAAAGAAAAAAATGAGAGAGAAATAAAAATAACAGGAAATAAAGGAGACTTCAGTGCCAGTGTTCCCACAGCTCCTGTAAGAATCTTATAAAGGATTGTAACTACAATTTGCATGTCCAATCAGTGGCAAGATTGAGAGTTTCTATTCTGACTACTACTTTTTAGTTATGGATATGGTGTCTTTGAACTATAGTCAATGGTATTTAATTATGAACAGATTAATAACCCAAAGGAAGAATTAGGTTTGAAACTTCTTAATCAAAAAACCAAAACCAAAACAAATAAAAAACACCTAAAACCCAAAACCAAACAATAACAACAACAATAACAACAACAACAACAACAACAAAAGCAGGATTTTTTTGACTAAAAGCTCACTGGCTAAAAATCCCAGTGACTGAAATAGCAGTCACATCTGATTTGATCTTTTCTGCCCAGTAAAATTACAAAAGTATATACACTGGACCATTATATTATGCAAAACATGGTGATCTAAAACTAACATCTTTGGATAAAAAACCCCAGCGTATTCTAACAATTCCAAACAAAAGTAAGCATACTTTTCATCAATGATTTTACTGAATCTGATCTAAATCTGTATCATGAAAACTATGTTGTTTAGAGATTTTCACTTTCATAAATTTCATTATGCAATACTGTTGCATCATCTTTAAATTCTGGGTATTGAAATTAATATAATAATGTAAACACTTCTCTTTGCCTTGATTCCAAGCAAACAAAATGTGAGCTGTATTACTCTCTGTCAGTCCTCTTTCCCCAGAAAATAAACTTGGGAACTTGCTGGATGAATTAAAAAATATTAAGTTTGTGCAACTGGCCTGCAGAAGAAACAATCAGAAGCCATAGAAAGTATTTCAAGCCATTTATTTGGCTCTTAGCATCTGAGAAGTTCAACTTGGGTTACACACCTTGAGATAGGGCCCTCAAGAAGAAAGGGAGGAACTGGGGTTATTGTGAGAGGACCATGTAAGGAAAACTGCAACAGGGAAAGAAGATTTAAGTACCAGGGCATAAGGAAGGAAAGGAATTATGAAGATGTTCTTTTCATAGTGGACTACAGTTAGGAAGTTACGAAGTCAGTGGCTAGGAGCTGCATATCCATATACCTGATGATCCTGGGGTCTTTTTCAATCTAAACAATTCTATGATTCTATTGTTACACATGCCATTAAAGAAACTCAAATTTTTGTTTCACAGCTGATAATTAGGAATGTCTATAACTCACTTGCTGTAACTCTATTGTAAAAGGCCTCCTTAGGTTTTTTTTTCCTTCCAAATATTCCTGAAATTTGAAATCAACTCCAGGAAGCACAATTGTAAAGCAGGAAGCTTGCATGCAGCTCATTTTCCTTTCAAAACAAAGCTGGCCTGGGCATTGTTTGGGTGAAAACATCACTAATGGTGCCAGTCAACCATCAGTAACTGCATTCCGAGATGGGGTGCTGAACGCAGTAGAACATCAATGGGCACATCTGTCTCACAGCTGTGAAGGAGGCTTCTTGTGAATTATCATCTTCCTGAAAAGTTTTATAGATTGCATATTAATCTTGTTATGAATGTGGTCTCTGTTTACTTGTGACTTTGCAGAGCAAAAATCCTTTTGGAAATGAAACACCTCAGTTACAAAAATAGGTTGTCATGATCAATACCAATCTTGCTTACATGTCCATGTAGCAACATAAGTGTTTGGCTAGATATGGATTTTAATTTTTCTCTAAGGTTTTTTTTTTAGAAATAACTCATATTGGGTTTGGAAGTGAAATAAAATAAATAGGCCATTTGTCACTTCTGGTTTGGTTTGAGTTACAGAAAGTGTAAACTTACCCATTAGTTTCAACAGCTGAACGCGACTGGGTTAATTACCATCAGCTCCCACTTCTTCAGCATAACTGAGAGCAGTACCTGAAAATGTCTGGCTTGTCAGTAAAAAATGGAGAAAGTAATAATCAGAAATTAAATATTCAAATAATTGCATAGAAATATATTGAAAATGTGAATGTCACTGTATTTAATTGAAAATGTGGTAACATGATACAGGAATATACTTGTAAAAAGAAATCCTTAACATTGCCTCTCTTTACAGAGGAAGTTGTTAAATGTAAGTTTTATAGTTTCCTTCACTTCTTCTGGAAGCTGAAATATGTACAAAAGATTGTTAGGTTACTCACTTTTCCACTGTGGGCATATAGCTGATAGTCTGGTTTAGTTGTATCTCTGGAGGGCTGGGATATGATCAAGGGACTCAAACTCCGAATGAGGCTACTCATTCTCTTCTAGGAAGGCCAAAATGGAAAAGAAAGATGTTCAGGAAGATTAGTTGTAAAATGCTGCAAAGGCAAAGGTCCATGTGACTAACCTTTGTGTTATAAACTTTTAGTACTGTAGATGGAAGATCAAGATCCTGTGATTCTCAGATTCTTGCTTAATTCAAGTTTGAGGCAAATGCTATTCCTGTTCCACTCTCATTATTTCCTATCTCCTAAACCAGTCAGAGACAGATACCATAATAATCATAAAGCTCCTTTCCTAGGGATTCAGACCACCCAAAGAAATAGTGATATTTCTGGGTATTGCAGTGGCAGTGAAGGGAAGAACAGGTGGGTAAATAGATGAGAAACGAGTTTGACCATTGTTTAAAGCAGAGGGCCTGGGTGACCTCTACAACTGAAAGAAACTGCTGAGAGTGCCTCTGAAGAATGAAATTTAGCGTCTGTGGCCTGGAATTTGGTCCTCTAAATGCCATTCACACGTTACCAGTTTTCTCATTCATTAAAATGTGGGGACAAAAAGCCAAACTGAAAATCCTTTACTGTAATATCACCTCTGTATTACTTGCCAGAGCTGCAAGAGTATTTACTTTTGTTGCATGCTGCAAAAATGTTGGTTAATGCATTATTGAGGCTGCATCCTGAGAAAAACAAAAGCTTTGGGAAATGGTTTTCTTTATTTCTTTTCTTATTTGATTTTTTCCCTGTGTGCTGTTTTATATTTTCATTATCACGGTGCATGAAATGGTTAAAAAAAAGCTTATCCTTATTACCTTTGGTTTCTTCTTTTTATTTTTATAAAGCCATTTTTCATAATGACAATTAATTTACTTTAAACTTTGATTACATTTTTATTTCATTTTAGTCTTAGTTTAAAATGCATGCATTTGAATAATTTTTTGAAGTCATGTCCTTAGAATTTAGAGATTATATGGACAAGGTATTTTTAAAAGCAAATTTAAATGTTAATTAAAAGCTAGTTAGTAGTACTTCCAGAGAAATACTTAATACACTTCCTACTTCTGAAGAACCCTTTGAAATATAGTCAATTAGCTGTTGGGCTAGAAACATGGGCAGACACTGCTCTGGGACAAGACCAAAACTTAATTCTATGACAGTATTTCAATTAACTTTGAAGGATTCTAATCAATCACACATTTTTATATAGTGAAAAATAAACTTCAAGGTATTATTGTAAAAAATTACCTTTTATGATGGTTTTGATAATAAAAATGTCTTGATAATATCTAAAACTCACTTTTCTCTTTAATGAAGTGGAGTGAGGAAGTGAAACTGGGAGGTTAACAATCTGACTTATGCAGACGTCTTTATCCCACAGTGTCCTCTGGAAGCAGCAAGCCAATTATGTCAAAAACAACTTTTCTGAATTCACCCCCACTTTTTATCATTTTTCCCCTATTTCTATTTTTTTCCTCTCTGTTGCCTTCTTTAGTATCTCTTAATTTAAAATTTGGTTCATGATTAAAGCAGCTTAGAGGACTTTTTAAATTTTTGTGTGAATATGCTCAAAAAGCACTCTAGAACATAAGCATCTAACAAAGTGCAAGTAGTTAGTAACACTGACAAAGGATAGGGAGTGCAATGGGAAAACTCTTTTCAGTAGCCACCCTGGGAAGCAGTGACAGCATTCGCTGAAGAGCTCTGGGCAGTTGATGAATGAGGTAGATGATTTTTCACCTGTTTATTTTTTTTTTTCTATTTTTATTCACTTTCATCAGGACCTCGTTTAACCCTTCCCGTCTTCACCAATGGTTGTTATCATTAAATGAAGGCATTAGTGCCAATTGATGAATTAGCCATGAGTGATGCGTATTTATTACTTGTTAAATTCGTCTCTACACCTTTTACAGGTTTACATTTATTATAGATAAATCAATATTAATTACTTGCGTGTGCATGGTATTTTGGTTCTGTCTAACAAATTGGTATCTTGTGAGTGAGATAAGGAGGCAGTGGGAATGGAGGGGTCATTCTTAAACCAGTGTTAGATTCTTACTGTGAGAAGCCATGACAATTCAGCCTTGCAGGTAAAAAGCTGGGAGAAGT
Source organism: Chamaea fasciata (assembly GCF_029207755.1). Taxonomy (NCBI): domain Eukaryota; kingdom Metazoa; phylum Chordata; class Aves; order Passeriformes; family Sylviidae; genus Chamaea; species Chamaea fasciata. The sequence goes on along the minus strand of NW_027094086.1, from coordinate 116,602,364 downwards.
GTGATATAAGAACATGAGTATGTGGAGAAAAAAGGAACAAAAAAATACTACACAGACTGAAAACTGCCTCAATAAGGCAGGTAGAGTTACAAAGACATAGTATTGCCAAGGCTGCAACTATGGTACCTAAGACACCACGAAACATTTGTTATTATTTCTGATGCAAATCCACTGTCTATGCTTGTGTGAGGTTATTTGACTTTAGAGGTCATTCCTCATACCTTTTGTTTGTTATTTTTGACCAAGAGTTGGAGATTTTGTGAAGCTTTGCCCAGAGTTTTCATTATTGCTATTGTAACTTAAGAAAGTTAATTTATGCTGTTTAGCACAGTCTATGTAATTACCCTACTTACTTATATTTGCACATATGAAGCACTCTGAAATGGAATAATTTTCCTACATCACAAAACAAACCACAAGTTTAGACTCCTACTTCTTCCACCTTATTTTATTAGTATAAAAAGAAAACCAGCAAAACCAGCAACAAAAAATATACCTGTTTTTCTCTTTCCTCAGAGTAATTTCAAATTAAGAAATTAGTTCTACAGTATCTCACCTACAGATGTTCTTTGACATTTATTTGCAAGAAGGAAAGAAATGGGCACAGTCAGGTGCTTCTACTCAACATTTAGAGCCTGGCTGTGTAAATGTAGTATAGAGGTGTTCTGATTTCTATCCTGGTTTGATGGTGATATTACCCACTTCCTGGGCTTTAAGATGATGCTAGACTTTAAGGATTTTGATCACCACACCCTCCACATATGATAAATATAAATCCTTATTCTGACTAGCCCCTTGAAGATGGCACTTTCTACCATTCCAGTGGAGTTGAACCTCCTGACTCCAGCATTGACGTTGAGTAGGTTAAAGGAAAGGTTTTACACTGCTTCAGTGATTTGGCCACCTGTTTTGGAACTAGCATTTTCTGCTTTATATGATGCTGTTGGTTAAATTCTCCAACTGATTTTTAGTCTCTGAATTATTTTTTTTACTTTCAAAACAGTATTTAAAGCAGCAATGAATTTCCACATTTATAGCATCAGATTGCATAGGAAATGTGGCAGGATAATCATGTTGTAATTTATAGCTTTCTTGTACTTTTGGTGTTTTCAGTAAGCATAATTTATGGAACCTTATTTCTGTATTTTTAGTATTTTTCTCTGTTTGCTCAGTGCCACTTTTACTTGATGAGATAAAGATATAAATATCTGTCTTTCTACAACTTATTTCTAAACTCTCAGAATGAAAAAGATGATTCTCTCTAGCATGAAAACTTTGCAACCAGATACAAGCACCTGCTGCCATTTGTGAAGATACTTTTCATCACTTTCTTCAGATTGGGCTCCACAAAAACTAAGCAACACTTAAACTACCTCCCAAAGCAACACTGGAATTAGACTGCAGCATTGTTATACCTTTTTCGTGTGGAGCCAAGCAGTTGTGTTGCTTTCCTCTCGCAAGTGTAGTGCCAGCAACTGGATGTTTGTATGTTTTGACTGATAGAATTCTCAGAAACATTACCTGGTTCCCTAATGATACTGAGTCACTGCAGTACAGTTAATAGATAACATTTTCCTGGGATTTTGGAGGTTTGGGACTTGCATTAATTATTGAGCACTGGTCTATTGTTGTCCTGAGAGTCTCTTCTGTAAGGGTTGGGGTTTTTTTATGTTTAGGTAGCTCTTTGGGGAAAAGAGGTGGGAAGGAGTATTGGTTTTGTTCAATGGCAGAATAAAACTTTTGCTCTAGAAATGCCAAAGGTGGTTCTGCAATGGTTAGTCTCTTTATTTCCTGTAAAAAAGAACTAGAAATAGAACAAAGTAAGCAGACACAAAAAGATCTAGATTTGGGTAACTATTTTCAGTCCTGTCATTATTTTGGTGTATTTCTTCTCTTATCTGCACTGTTTAAGTCCTTAGGGGTTCAGTTCAGTGAAATTTTTTTCATAGCAATCTCCTCCTGTGTCAGATTTCTTTCATTGAGACAATATTTAGTCCAAAATAACTTTTTCTTCTTCTAAGGTAATCAAAAGCCTGGGAATTTCACAGTGTGTTTATATATATACTTCTTTACTGCGAAGAAGTTGCAGATGTTTTGTATCTTCAGTTCATACTAATTTCTTCAGCCAAAATCTGGATTTTTCTTTAGAAGAAAATCTTATGGCAGTGTCCACTTCAAGTCTTTCTGGTTCCCCAAGCAGCCTCTTCTGTAATTATTTGTATACCTTGAATAAATCAGGATGTCCAAGCAGAGGTACTCTGGCTGTAAGTTATTCCACTCCTTCAGGAAGTCCGTAGAAACTTTATTATAAGAAATAATAGTTCATGTCTACTTCACACATCTGCTTTTCCATTAAGGTTATTCTACTTGTTTATTCTACAACAAAAATCACCCTTCCACATATTTTTAGCATTTTTCCTCTGGATTTTTTATGAGATCATTCTTAGTTGAGAAATCCACTACAAGATGATTTGTTTTCCTTTGAATATGGTAATTTAATTACATTCTCACCTGTAACCTCCCTCTCATCCTTTTCCATCCTCAAAATATTGTTTCTTTACAGATCTTGCTCAAGACAATGTCAGTGATTCTAATATTGAAATTCTTAGGATATTTTTATTCAGAAAGCATGAGTTTAGGATATACTGTGTAATTCTTTACAATAGTGCAGTATACACCTCTCCCCTCTGGAAATGGCATCTCCTGGACACTGTGCATTATTTAATGAACCATTTTTAATATGATTTGTGTCAATTTTTCAGCAGAGCATTCTTGGAACAGACTTTCTTTTCCACTGCATTGTTTCAGATTAATGTTGCTTCTCTGAGAAAACTGTGTGCAGAAATTCTTGCTGTTTACAGAGAACTCATTTCACTGAAATAGACACAAGGGAGTCTGGTTTTTCTCCCCATTAAAATTAACTCAAGATTATCCTTTAATTTCAGGGATTGAGAGATGAGCATATAAACTACAGACCTTTCAAAATGGTTACTCTTAAAGTTCTGACACTTTAATATTGAAATACAATAATTAGAGGGGAAAAATCAATACAGTAAAGCGCACCACTAACTGTCTTGAAATTGTCATGGGAGTCATAGGGGATCGTAAAAGTGACAGTGAAATGCCCAGAAATTGTGTATATGGTCTAGCATACATGAAAATCAGCTTTGAGCCACTTTGAGTAACAACTTCAGGGTAGTGTAGCACTTGTATAAAATGGAAAAAGTTTCTTATTCAGAGAATCTAATAGCAACGTGTGGTATCTGAACAGATAGTGGTTTTGACATTGCCATTTAGGTATCTGGCCTGTGAAAACGAAAATCATATGCAAAATTGAGGATGCTGCATCACCCTCTGTGGAGCCCAAGTACTGCATTAGGCTGATGAGGCTAAGGAAGGATGACCACTGTCCCTTTTGCCTTCAATTTAAAACCCACATGTGGGTCTGGTTTTGTTCTGAGGATACACAACTTTGTTCAGGTGAAGTACTTGGTATGAAATTCCCCACTGTCACAAGAGGAGAATTAGTATGTTTATGATTCATGCCTCACTGAAGTCTCTCTACAGGGCATGGCTTGGCCTGTTTCTTCCATGGTCAATGCCAGGGCTACAAGTGGAATTTCTCCTCCTTCATTCTTGGGAATGGTGGCTGAAAGTTGCCTTTGCTCAGCATATAAACAGTAAATATCTTCTGGCCTTTCATGGTAGAAGCAAGTGGAAGGACCATAAAGATTTTCCACTCTCTTTGCACTAATTTATTTTAATATTTCTGCATTGAAAATGTTCGCTTTATGTACATAGTGATAACATTCTTTTATATAGGATATATAGAATCCACAGATTTTTTTTTAACATGGTAACTCTAAAGGGGAAACAAACTTCCATGAAATATACTCATTTCAAAACTCTGGCAATTTCTCTCTGTATATATATATATGAATATGTGGTCCCTTACTGCAAAAACTCCAGATACTTTGAGTCTTCCAGATCATACCTACTTCATTTCAATTGATACGATGAAACTTACCCAATGATAGGTAAATAGTCCTTGATCTTCACATCATCACATTATGAAGAAATTCAGTTTCTTGTTTCCAGTATAGATGGTATCAAGATATTTTCCAAGCCCTGAGCTACCACTCCATAATTAACACAGTCTCATAAGAGGAAAGGAGCATTAGATTTCAAAGTGCCAGGAAACTGATCTTTCAAAGCCATTTCATGCTGGCTTCAAAATGTCTAGCTTGTGCTCTTCCTTTCAGTTGTGCAAGAATAGTGTCTGGGAAATTTTTTATCCCTGTATTCTTCCACTAACTCTTTTAGCAGAATCTGTAACATATGGCTGCTCATATATTGCACTATCAGTAGCAGTGCATACATTGAGTGCAAATATTCAAAGGATTGTCCACTGCAATAGCATTATAAATAGGTTCATCAGGCATGTATGTAGTAAAGGCGAGTGTAGAATACTAAACAAAATATTATGAAATGGTGAAAATTTAGTATGCCTGTAAATTGAGCACCAGTTGTGTCACAGTGCTTAATACTGCTGTAAACAAAACAGCTTTCAACTCCTTATTTCATTTCTACTTCAGACAAGTGATAAAAGAAGGTATGGACAAGACCACATCAATAAAGATTTGTTGATGATGTGGCCCTTGTCTTTGAAAATATTTTTGTTCAGGAAGAATGTTGTCTGCAAACCTTTTTCTCGGTTGAACTTTTGAAAGCAGGTCATGGTCCCAGGCTCTTAAATCATTGGGCTATATGATTTGAGCTTATGAGAACCGTATGTGTTAGTTTGATTTATAACAATTCCATTTCCAAATTTCAGGTGAATTTTAAACCAGTGGAACAATTGGGAAAAAACCCAAACAGCAAATCAAATATAGCTGGATAACTGGATTACACAAATGGTTCTTCTGCCTGGTGGATAAACTTGAAATTTCCATGTATTTTATTGGAGAAATTGCAAAACACGTTTCTCTTGGAAATGTGAACCTGTGCACCCTGCTGTGCAATGGGCACTCAGAGAACACACTGAACAGCAGCTGAACTCCCTCATGAGAGATATAGGGTTCACTTCTGCCAGAAAAACAGGCACCCAGCGAGTAACTTCTGGGTGACACTGCACATTGACACAACATGCTGGTGACTCATGAGTTACAGTGTCTCTTGATTGCTAATGTCTTCATTTTTCTGATTTTTTCCCCCTGTGCCATGTGCTGTTTTACTTGCAGCACTTCGATGCCTATAAAACTGGCATGTAAATATTTGACAGCTGCAATGTAGCTTTTTTAGTTACATCTGCACTGTGCACTGGCAGTCACTGCACAATCAATAAAACAAAGCTCGTCAAATAGCAGGTAATAGCTTTTTTACTGAAAAATAAAATTTTGTCAATATCAACAAAGCTTAGGGGTGGGAAAAGAAATATTTTGTTGCAACCTTGTTTCATCTGACATACATAAATTTGTAATTCCAGGTAAATATAAAAGTAAAAGCGAAGATATGCTTTAGACTAATTAATATTTCCTTCTGAGGAAAAGATGTAGCTATTTACTTCTTCTAGTGGAGCTTAATTTTGAAGAATTTAAAAGTCATCTCTGCTGAAATTTTTTCTCCTATACTATAGTTCACCCTTTACAATCGCACTGTTTATTTCAAAGGTGCTCTGTAATGAAAAATGAGCTGTCACAGCAGTGCTACTGTTCCAACAAAGTCCTTCTCAGTCTTATCTTTGAGTTTAGGTGGATTTAAATGATACTGAGATTGGAGAAGCAATAGGAACATGCAAAAACACTTCTAATGGAGCAACAAATGATTTTTTTCCTCACTAAGATGCCAGAAGCCCCTTTCACCATGAGGTTCACTATTGCTTTTGTTTTTAACTTTATTTTTCTCTGATACAGTCTGGCTTTTTGGTTTGCTTTCTTGTAGGAATAGGTAATTTTACTGGTCATGCAGAAAGCTGCAGTCATTATTCCAGTATTGACCTGATGCACTAATGGCAATGAAAGCTGAGTACGGGATCGTTAAACACCGAGTCTCTTAAGTGGCTTAGGATCTTGTGTTTATCAATAAGACTGGGAAATGATTTAGCAAACAGATGCCCAAATTTTGCTTAGATATCTCCATGCTGAACTGCAGATTAACTCCTCTTGTAGCTATAAAAATTATATACAGTAAAGCATTTGTATTGTCAGATTAAATATTATTGTAAATACAAAGTGAAGGGTTTATTTCTTAGCTGCTGAATTCAGAACTTTTCTACATACTGTAAATTATTCCTGTCTGTTCAGGTCAAGTAGGAACTGTGGAAGCTCACCCCTACAGCTGAGTCCATAGGGCTGGGTACTTCAAATACTGATTCATAACTCTTAATTTGTAGCTACTACCCGATTTTATGAATCCTCATAATGAAATGAGTAGGCCAATTAAATCAAGTATAAAGGTTACAATGAGTTACAGTGGTAGGTCTTCTGTTCATCAGTCCATTCTTGTACTTTATATTGCAATAGTTTTACCTTTCACTGTGCTACTATAAATTCATTGCACTATGAATTCATTTTTAGAGAAGAGTGGGAGGAATTATGAGTATAATCAGCTTTTTTTCTGACTTGCTTAGTTCTAGATAAATCTTCCCCTCACATTAGTGACCCAGTCAACTGTACTGAGATTTTTCAAGAGGTATTTTAATGTCTAGAAGTGTATGCGTTATAAAAATCATCTTGGTCTCGATCAGATTCAAAGGACACTAGGTGGCAAATGATTTTGAGCTCTAATTAAATTCACTTCCATCTAAATGTGCTGACATAACGTTCAATGTTTTCATACACTACTTTAATCATTCAATTAATCAGTAATCTTAACTGTTAATATGATCATGTTCTCCATCACAGTAATTTGCATGAACCTGGAATGAGATTTCTCCTGTTAAGTTGCCTGTGTACAAACTGTAGAATCAAATCTACGTGTAGTACACCCTTTCATCCAGAAAAATTGTGGACTGTTCTGCAATCTGTAGAGTAACTATGTGAGTCACTGGCTTATTTAATTCAGCTTCTTAATTGCTAAAATTTTTTTCTTTTGTAGGATTTTTTCTTCCTCTTTAATTCTTAAATAATATAACATTTGAAATTAGAATGGTTATTGGCCTTGCTCAATTGTAGAGGAAGTCACGTGTTCTCTTCATGAAAACTTCTGGACTTTGATGGAAAAGAACTGGGGAAGCACAATGATGAGATTTATAGCAGACATAGCCCTAGTATTAAAGGAAAAATCCTTTTGTCATTTTTTGCTAGATATGACAGTAGGATTCATGAAGGGAGTGCAGAGTATATATTTAACACAGTGTCATTACAAACAGTCAGATAAATTTGGGGCACTAATTTGGGGGAAGAGTATTGCATAGAGCCTTTTTCTTTAATTATCTTGGCTCTAAGACTCTATCACGGGATGTTTGCTGAATAAGATTCTCTGTATCAAATGGCACGAGATCTAAATTTCTGTTGCTCCAGTTATGATTTTTTGGATATCACACCATTGAAACAGGGTAACACTGTCTAAGCCTGTGATTGAAGGTATGGTTATCATGGTTCTGGTTTGTCCTATTTCATTGTCTCGGGCTTTGTGCTGTGTTTCTAGCAGAGATTTCTGAAAACCACATGAGTCTTCCATAGATCAATGTCCTATCCTAACCAGTATGTTCTGTTTCTGAAATGAAGGCAGGCGTGAAACCTCCTAATAGTTTTCCTTCAAACTTTCATGTAAAAGAGCAACTTGATCTTCGTGGAAAATAAGCTTAAAGTAATAGAATCACAATTGAAAGAAATCTGCTTTTAAATCATGCTGGCAAACCTGGACCTCTCTCATATTCATCCATCTTTGCTGACTTGCTGCTAAAGCAAAACCTCATGAATATTGGATATTTTGTGTTTAGGCTTCTTTTCCCATCTTTAGCAGAAGCACTTTTAAATTATCTTTCACACAACTCTCGCAGGCTTGGACAAACAATCAAGTATTTTTATCCAAAGCCATTATAAAAATATCCAATTTGAATTTCTTTTGTTTATTTTGCAGAGACTTACAATTTCTGAGCTGAAACCTAGGGTCAAATGGTTAAAAAAACATCCAGTCTGCCCAGTCTCTGGATTCTGGCAGTCACACTCCCAGATCAGAGACTTTCACAGCTGGGCCCGAGGCCCCTTCCCTGTGGGTGGCTCCAGTAGCCCCACAGGTGCCCGTTAGACTCCCTGCACATCCCACACTCACACAGTCAGACCAGGTTTCCCTCCCCAGTCCACCCCAGCTTTCCCAGGGCAGAGCCTCAGATGACTCTTTCCATAACGCCATTTATTCATGTCACAGCAACACAGAAACAGCCCCAGCTGGTGCCTCCAGGGAAGACCCTCAACAAAGGAAACTCAAGGATTTTATACCCTCACAGTATCTCCTCACACATCTCTCTCCTGAGTCCTCTGCTCCTGCTGTGTCTCCCAGAGTCTATCCACCCAGCTGGCATCACCCATCTTTGTGCCCTTTGCTAGCCGTAGGGTTGGCAGCTCATAGTCTCTTGTCTCAGGCTCCCACCAGCACCTCAATCTGCATCTCAGTGTGCAGTTGGCAAACTGAGGTACCTGCACCAGATTTAGTCCTCAATAGTCCGTATCAACTCTTTCTTACACAGATTTTCAGCAGTTCTACTCTGTTGTTCTAAAGGCTCAGGGTTACATCTTTCTCAATAGATCAAGTATTTTGCTTGAATGTATTTTCTTATCTAAAAATAACATCAAAAAGAAACATCCAGCAGTAATCTAATATTATCTCCTGATCAACCAACCTGATCAATAAAAGAACTTAGTATTCCAGCCAATGTGTTGGAAGCATAACACGGAATTTAACAACTTCTATATTTTATGGAAGTGTTGCCATCTACACAGAAATATGTATCAAAATAAACAGACTAACAGGTTTGTATCTCTCATTGCAACTTTCCTACTACAAGTTCAAAAATAAGCAAATGTGTTGTCTTCCAGTCCATAAATTATTTGAAAGAAAATGTCATTTATTTTACTCTAGATTTTTAAATCCAGCTAGTTGTCATTGAAGATCATTAAATTAAATGATGGATTTTTTTATTTGAGTCACAACAAAGACTGAGTGATAGAAATTTCACCCTCAATACTTATTTTTTGAAATATTTTATGGTGTTTTACATACACAAGTAATAGCAAGTGATATTAAAGATTTGAAGTTATAAAAATAAATTACAGAATTAAACTTTTAACCAGAACATTTTAAGGTATGAGTTTGTTGGGCTTTTGTTGTTCGTTTTTTGGGGTGTTTTTTGTTTGTTTGTTTGTTTTTTTAACTTGCTTTATGTAATACATAAATAATAATCACTTTATAAATGTTACTGAAGAATTAGATGATACATGTAATTACTGGGCACAATATTTCTTGGTCCTTTTTAGTATGACAAGAATTTTTTCAAGAAGTTATTTTTATATGTCCCTTGATGTGGGATTATAGGTGCATATCTCATTATTTTATTTGAAATTCAAGCTCAAGAAGAACAGCAAATATAATTTTGATTGTATTTTCCAGATGCTTTTCCGTGGTACTCAAAAAGTTCAGTAAAATTAGGCTTACAAGCCTTATCAAACATCTGCTGATATTAAAAGAAATATTGGCTGTTACTCTAGTTTGTACTGGATTGGCATTTATAAGTAAACTGGTTTATTCCATGAACGTTAAAGTAACCACAATCATTCTGGGTTTATTTTGGTGTAAATGACAAAAGGGTTTGGCCATCTTGCATTTTTCACGAAATCATGGTATGCTTGGTAAGCACCAGTATATTCCTGTTCATAGTGACGTTCATTCACAGCTGCACATCCTCTCTACCTTTTCCGTCCTTTCAGTCTTCCATATTCTGTTTCATACAATTCTCAGCAATTAGAATTAAAAAGAAAAACAAAACCCCGCATCAGTCTTTGCATCATATAATTGTATCTTAAACAATAAAAAACAATGAAGTAAATTAATTTGCTAGCTATGAATGTATTTGGTATGAATGATCTGCTGGTCTTGCACTGTCACACTTTCATTATGCACTGCAAGCATATGATTTTAATTCTTTTGGCAGTGTGGGGTTTTAGTTTTGTGTTGACAGGAGGAGCAGCATGTTAGTGCATGAATGGTAATGATACTTATTCCCCAGTCAGGAAAATAAAAATGGCAGGTTAAGTCAAGCACTGCACTGAGCCAGAATGCATTTTAAAAACACAATATTTGGTAAATGGGAAAAGACTGTTTTAATATAACAATCATTTATTGAACGAATTTAATTAAATTTGTACAAAGTGGGTAACTGAAGGAAACTCTTAAGAGAAAATTGATCATTTAATAAACCTCCATTGTCTTTAAAATACTGAAAGCAGTATAAGAGTAGTATTTTATCCCTTGGGTAATAAAGAGTAACATAGCTGAAGTTGTTGGGATTTCACAGTTGTAGAACTCTTCTGACAGTTCAGACTGAAACCAGATTTATTTTTCATCTATTTTAGAGCATGAATTCTGTCCCTCCCTTCCCAATCATAAATAATATATCCCTGTATGGGGATTAGGTATATCAACCTGAGTTTTCCATTAAAATAATTCATTTCTTTCTCTTTAAATTTATGAATATTTATCAAGGGATTATGAGTTAGTTAATAGTATTTCCCCTTAATACATACACATGAATTCACTTCCACATAAGTCTGAAAAATGAGAGGTATCTATCTTGGGACTAGACTGCTCCTAAGCTCCTGCTAGCAAGCTGTAAGGTAAACATTCCTTAACAAGCAATGGGTAAAAAATAGTCTTTCCTCCCTCAATGTGAAATGTAGACAGATTCTACCCATAAAACTTGTTTTTTTTTCACTTCAAGATAAGGAAACAGACAAAAAAACTGTATGAGAAGTTCGTATGCTGTCTGGAAAGGGTCTCCCTGATAACTGAAAAGGACTGTAAAGGGCCAGAATTGTTGACACAGGCTGAAAATGAGGTTCTGAGGTACAAAGCCTTCTAAAACATTTCAGAGAGGGATGGGAGTGAGCTATTAGGCTCCCAATGCGTTCAACTGTTATTTACCTAAGATTTGAAATCAGATTAGGGCAGCACATTTGGTTGATTGATAACCATGTCAATATGCTTCTCTTGCATATATCATACATGATAGCTACACCTTAAACATACTGAAAAATTATGAAGAGCATTAATTATAACAGAATGGTGAATCTTTGATGTGCCTGTTTAATATGGGAGAGCTCCAAAAGAAATATGGTGGAGCTCCAAAAGACAGGTGACTGATTTTAGATGAAGTGTTTTTCCTCAAAAGCAAAGACAAACAAAACAAACCTGAACAAACCAACCATAAGAAAAATACCCCCAAAAAATCTACCCCACACCCATAAAGGATAAATAATTCCCTGTAGTTAGAATGTCCCTAATTCCACATAGCCCAGCTTGTTGCTCAACTGCTTTTAAGGATTCCCTTGCAAAATTATACAGAATAAATTAGTTTGTTGATATAGCTCAACATTATCTTATTGAGACCATGGAGATTTTTTTGGTTTTTTATGATGCAGCTGTGCCTGTTCAGACTGCAGAGTAGTCTGAGTGGCAACATAACATAACATTTGAAATTTCTCCAAGATTTTGATGTTTGTCATCAGTCATTGTTCAAGTGGTTGTTTTAATGTGTTGACATCTATCTCAGAGGCAACTATCACATGTATTCCTTGAGGAGACCATGAGGCAAACTGTACAAAGCCATGAAGAACCATTGTATATGATCTGTGGATTAGATCTGTGACTTAATTTCAGAATAATAGTCTGAAACCAGAAATTGGATCCTTGTTTGCAGGCAGCTGGGACTTTGTTTTAAAATGCCTGTCCGGTTGTGCCTGCCTATGATACTAAAGAAAGTATGTCAAGTGGTGTAGAATTTAGACTTTAATTCATATTTTACTTTTTTGTTCTTCTGCAGATAGTAACTTCATCCTTGCAAATGCTCAGGTGGCTAAGGGATTCCCCATTGTTTACTGCTCTGATGGCTTCTGTGAGCTTGCTGGATTTGCACGGACTGAAGTCATGCAGAAGAGCTGCAGCTGTAAATTTTTACTTGGTGCTGAAACAAATGAGCAGATGATCCTTCAAATTGAGAAATCGTTGGAGGAAAAGACAGAATTTAAAGGAGAAATCATGTTCTATAAGAAGAATGGTAAGTCTTTCTTTCCTGTTTCGTTAGTCATAAGGAATGAAACAGCATATATAATGCATATAATATATAATGTTCATTTCTAAGTAATAATTTAGTGTGTCTATCATCGAGTCTGTAAGAATAGATTTGAATAATGACAGTAGGGTACACATTGAGGCCCTGTTTTTTTGGTATTATTGATTTTAAATAAATATGCTTCAAAGCTCTATAGAAGAAATTCAGGATACTAAACAGCATCATGAGACATTTATTTGCACTCAGTATTACACTGTTTCTTCTTCTTTTTCTTATACTGAAGTTTTTACCTCTCATTGCTGAAGCAGCAATGAAAATATTCATATTCACTACAAGACAAGCTACATAAATTTTTCAATGCCATCAGTAAAATGCTCAGTTGTATGAATGAGCCAAGTGATTTCTTCTCAATAGCTACTATACATATACACAATAATAATTGTTTTCAAAAAGTGAAGAATATGTTCAACTATGTATTGTCACATAAAGCTTTTACTGCTATGTCAAGGTATTTATATGGACAATTTCATACTCAAGATGCATGAAGAACAGAAGACAGCAGCCCATGATGCACAATTCCCAGCTTCTTTAATTTATATCAGGCTCCTTCAGTATACTTTTTCCATATATTACTATTGGCACATTCATGTGATCTTCAAACAGGTGTAGGTCTAACTAGAAGACCAAGACTAAGTTTGAGATATTGACAGGATTTCAACTAGGGTAACAGGACCTGAGTGATCCATGGACTCAGTGGATCCGTGGGTGTTGAGAATCACTTTCTCTTTTATTATATGGCTAGAGTTTATAGGCATATGTCTAGACCACATTTTTCTCATAGGTTTTCTCTTCTTCTGTCTTTATTAATTCAACATTTTCCTTTCAAATAATTCTATGATTATATGCTTTAAAAAGTTATTTTCTAAAAGTGATAACTGCATAATGACGACACAGCCATTTGGAGTGTTAGGAGAAGGCAGCTTCAGTTTCACTCACAAAAATAAAGAAGAATGTTCCTTAGTTGACTTGTGTTCATGATGGCTACTCTTCATAGTATGAACGTTTGAAGTTAATCTGGAAGATCCTGCTAAATGGCTCCTCCTCTTGACTTTTTGGGGAGGCTTGGGAGTGTGTGAGGGTGTTTGGTTTTGTTTTTTAGCTTATAGAAGAGACTCAGACAACTTCTTGAAATTGTTTCAGAAAGGTTATTCAAATAAAAATAGCTCCAAATTGTAAAACATGTCTGAATACAGGGGAAAAGTTGTTTTAACCTGGAAGGATAAGGGCTGGTTTTTTCCAGTATTCTATAGTGATAACTGGGCATGGAAAGAAGATATTTCAAGATATTTAAATTAAAGAAGTAAAGCTAAGGCATTCATCTCATTATCTGTCCTGAATGATAAATTGTGATTCCTTTGCATTATAAAGAGATGCTTCAAATCTGTAATAGATATGATTAATACAGGTAGAAAGAGATTGAAGGTCAATTAGCAGAGAAGTAACTGAATCACAGATAAATAGATAAAGAGAAATTGTTGAGGCTAAAAGAATTCCCACTATCTATCCTACATTCATCCCTCTGTATAATTTGACTGGAAGCTTCCCCAGTACATTTTCTAGATAGGAATAAATTTCTCTGACTGCCCATTATATTTTTCATTTCCATATATTTCTGTACCACTGGGAAACACTGGTATTAGAATATAATGATAATTTCTTGTATAAAAGGAATATTTATCTTAAAAAATAATCTTGGTTTTTCAACTGAGCTACAAGGTGCAGGCACTAAGTTTGGCAAATTGGAGCCATTTTAGCTACATGTTTTTGCGTTTGGGTTGTGTTTGGGGGTTTTTTCAGAGGAAAAATTGAACTTCTGAAGGTGTTAAGCTTATTCAACTTTGTCCAGAAAAAAAGTTTTAAAAATATTTTAAGACATAAGCACCTTGGGAATGATATCCCTGAAATGATTGTATGGCTACATTCCAGTATGCCCTCTATGGAAAGTCATTGTTATTTGGGCTGGTAAAATGGCAGAAACATAGGTCAGTGGGAGACACATAGCTAGCAACGTCTAATTATCATAGGGACACATTTCAATGTCCTGTTAGGAATTTAAGGTGTCAGAGGGGAGCCCCCATCCGGCTTTAGGCTGATATTTAGCACAGCTCCGCTTTGTAGGCCTAACTACAAGACCAAATGAACACTTCCAAGCCTCAGGGGTAATTCTGTGCTCACAGGATGAACTGATGTGCCTCAGAGTACTTCTTGAAGTCTTAATAGCTAATACAACATTATGATAAAAAATTATGAGGCACATGAATATATGAATAAAAAAAACTTACTCTTGGTTTGTTCTTCTGGATTTGGTCTAAAATGTAGATCATATTTGTCCTGGGTTTTGGGGCAGACGTTTAAGGTTACAGAACTGAACATGCATCTATTCCTTAATTGTCACATTTTTCAATATTTTAAATTTGATTTAAACTTAATTCAAAGCTGGTTCAATTTTTATCATTAAATTAGGCTGTTCATTCTAAACAAGTAGCTTTGAATTTATTAAGCTTGAATATGGACCTTTTAGAGTTATTTAACCATCATTAAAGAATTCACATAGCACCTCTGCTCAGTAATTGTTATTTAAAGGGATGATTCCTATAACTAAAACAACCCCAGCAGTCCACATGCAATTTCATGGAAATTTCCAGACTGCCCTGAGCTGATAGTGCAGCAAGAGTGGTGCACAAGGAGTTGGGTAGGAAGCTACCCAAGTAGTAAAGTATCTGTCTGTGTTGGATGAACTGCAGTATTTCATTGCCTTCGTCATTTGGGTTTGGATTTCAAGAATGATCTTAAACAGTTGTACTCTGACCAGTCCTTCTGAGACCACTAGAAGTGGATAAGAACTTGTTTCTATATGTGTTCTTATTTGGGAATTTTAATGAATTCTTATAATAGGATAAACTGGTTGTAACTCACCCTGAACATTTTCTGACATGTTAGGAACAGAGAAGTATTAGAACCATGGCAGCAGATACAGCGGCATCAGAGAGAGATGTCTTTTGAAAATTCAACTCAAAATATACTTTTCATCATAGTTTCAGTATATATTTTGGTTCCTCAGTCAGTTTCTTGCTTTTTCTTTGACAGAGCTATATTAGTTTCTTGAAGACTATCCGAAAAGGAGACTATTAAAAGACAAGGAATTTTATGATTGTTGCCTTCTTCAGAAAGTTTTAAAATTATATTGCTTAGAAGCTGATTTTTAAACTTTTTTTTTTCTGTTACTATTTCTACATTTTCTTTAAAACATCTGCAACAAATTAAGTTGTCAATTATGATAATGGAAATGCAAATTAACCTTTTGAAATTCAAGTGAGTTGTGAGAAAAAATGTTCTCTCCTGGATGTCTTGTTTAGAACAATCTAAAAGCAGTTGGACACTATGCTGAGGAACTATATTTAAATAAACCCTTCTTTTTCTTCCTGTCAGACTTTTTCTGAAATTTATCAATAGCAAGTACAGGTAGGTAAATGAGGTGCTCATATTCCCTCAAACTGAAGTACAATTAAGCAGCTGTGTGGATTTTGTTCCTTTTCTGTTACAGCCTAAGGTAATGCTACAATAAGCCCTGTAATCAGTGACTTAGTCCAATCTAAGCTCTCCCTGTCCAGTTGCTGAGAAGGTCACACCTTGAGTCCCCTATAACCACATCAGATTTATTTCTTTGTCTTAAAATTTGGTTTGTAGCGCTTGCAAAGAGGTCTGTGCTTACACACGACCTTTTAAAACATGTAGTAGTTCCTTAGCCTTTCTTCATTGAAAGGAAATTGGCCTCTTCCTGTGTATGTGTAAGTTGTGTGAAACACTGTAATCAGCAGTGGCCACTTGTGATTTATGGACATTTGGGAGACTTCACTGTGGGGACCACTGTGCACTCCAGAAAAAAAGGCTGTTTGCACAAGCCTTTGTGCATAGTTAAAAATCCCCACTGTAAAAGGTCTGGAGCAAGTGGGTGTTGCTGGGACTGTCTTTACAAGGTGCCTTAGGACTTGGGTGCAAGCAGGGTTTGCTTTATTGGTGACACTTAACCATGACTAAAGGGACATTTAGTCAGCTTCTATGTGTACACTGATTTAAACACTTTCTGGTTATGTCTTAGGCATGTTCCTTGTAGTCCTTGGTCCCTAAAATTTGGTAAGTTAAGTTGTAAGGTCAGGAAGATACGATGTATTTAATTTCTGTATTTATTTCTTCATTTATTACAAGTCAGTAGGATTGAATCAAGGTATTTTCTCTCTTCTCATCACTGCATGAGAATACGTGTTTTGAAAAGGCTGTATCCATATCTGGAAGGTCAGGACTAAGGTGTTGTTTCAGATGGGCAGAGTATGAGTAGAGAAAGGGTGAAAGTCAGACCATCTTACTGAGCTACTGGATTTATCAGGCAAAAGGCTGTTTGAAGTCTGGGTGTAACAGTGTTCTCATGTAAGCAGCAATGACAGCCACAGGTAAATGAAATATTGCTCAGGCCATGAGACATGATCCATTGCTTCTGCCATGTTTGTGGTTGATTAACGTGGCTAGAGAATAGCAAAAGCTACACAACATCATTTCTATTTAATTCATTCCTTGTGTTAAGAGAACAGGAAAACTTTTTATAGACAAAGAGTTCAACATTATTTAAAATTGTAGAAGAATTAATTAATTATGAAGAAACTGAGGAGAAATTAATTTCATTTAAAATTAAAGAAAATTGGATTTTCCTCAAGCTTCTCTACAGAAAGTATTTTTCTTATTGCAGAAATGGTATCTATTCTTTCCAACAAGAAGTTTAAACACATACTTTTATTGGTTGTCCAAAAATATTCTATAGCATTTTGAAACATGGGAGTTGTATGGTATGAGGTTAACATTAGCTGTCTGTCTTCTTTAAGAATGTCCTGAAATCCATCATGTCTTTTGGAAGTTAAGCCAAGCAGTAAGAAAGGGGCATTTATTAGAATTTTCTGACTGGAAAAAAAATTCTTTACAGAGACCTCAATTTTCTTGTGACTACTTTCTACTACTTTCTAGTGACAATTTTTTACTTGCTAATGTAGAGAAAGCCCCTTGACAAGTTGCTTGACAGAGCAGTTTGTAGCAATGTGGCCTCACTGCTGCTTCACTGCGTCTCTGCCTTAAAAACATCATCTAAAAATAAGAAAGCTAAAAACCTTTTGTGGTAGTCTTGCTCACATTTGCAAAATTATAGTACAAAATACAGGAGGAGGAAAATAAAAAAAGCAAGTAACACTGAAAGATTAATCTGAAGGTAATATCTAATTGTTATTCCCTGAGCCATAAAAAATAATTTTCAACTTTATAAAAGAAGATTTTTTTTCTTCTTTTCCTTTTTCTTTTGTCTTTTTGGAGTTTTTTATTTATTTTTCTGTTTTCTTGTTCTTTTCCCCCTTTCATATAACTCATCAATCATTAGGAAATTTCACTGATTTTTGGGAAGTCTTCCTCTTTAAAAAGCAGTACAGAATATAGACAGATGATAAGTCCTCTTTTCCTCTGTTTCACAGAAGAGGGATTTTTTGTCTCCTTTCTCTCCAAACCCTTCATTTGCTTGACCCATGGCTTCTGTTGAAAGGTGATGTGTACCTCTGAAATGTTTTGATGCTTTAGAGACAGTCACTGCAGCAGAAGAGGAAGACAGAGCAGGCTTGTGCTCCTCTGTAGTACCCTGGCTTAAACTCTACAGAGACCTGGGTGAAGTGGTCAATAAAATCCTAAAAGAAGACAGAACAAGGGGATGAATTTCAGTTAGAAGAAGAAGAAGAAGAAGAAGAAGAAAAAAAAAAAAAGGCAGCAAAATTCCAGGTGCAATGTGCTCTAAACCATCTGAGACCTTTTTCTAGAATTTAATGAGACATCAACAAGACTGCAGCCTACTGACAGTGTGGATGGCATTCACGGTGATATTGGCTAATAGCTTCTTTCAGTAGCAACATGATGTATTAAAAGCATAATTCACTGAGAAAAGACTTGTTCTTCTAGAACCACATTGATACGTAAATAAATATGTATGAAATTTTCCTGTTACTTGTTATATTGCTACAACTTGATGTCCTTCACTGCTAACAGATGCAATTTGTTTCCACACAGGCACCCTGGGCTTGCAGCTGCACCAGCTGTGAATGGCTGCTGGATGTTTTTCTTTTTTTTTTTTTTTTTTTTTTTTAGTTTTTTTAAAAAGGCTTTTCATTGTGCTACTTTTTATACATCCATTTTTAGTAAGAGATATTGGTATTTATTTTGCAGAAGGATATTCATAAGACATATGACTAGTCACCCTTCTCTTCAAATTTTTTCTCACAATTTTATGGCGACATTGAGTCTGTTGCCTTTTATTTTTATGAGATTTAAATCAAGATTTGGCTAAAAGCTGACTTGGGTACCTGTGCTTCACCATGAATTAAGCTGTACTTTGGATAAAGAAAGTTCAAAGTATCATTCCTCCAGCTGACCATATGGCTCTCTTCTGCTGGCATTTCCTTATTCTGCCCCTGATCCCTAAATCCACCTTCTGGATTGTGATGCAGACTATTTGCCACCCCTGTGCTGATGCTGTGATGGGTTCTTGCTTTAGCTCCATAGTTTTTTGGAAAGTGGTAGGAGGCTCATGTTAGCACCATCTCCTGAACCCTCTCACTGATTTGAGTAGAGGATTGCAAAAGCAGCTTGATTTTATAGAGCAGTTAAATAATTAAAAGGTTAAAACCTGCTGCTTTCCAGCTGACGGGGTTGCTATCATTTGTTTCATTGGACAGGCTCAGAGACAGTTTACAGCATGTGCTCACATGGTCTGAAGTGGTGAATTGGGAAGATTAATCTTCTCTACCATGTTACATAATTGCTCAGTGTGTGTTTCAAAACCCTTCTGTACAAAAAATCTCCAACTTGACAGGAGGGAATTCAGCTCGATCCATGACTCAGCTCCATCTCAGGTCCAAGCTTTAGCCCCCTCCTTCCAGAGAGATGCCCATGGACTGCATATGAAGTACAGGTTCAAGTTCTTGAATCATGGCCTCAACAGAAAATCTGTAAACTTGCTGAATAATATTAAACTTCTGAGTAATATTTACAGATAAGACAAGGATTATAGACAAAGATTATAGAGCAAAATATTATCTGACCTATCCCTGTGGGAAAAGCACTGTGAAATAAATTGATCAGTTTCTAAAACGTAGCCTTTCAATGTCAGTGGATGAGTAACCAGTAGAAACCCCTTTTTCTCCATGTCATGTCCTTAGAAAACTTTATGAATAAGCATGAGGTTACAGGCAACACCTCTTCCAGTGCTGGGAGATCTCCCATTTTTCAGACTCCAGGCCTTCTGTTTCTATGGGGTGCCATTGCCCCTGGAAACACCAGAGTGAGGTTCACATAAATGTTTTGCAGATATTTTAGTTTATATACTTATCACTTGATGTTTGAAATTGAAAATGTGAAATTTTTCTTTCTAGGTGTAGTGGTATGTTTGGAGGTTGCCGGGGTTTTTGCTTACAGTAAATTTCACATCATCTTTGAAGTCTCTCTTTTCAGATAATAAAATAATGAGCTTAAAAGCAAAATAATGTAATTTGAAAACACAGTTATGTTTAGGTGAATGTGCGTTTTAGCTCCTTCAGATTTGAAAATATAAGATACAATTTCAAAATAATAAATATTCCTTTATTCATATATATATGTATATATATGAATATATATGCAAATATATATCCAGACATACATAATGTATATGAGAGATCATCCCATTTTAAAAAAGAATCTTGCCTTCTTTTCAGAATTACATCCTGCAGTAGGCTCAGAAATCATACTTACTGCTGTGATTACATAAACATGTTGACTTGAAAGTCCAAAAGGAATGACCATAGGCTGTAAACAGAGTTTTAATGATAGATTTCAAAATTAAAGTAATCAACGGAAAGATAATTTGGTTTATTTGGAAATTGCTTGACTGAAAGCAATGAAATAAAGAATAAACTGATCAAGAAGGATCAAGCCTGACTATTTCTGAAGCAGTCTGTATAAAGGTATTGAAGAAACTGTATTTTGTTTTGTTTTCTGTTCCTTTGGTTTGGTTGGGTTGGGTTTTCATTTTAGCAATAGATATTGTATATTTGTTTATATAAATAGATTGTCTCAATTAGTACTTTCCCAGGAGCTGGTTGACAAATGCTGAATGCCCTGTACTAATATAACTGTGATAAAGTAATTATCATTGGAGGGGGAGGGAAAGTAAGTTGCAGACCGATAATGTTTATGAGTCTACCCTGAAGCTTTTTGCATTTAAACAGAATGCATCTCACTGACTTAACTGAGTTTTTAGATAATCCTCTGTGTTTTGCTAATTGTCATAACTGGAACCCAGTAAATGTATTACATCAGGGAAGTGGGGAAGTACTTTTCTCCCTAAATGTCATTTTCTTTTCTAATCTGGATAGAGATAGGAAAAGGAAATTAGGGCAGACAAAAAGAAGGTGGTACGCTTAAGGGTAATGTATTTTACATGGAATTAAAAGGCATTGCTTTGTTCTCTGCTTTTGTTCAAGGAAAATTCAGGATAACTAGGGGATTTTTAAATGGTTGCATTAAGGAGGGAAGATAGTGGAGCTGTACAAGGAGAGACCAGAAAGCTGAGTAAACAAAGCTGAAATGTAGATGTGCTGGAGCTCATAAATTAGTTTGCATGAAACATTCACTGCAGAATGTACTAGCTGTTGCATACAGACACTGTTCCACTAAGGCTGGAAAAGACATGCACTCAGACTAGGAGCTGCCATAACACCGTCAGTCTGTGTCCAAAAAGTGACAAACAGAAACTCCAGGGTTGTGAATTTAGTTTGTCTCTGCTTAATATTGGCAGTTTGCAGAAGGGGCAAGGATAGGAGATTGCTGTGTTGAAAAGGGTCTTCTCTTAGGGCATCCTTTCCCTCTGTTCATCTCCCCATCATGGCAGTGATGACAGAGAAAGTTAGACATGCTAGGCAACATGAGGCATATGACATATAAGGCACTGGATTACCTGGCAGCAGAAGGAACAGAGCAGAGGTTGAAACTGGGCACAGAAAAGGCTGGGAAGACATGGAGGAATGGATTTGTGTATCTCTGATGAGATGTAATAGAGTTGAATAATTGCACGTAGTACTCCATAGGGTATATAGAGAACTGGAGAGCTATTTTTAACAAGTTTTAAATCAACTCCACAGGATTGATAATTCCCTAATTATTCATACTGAAATACAATTTTTGCATTGTTATTAAAGTATCTTACTATCCTCTTTCATCTACCAAATTCTTGGGACACAACTGTGTTCTGCTTTGAGATAGAAATAAATTTTGGAATGGATCCATTTTGGATGCATTAATGGATTACAAATCCATTTTGGAATAAATTTACATTGACTATTAAAACTTGTAAGGAGACTTACTTCCAGGATATGAGCATGATTTGGTGGTCACACAGAAGTAGGGGAAACAAGTTCTTGAGTCTTCTTTACCACTCGTATGAAAATGTTAACACAACCACCTGTTCCCATGTAAGTTAGTTTCATCATAGCCCATGTGAGTTCTTAGCTTTGCAATTTTTTTCTGACCAAAGAAAGTCACTAGGTGCAGCAGATAAGCAGGCATCTGCAATAGCAGAAATCAAGAAAAAAAAATCACAGATTTTGTTAACTTATAAGTTTGATTTTTGCAGAAATGATGGAGAAGAGTGAGGCAATAATTTGCTTAAAGCAGCAGGACTTTGCATTAGCTGTATCATTTGATGATTGTCAAAGTTATGACATTTACAAAATAGAAAGTATTTGAATGTCTAGCTATAGTTTTCTTGCAGCTCCTGTCCTTCCTTGTTCAGTCCAGTTGCATTTTTTTAAGCATTGTTTTCTTTGCACTTTGCTCTCCTCAACAAAATGTTGACATCTTGTCAAAACCACATAACTTTCAAAATTAAGTGTTATCAGTGAGGCTGGGAATTTTTGGGTGAGCTGATAAAAGAGAGAGTTTGGTTTCCTCAGACAAAGTCTTTGGAATCCTGGTCTGTCAGTCTTAAAGTGCACACTTTCTGTGATGGAAAAGTGGAAATGATCAGGCTCAAATATCTCTGGTGCTATGATGCCTCCAGCAGAAGGTTTATTTAGCTAATAATTAGTAATCACCAATGAGATACTGTTGAAATACTGAGCATTTAGCATCAATTTTGTTGAAAGGTTATTGCAGCTATCTACATGACAGTATTTTTATCTCTGTCTTCTACATAAATCCCTGGAAATAGGGTGATGTGTTTTAATAGTTTTCTTTAAGGCTTGATTTGCATCTCCCTAAAAGAGCATTTAGTTTACTAAGTCACATACTTAAACAAAAAGAAATATTCCAGATTTATGATGGCTTGTGTAGCCTAATTCTGCCCTCTCAGGCATGTATGTAATTATTCCTTGAAAAGCTATTGCTTTGTGCCACAAGATTTTATATCTAGTATGCAAACCATTTAAACTTTCTTTCTTTCTTCAGATACTTGGACTCTTAGTCTAGGAAGCATTACATTTGGTTAATTTGATATGCTATGTGCGGGTTCAGAGCCTCACAAAAGAGCTTGATCCCTCTTCCCAGCACCACAGGGAAGTGGAGATAGGTCAAAGAAATTTGTGTGTTTGTTATTTCTGGCCCCTGAATGATGGAAGGGACAGTATGAACTGAATCATTGTCCCTCTGTAGAGCAGTGGGACAAGAAAAGTCCTGAGGAATTGAAGATCTGGAAGTGGATATAACCACACAAGTTAAAAAGTAAAAGGAAGCCTTAAGCTTTTCTTCCTGGACAAAACTACTCCCAGACTGTCAAGAGCAAAAGGAAGCCATAGCTTGGCATGAGTAGCATTCATTCCAAGTATTTCTTAGATTTCTTAATAAAAAGGTATTAAGTAAAATCTTGACAAGATGGCTGCAGAGTTTGTTTATTTTGTTAAAGAATTACATAAACTTTTACCAGACCATCTTCCCATGTCATATCTCAATTATGAAATCTCTGCAATACCCAAATATCCACCAAAGATATTTCCTTTCCTAGTATTTCATTGGGCTCTGTCTGGGGTACATGAGTACAGATTACGTATTAGCATACACTGAGTGCACACAGCTCATCAACAGAGCTAATGGTCTCAGTCTGTACCATGGTTTAAGCAGGCCTTATTTTCTAGTGAAAAGAATGTTTGGTTTCGAAGGCTACTGGCATTCTGATGGCAGGGTTTTGTATGAAGTCTCCCTTTTAAATGCCGTGGTCCGTTGACCCTTGTTTTGATTTCAGTCTGAGGACAGACTTCTAGCTGTCAAAACGAGGAAAGGTAGAAGGGGTGGTTGAGAGAGAGACCATAAAGCACTCTCCTTTTTTTTTTGTATGTATAAAAGGTGGACTATAGCCAAATTGCCCTGTGATAAGATTATGCTTCATTTGGTTTCTTTTCTCCTTCCCTGTGATGTGCTTATATAAGCCTTGAGGATATTAAAATATATTTTGACCCTTCACTTCATAATGCAAGAGAAAGATTAGACTCTTTCTCCAAGAGTGGTGGCTTGAAGCAATAAAAAGATTCTGTCTATAAATAAACCTCCAAAAGGAATTTCTTTGATAGACGACTCTTGACAATACAGAAAACCTTTGTATTCACCATCTGAAGCAGGGAAGGAATTTCTGTCTCACAGATGACTGCATTCAAAAGAACTGTAACAAATTAAGGCAGTACTTTTTTTGATGAGGAGAAAGTTGTGCATTTGGTTTATAGAACCATGTGATGCTGGCTTTCAGTAAAAGCTATGTAACAGATTGCATTGCAATTTATTTTTCTGAGGACGCTCCTCAATAGTGAGAGAGGTCTTCTGTTCTTGACAGAATTCAACCATATATTCACCTAGTCCTGACCTAAAATAAATCATCTCACCTAGTCCAGACACAACTTCATATTCATTTGCTCCTTTCAGAGAAAAAAGCAGAAAAAACCAAACAAAATAAAACCACAAAAAACCCCACCATCTAACCAGCTCAGATTTAGGACTTCTAAAGATTCAGTGTATAAATGCAGCCAGGAACTGACAGCCCACCACACATGGCATTATCCTGGAACTCTTCAGGAGAGAAGTAGCCTGTGCATGTAATGGCCATGTGTTTTCTTTAGTGGCACACACCATGTTTTATGCATGTTTCCTTTGCTTAGTCAAAATATTTTCAGATATATTTACAGAGAAGGAGAAAGAGAAAAGAAAATAAAGAAAATATGATTGAAAGAAACTAAACGATAACAGGACATGGAACAATTCAATGGCCAGTGTTCAGTGACAAATATTCACCTATAAAGAACACTTACTTTGATTATACAAAAAAGCCAATGCATTTAACCATTAAATATTAAATTAATTTGTCTCTAATGATTAAACATGTTGTAACAACTCCTTTAAACCTACAAATTTATCAATTCAGACAATATTACTGTAACTGAGTCAGGTTTGTTTGAAATGGCTGGAGTCTGCAGCTTTCTTCCAGGCCTTAATTGCTTTTGTGTGTGTGTGTGTGTGTGTGTGTGTGTGTGTTTGTGTGTAGAAAAGACATGTAACAATTGAAAAGAGTAAGATATGCTTCCACTTCTGGAGGAGATGGAAACATTTTCTTGAAAGACCATTGTCCCTCTTGGTGGTGTTTAGAAGGAGTTGAGAGCAACTTCTTGCCCACTGAAACTACTGCCAGAATGCAGCTGGGTAGAAAGTAATTTTGGCAGTAAGAGTTTAGAAGCTATGATGGTATTTTGTAAAGACTTATGTTCCTAATTTTAAGAAGTAAAGTTTCTTAATGCTTCTCCTCTTTGAATGTACCCCTTCAGATTGGGAAGATGATGACTCTCTAAAACATTTCTGACAGTAATGCTACTGAGCAGTTTTTACCAGAATTTTAATACAGTCAAAAAAAAAAAAAAAAAAAAAAAAAAAAAAAAAAAAAAAAGGAGAATCAAAGTGGGAGAGAGAACAATAGAAATGTCTTGCTTCTGATTCTGACATAAGTTTTACCTTCTTTTAACAGGGCATCTTCTCTTGCTTTGTCTTCAAACCTCAAAATATGTATATTTAAACCCAATACAAAGCCAGTCTGCTTCTTACCACAGGTTTTTCTGTCCTCCAGTTTTCTTTCCTCCTGTTCCAATTTCTCGTTGTCCCTTCTTCAAATAGCTTAAGTGGTAGTGCTGCCAGATTGCTGAACTAGTAATGTTAGTCTCAAAGCTGCCTGTGTGACTCTTGGAAAGTTTGATCGGGACAGAGAGGGCCAGATGAGTTTCCTTTGAAGCAAATTTTTGTACCTTTAACTGTCTTGGTCTTTCAAAATAAAAGTTGCACTCTCACTTATCATGCTCATTTACCGTGTTCAAAAGGCAACCAGGGAACTTCCACTTGAAAATCCAAATTATAAAACTTAACTGTGACTTTCCTGTGCCCAGTTCTTTTTCAAAACTGGAAACTTCAGAAGACAGCACAGCAGGAAGTGGCTAATCTGTTTGCTGTTCCTAAGGAGCCCTCCAAAGCTCAGCTGATCATTTGGCAGTAGTCAACTGGGGCAGCAGTGGTCCAGGGTGCAAGTCCTGTTTCTTTTTATGAATTTAAGTAGACTTTTGTTTGTAAATTAATGCTAAAATAGTATGTTGTGAAGCAGCAGATTGTGGAAGTGTAAAGACATGTACAAAAAATAAATTTTAAACTCTCTAGTACTTATATCTCTTATATGTAATATTAGTAGGCTGACGGTGGATGGAAGTAGTTAGCACTGATACCTAAAACCTGAAAGAGTCAAAAGTCTGGTATTGGGCCGAGTTACCCTAGAATGGATGGGAGTGGGATCTAGGATGTTTGCTTCTAGGCATTAAATATTTTCTTCTTCCAAGTGGTGTTGATAGGAAACTTATAAATTATGTCATTGGAATTGAACATATCTTGCAAACAGGACATGAGATGTAAACAGTAAGAATTTATTATAACCTGCATCCTTATGTAGGTGTGGACAAAGAAAGGCTGACAAGAATTAAAAATATTGTCAAACTCAGTTTTGTCTGACTTCAGTCTTAGAAAGGTGAACATTAAAGAAATTAAAGAAGATGTCTGATATTAATTTTAGACATGATGTCTGATATTATATCTATCACTGTCTGTGCAATGAGTTTATTTCTATTGTAAGTCCAATATCTGATTAGTTTAAATATCTTTGAATTAGGAGAATGATGCTCTATCAGGTCTTCTGTCAAGAAGTTTTAATGAGTATCAAGTCAGATGATTAAGGCTGAACGATTCTATAGCAGGCATGAATGCTTCAGATGCCAAGTTAGCAAAGTGAAAGCTATTCCAGCAAATAAGCAACATCAGTTGAGAGTTCAAAGGAAAGCACAGTTTCAGAGGAGTAAGCAGCTTCATTAAACTCTATTAATGATCCCTGTAGATAAATTTTGCATTTAAATTAATGTCTTGCATTTGGAGAAAATAGTATTACAGAGCTTCAACCAATGATGCACAGTGATTTACATGAGCCGAACATCTGTGATTCCCTGACTACTGACCTCCTAAATAAGCAGTTCACTTCCCCCCCCCCCCCCCCCCCCCTTTTTTGCTAAAAGACAGCTGTTTGAATTAAATTCATTCTTTATCCTTGCAGGGTCTTCATTCTGGTGCTTACTGGATATTGTTCCTATAAAGAATGAAAAAGGAGATGTAGTGCTCTTTCTGGCCTCTTTCAAAGACATAACAGACACAAAAGTGAAGATTGCTGCAGAAGACAAAAAGGAAGGTTTGTGTGAATTACAAAAACATTGATAAGAACCAACATTTATATGATTTTAGGAATTGCATCTGCATGAACATTCTCTCGCATGTACACTGCTCAATATAAAGACCTCCTAGATTTCCAAAGAAGAAATTAATATATGACATGGAATGATAAATAATCTGGTTTTGTTTATTATTTACATATTGCTGCATGTTCTGGAAACATGGAATTTAGGAGACAGTATTTTGTCCTAAAAATTAAAATTGTTTTTATGTACCATGGTTTAATTCATTTACTTTCAGGATTTACAGAGGTATAGTTTGGTATTTTGGAAAAGACAGACCTTTCCAAAAGTTCCATCCATGCATCTGATTTCAGCATGGCTGAGAATAAATGAATGCATTTTTTCATGCTTTCCAGTGAGCAGAATTTAAAACAGATTTAAAAATTATTTTGCCTATTGATAAGCATATATTTTCTTGTGTCATCTCATTTTCACTGCACTTTAAGTTATATGACTTTTGTCATCAGAATTTTCCAATAGTGTGAGAAATACATTCTCGCTTTTATTTGCTTCAGAAAGGAAACACTGCAAACGTTCTTTTTTATGAATTTGGAAAACTGTCTTATGGGAATGGCTCACAACTGCCATAAAATAATTTTCACTGTATAGTGTAATCAAAGTTTGCTAAATTTTGCTAACACAAAGCAAAATCAGTGTAGGGGGATGAAGGCTATGCAGTGAGCATCGACTTGTGAATCAAAAGCAGTGAATTTATTCCAGATTTGCATTTTGTAAAGGTTTAGTGAACCAACAATTTAGTTTTGTAACTTTTCAGTCTCAAAGGAACTGTTTAGAAAGAGTTTATCTGTAGACCCCATGAGTAGCTCTCAGGATTCTTTAAAATCTCATTGGTGCTGAATTTGCCAACCTGGTACTGCTCTGGGATCTATTTAAATTTTTCACCCTGTGGTAGCCATTGTTCTCTGCATATCTCAAAAAACTACATAGTTATGGCCCTTAGAACACATTTATTCCTCGTGGATTTCTTAAGTAAGGGAACAATTATTATTCAACTTTTTCTGGTTTTAAATGTTCATTTTTCAACAAAAAAGTTATATTTCAGTTACAGAGAGTGTATTTCAGTATTCTTTTATGAAATTTTAGTACTTTAAACCACAAAACATTATGCTCTCTTGTGCTGATTAATATTTATAAATCAACACTTATGCTTACAATATCTGCCTCTTGTGTACATTTGGACAAATAACTTCAGTTTTTACTTAATTTTCAAGCCCTGAATATTAGAAGGTTTTGGGGAGGTGGGGAATTTTTCATCCTTCACTTTTTGCACTGGATATATTTGAAAATTTCTAAGGTGGAAGACTGAAAAGTGGTTTTCAAGTAGTACTCAAGTACATTTTGCTGCTTTTCCTTACATTCAGTTTCAACCAATTGCTACTTCTTAAAGTAAAAAAAAAATTATGAAAAATATTTTATCTTGTTTCTCTTTAAGCCTCAGAAAACCTTACTCTTACAAAAGTTTTAGGAAAGTAATTTATTAAAACCTGATATGCAGATCCATGTAGGAGAGAGATTGTCAGAACATGTGGGCTCTAAAGACTAATGATTTACTTGAAAGTGATGCAATTTTTCAGGATAGACTCAGTGAGAAATCACGTTCAGAACGCCAATGATGACTTGAAATAGGTATGTTGCTGATCACTTGCAAAATGTCAGCTATTGTTTATCTGATAAACGTTTTGTAGCTGCATGGTTATTTTAGAATGGATTAAGATGGTCTTTTGACATGGTTTCATGACAAATTATAAATCTAAGCAGATTTTACCTCTGCTGTGTGCTGACATCGGAATACACTTATGAGGGGCTACACTACACCAGGAAAGGCCCATTCAATTGCTACAAGTATAAATACTTGGCTGTCTTCCATGATGTATTCTTTGGACCACCATCCTGAAACTTGGTTGTTCTGTCCTTTCATACTAATTTCCATGACAATCATTTTATGGTATTAGCATCAGGGAAACAGAAAGTAGCACATGGTATGGGGCTTTGACAATTTCAGCATTTTAAAAACTAGAGTGCGATAACAAACAGGATTTAACCATTTATTAAAAATATTTCATTTAAAGATCAGCATTTTAATTTTGTGTGTATCCACTTGACTATCTAAAAATAAATCTAGGGGTATATCAGCTCTTTTTTAATAACATTAAAATTTTTCCTATGGAGAGTTATTTACTAATCCTCCAATGGTAAATATCATCTCATTATTTTCAAAAAAGAATTCCCAGTACAATCTGTGCAACCCATTCAGTATCTGAAATTTCATAAAGTTTAACTTCTCGAAGTAATTGGTGCTTCTTTATTAGACCACTACTACTACCAGAAATGTACAATGCACCTTGTATCAACAAAAACTTGAGCTGGTGTTTTGTTTGAATGTACGAAAAAACTTTTTTGATGTGCAGAGATTGATTTACTTTTTCAAGGATTACTGATTTTTTCCTTTCAAAAATCAAATAATTTTTAAACTTGTTGTTGAAACTGAACTGAACATTATGCACAGTTTTCTAGTGCCTTTTCAGCATATCTCTTTAGGTTAGACTGTGTATGGAAGGAGAACCTAGATACAAACATTCTCAGTGCGAAACTGTTCTTCCCATTCAAGGCCCCTTTATCAATGTTTTTGTTTCAGTCTCTTCTGTTTTCTGCCCAAAATTGACTTCTATAATTTTATGGGTCATTAATAGTTATATTCAATCTCACTTTAATTTCTAAACTGCTCAGAAAACTTCTCTGACAAAATTCTTTCATGCTCCTTTTCTCCTAAGTCTGCCCCTTTGACATTCCACCAGCACTTTATGGTAGCACACTGTCATTGGTTGTGCCTCCAAAAGCTTTCTCAAGACTCTTTCTTCCTCGGGTCTTTCCTACTTGTGATATCACCTGTTTCTTCTGTAAAATCTTGTTCTCCTTGTACTTTTACAATGACACCTTCCTGAAATTTATCTTCTGATTTTATGGCCTCTTTCTTCATCTGCATTGTGTATTTACATTTGCAAATCTCAGGAGCCAATACTGTCTTTGATTTTTTGCAGACATTTTCTTATCTATTTTATCTCATCTGTTCGTATAACTTCAGCTGGTCCTTTGTGCCTATGTGCCTTTGCAAAAGTCCACTTTTTTACCTTATTTTCCTTTACCCAGCACAAATGTCAGATGTCGTCTGTGACCTTTTCTTTTGAATGTGTCATTCTAAATACAAATTTAAAAGGGGGTTTTTTCTGCTTTTCTTCTGTATAAAAGTTTCCAGTGAAAAGAGCCCTATTAACCAATGGCAAAAGGAGATTTTTTGCAATTCTTTCTTATAAGAAAATGGAAAAACACATGCCTAAGAAGTTTGTCAGTGTTTAAGAAGTGCTATGACAGTCAGCAACTTTCACACTTCTTTTGTTTGGTTTGGGTTTGGTTTTTAAGACAATTTGACAACAACATTAAAGACTTCAGTTTTTCAGTATTGCTAATTTACTTTCAATAATACATGTTTGCCCTACCTGTAAGTTTACTGTAGAAATACACTCTGCTTTCCATCTGCTTAATGATATTTGTAATCATTTACTGTTGTGAAAAGCAACTCATCATCTTTTCTTCCTAAAACTGTGCACTTTAAGCAAATTGATGGTCTTTTCAATACACAGGAAAAGGTTTGTTTGGTTATTTTTTTAAATAAACTGTTTCTTAAGGGTTTTTTCCGGAGTTTTTATTTAGCATCCTAACTTGCAATGAGCTACTTTTTTGGTAGACTCATTCAGAGTTCCATTGTCTTTTTGGAGGAAAAGTGATTAAACTGAAAATTATATTCTCCAAATCTGACCTCCAGTGCGGCATGGCGTGTTAGTCCTTTTTCATTTCTGCATATGACACTAGAACATATGCTGGAATTTAGTGGCAATACAGGAATCCAGGTACAAAAATAAGAAATAAAATTATTTGGTGACTACTTTTAGATCTCTAATCTGCATGCTGATATGGAATAACTTAGGTTGCATAGATATAGAGTTC
The DNA here is from genome assembly GCF_029207755.1 of Chamaea fasciata. Taxonomy (NCBI): domain Eukaryota; kingdom Metazoa; phylum Chordata; class Aves; order Passeriformes; family Sylviidae; genus Chamaea; species Chamaea fasciata. Next base: position 116,571,155 of record NW_027094086.1, on the reverse strand, counting down.
CACTGCTATAGTCACTACTAAAATTCCTCTGATTAATTTGACTCATTCCACAAATCTTCCTTTAGTCTCTATTGGTAATCTACTTGCTTTTGTTTTGGTTTATTTTATTGTGAAATTTTTGAACTCTTTGTTTGAAAACAATTATTTTAGGACAGATTTTTCTCAACTGTATTCCAGAATTATTAGCAAAATGTGTGCAATATATAGTAACCACAGAATCACACAATATTTGAGGGGGGAATCTCTGGAGATTATTTGGTCACATGTCCCCTTCTCAAAGCAGGGTCTGATTGAATGAATTGCCCACAAACATATGCAGATATGTGCTCAACAGCAGGAAGGATGGAGACTCCACAACTTATTTGGGCAGTCTGTTCCAGTGTTTGATTCCTCACAAAGAAAAAAAAAAAAAAAAGAAAAAAAAAAAAAAAAAGGTTTTCTTAAACAGAATTTCATGTTTTAGGTTGGTCTGCCTGTTTGCAAAGATGTCTTCACTCTCAAAATAATGTGAATTAAGAGTTGGACTATAACTTCTGCCACCACAGATTAAACTAAGATGCATGTTATAGTTCAACTGTCTGGCTTTTTCTGGGTTCTTAGTAATCCTTAGGTCCATATGAATTTCTGAGGAGACAGATTTATTTTGATTATGCATCATTTGTTGGAGGGAGGAGTTGTTCTTTTCAGTGTGCCAGAAGTGAAATACCATGTGCCAAACATTTTACATTCCAGATTTTTTATGTTGAAAATGTCTATTTGGAGCAGCACAGGTCTCTTGTAAGAAATTCTGCAATATGCACTTTGATTTATTCTGCTTAATTACTGTCTCAGCTAGTTCATGATTGTTCAAACTACTGCAGTGAATATTCAGGAGACATTTTTTCATTTTAAAGCTTCTTATACCTGTCAGGAGGCAGTATGTTGGGGTAGGGAACATAACCATACAGCCACCTAGACTTACAACAACCAAAGAAGTTGAAATTGTTTCAGGATGTACAAGCACCATGCGCTTCTATCAGTGCAGGAGGTGGGGTGAAAGCAGAGTTTTACCCCAATATTTCTGCTGCCCAAAGGAAGCCTTTATTCTGCAATGACCCAGTTACATCCTCTCTTGGTTACTTTGCTCCTGGATCACCATCAAAGTAAGAAGGGTCTGAAACTCTTCTGCCATCATTAAAGAGAAACTCCTTTCCTCCTGGTCTGGAGGAAAGAAATACATTTTATTTATACAAATAAAATGATTGAAATACTTAGGGGACAAAAAAAATCTGCCTTTCTCTCTCTGTTCCTTTTTCGCATTTGTGAGCACGTAGATGCTCTCCCTGTCACCTTTTCACCTTCTAATCCAAGCAAATAAGTTATATTTGAGCCTTCAGTCTTTAGAGACATATCAATCATTGTAGCTCTTGCTTTAGCCTTGTTCCGAGTGTTAAATGCATGCGGCAGTTTCATTCCAGCGGCTCTCAGAGAGGCACGGGGCGTCTTCTGGTGCTGAGGGAAAGGTGCCCTTTGTGATATATGTAGAATGAAAATGAGAAGAAAGAAAAGCAAAGTCTGATTCTTGAGCAAATGCAGAGCAGCAGACTGTATTCTGAGATATCCTGGAAGGTTGAGACAATATATACATGAGCAACCATAAAGGTCCTACTCACCAGCTCCTAGATAAATTTATGCCATTGCTTCCAGATTTTCCTAAGAAAACAAACTTTTCAAGGTGAGGGGAGAAGAGAGTAGTTGTTTGTTTGTGTTTCTGTTTTGTTTTGTTTTTTATTTTGCTGGCAGATTGTTGGAAAGTATTTTCAGACATGCCTTTTAAAGTTTGAAAACTCAGCCATGTAAGACAGACAAGAGAAAGCATGGAAGAAACAGGGAATACTTTCAGTACATATGTTGCTGAAGAACTTTTCAGAGTTGTGGGTGTGTGGTAGGTGACTTTTAACAAGTCAGAACATTTACAGCCTTCCTATATAATTTGCAACCTTTCTTATTTCTATGGGAAAAAAATCTGAAAAGGGAGAAATATCTTTAAAGATTTTTACTGGCCTGGGCACAGCCTGGTATCTTACATTTTATTAAGAGATCGTGCGGACTAGAATGCATATCTCATGTGTACTTTGTGTTCAGAAACACATTTAAGAGGCCTTGGGTCATTCACAGAATTTAACTGTAATTGCAGTCATAGGGCATGTAGTTTATGCTGTAGATGCTCAGAGCAATTCTGAGGTGATGCAAAGACACAGCAAATAAGGTCCATTACAAGTGAGTTTTGCATATCTGTAGAAGAGATGGGTTTACAACTATCTGTCCTAAATTGGCTACTTAAAATTGTATAACCCATTGAGTTTAGAACCAGTCACCCTCAGAGTCTGAGAATCTCATTCCTTGAGGGATAAGCAGAGATACTTTCTGGGTCTTTCAATGACCACATGGAACACACACACAGATATCACAGGATTTTGAATGTATATATTTCTGAAGTTTAAAAGCTATTTTTTAAATAATCTATTCCCCTTCCCCCTGCTGTTTTAACTCAGGGCAAGTTAAATTGACCACAAAACATTTTTATGGGTGACTTATCTGGTTCTGTATTGTGCATAAATCTATTAAGAAAACAGGTCTTCATTCTCAAAAGACATGCTTTCATTTCACGATAGCAATTATTCAGGTGCATATATTACTATTTTGACTTGATTGAGCAAGGTGTATTTTAACATCGTCATCTGTGCAAATTTAAAAAATATATATATTTGCAATTAATCACTTCGAAATTATGTTCATCTTTTTCTGAATATAAAAAGGAGGAAAAAAATCTATATACAAAATACATTATTAAATTCATGGAATTAAAGGCAAAAAGAGAACCCTCATGTTCTGAGATATTATGTCCCTAAATACTGCACACTTGCAGAGGAAGATATAATAACACTTGCTGAAGAGAATAAAAAGTTTCTTGGTGACTTAGATGGTTGACATTATTTAAGTTCTAGGGGTTCTTAAAAAATATTTCAAATATTCTCCTTATTATTACAGTTATGTTTTTGTTCATAATGATATATGAGCATATCACTGTCTCATGAGCCTTGTGGGATTTTGCTGTGGGAAATGCAAACTATTCTAAGAAAAAACAGTCACTTTAAAAACAGCTGCAAGTGAGTGATGACCCAGCTGTAAATTCAATGTTACATTTTATTCTGTAAGAACATCATATGACCACTCACTTCAGTTGAATCAATAGACATATCTCAAACTTGATTGCATAATAAAAATGATAATTTTCCCATTTGTCAGACAATTCTAGAGTAGTAACAAGAAAGCTGGCAAATAAAATATTTTTACCCATTTACAAAAGAGCTATTGGAACATTTCACTTCATTATAAGAGTTCTGTAACTTTTGGTAGTAGTATTAACAAATGAGAAAATAGTTTAAAATAATTCACTTTCAGAATTCTTCTGCTGAAACTCAGCCTATTGGAAACAGCTGAAGAAAGGTCTGTCTTCTGGAATTTTTTTTTCCCAACTCTGAGTTTTATAAGATACACCGAGATACAAGCATCTAAAAAGGAAAATTTATTTATTCATTTAGGGGTGTACTCCCATCCACCACCAAAATGGAAAAGGAGAAAGGCTTTGTGTGTCTGTCTTTTGGCGTTGTGTGTCTGTTTCCTCACACCTTTTTTATCTTCGCAGTGGAAGAATAAACAGACCAAAATGTGGTTAAGGATTTTTATTTCATAAGCTGTTTAAAGTTCTTTCTAATTCACAAAAAAACATTAATATGTATAATATTGCTTCTTTTCTCTTTCTATTCAAAACTGGATTTTCTCTGAAGGCATAATACTAAAATTATGATAATCATACTGTTGATTCTGTGTAAAATTTGCTGCTTTAAAAAATGTTCTGCAATAATGTTTACAGTGTATAGCTGGTATGTGTGTTAGGTGCATCTTCTTGTTGAATCAATTAATCAGTTAACAGAATTTAAAAAGCAGCTAGAGGCTAGCCTGGATCCACCATACAGCAAACACTTTTGTGATTTGTTGGTTGCTTTTGACAGAAAAAATGTGTCATACCACCAACAGAACTCCTGCAGCCTCTTGCCCATGGTAGTGGTTTTATTCTGTCATTAATGCCAAAAAAGACTTTTATCAGTTTTCTCTTTATTGTCAATTGCTGGTGTGCTGTTCCCTGAATAATAACTGAAAATTTGCTAGATTTTTAAAAGCCTAAAAAAAATTATACCAACTTTCCATATAATCTTGTTTTAGAGGGGTTTTAGAGGGGTTTTTTTGTGTTCATCCGGAGTTGCTTTACCCCAGTTGTCTCCTTCAGAATTTCCTTGGTAGTTTGATTTCCTTGAGGACTGCAAATGAAATGTGTTTTGTGTCAATGACAGTGGATATGATTTATTTTCTGTAGACATCATTTTATTTATTTTATTGCGCATGAGTTATTTGTGGGGGCCTATTCAAAGATCACACTTGTGGTATTCCTTACCTTATGATGAAAGTGATAAGGGTTTTTTAAGACACATATTAAAAGGACAGAAAAAAGACTTTATTGCACTTCTTACAGGAAGCCTTTTATAAGTAGAGTTGTAATACAAATAAATGATGGACAAATTCTTCAACAAGTCATTCACTGATCCCAGGTTCAAAAAGGAACAATTCAGTACTTGTGAGATATTCCAGGTAAAAACATCTCTCTGTGTGACTGGGCTGTGTGGTTGTGAGAGCATAAAGATAAACACAGGATAGGTAATGGGGGAGGTTTATTCCCTTGCCTGATTTCAGAATAGAGCAGCAGGAGAGATCACACAGGTATGACAGTATACCACTCTGTTTTGAGCAGGGAAGAGTCCCACCAGAATTAAACCCCACAGTGTTAACCTGGTTACTGTGCATTTTCACAGTCTTCCTTCCACTGTGTGCATGGAGCAGCACTGTGGATTTCTTCAAGTCTGTCCATATCCAGATAACTTTTAGCAATGGAGTCCATTTGTTCTGTTCTATTCTGCTGTTGATGTTGTTATTGTTCAAAAGGAAATCTAGTTTACGCATTCAAAATGATGTCATTTTTATGATAAATTTTCTTAGATAGGAATTGGCATTACTTGCTGTTTTATCTCATGGTTGTCTTTAATTTTGTAAACAATGAAATAAATGAAAAGTTCTTATCTGTTCTGCCAATTTATCTGGTCCTTTGAGTAAAATGCTAGTAAAATAAAAAAATTATCTTTTTATTCCTCATACGTGCCCTTGGCTTAACTCTCAAAACAGCTAAGATGAAGTAATGTCATTATTTTATGGAATATATTTATAAAATTGCACAGTACACTGTTAAATAAACCTAAAATTAAGAGTTTTCACAGAGAGCACACACTATAGAGTCTATGTAAATCTGGAACTCACTGTTTTTCTTTAGGACTCTTCCTTGAAAAGTGTTTAAGGAAATCTCTAGCTGTACCACCTTTCCTACTTTTGCCCAGTTCAGGATTATTACACATCATGACTTGAGATGGTCATATTTACACTCTTTGAAGAGGACAGTCAATGGGCCTGAATCAGTCTTACCCTAAGCCTGATAACCCCACCTGTCAAGAAAACAGGACAGTGTTGGCAATCAAGTAATTGGGGCTGAAATATAATTTTGAGCATAGAGGTAAAATTCTTGTGAAAATATAAGAAAGCAACGAAGATTCACAGTCCTGTCCCTAGTGGTGAACCTGTCTCTCCTTAGCTACTGTACTGCAGAAATACTACTTAGATATCCAGTCTGCAGCCTCTCAGCCTTTAGGATAACTCTGTCATGTTGGTTGTGGGTAGAACTACCATCTCTGAACAAAGTTACTCCGTTGTGCATGTGTTTCCATAACTCAACTCCCAGGCTTCACATCATCCCTCTCTATTTCATTCACATACTGCCAGTATGTGGGTATATCTGACAGTGTGTGAACTGCCAGTGTTCTGGGTTAAATTTGAGATGTGCAGGTCACTTTTATTCATTCTCTATGTTTTAGGTAAACACAGGCAAATCTCTTGGATTCTGCTGTGTCATATGAAATAGTAGATCTTAATTTTCTGTTTTGTGTCCATGCACACTTCTTTTGAAAATTTTCAATGGTAACATACCCATGATAAGACTGGGAGATGTTTCCATACAAGAGTATGTTGGGTATGTATCCCACCAGAGGGAACTGTGTGTAGTGGTTTTCATGAATGTATGAATGAATTAATGAGAAAAGTGAAAGCAGTTCTTTTGAAGGGATACAAATTAATGCTATGAAGAATGAGGAAAAACTACCAAGGCTGAGACATTTTTTATAAATAAAATGCAAACTTTCTGGCCAGAGCAGGTTAGTTCATTTTGGTATTTGGAAAAAAATGGATTTCATGGTCACTCTCTCCACAGGTTGTCTGCTATGGAGTGAGCATAGCGCTTCTGGGTCATATCAGGGTTACTCAGTCTTCACTAAGACAGTGGGGAGGTGCTGGAACAGCTGAGAACTGGAACTGAGAAGTGATAAATTTTCCTTCCTTGGAAGAGTCCAAGGCCAGGTTTGATGGGGCTTGGAGAAACCAGGTCTAGTAGAAAGTGTCCCTGCCATGGCACGAAGGTTGGAACTAGATGATCTTTAAAGTCTCTTCCAACCCAAACCATTCCATGATTCTATGATCCTATAAGTGTGTCAGACTTTATCAGGAGAATGAGATAATTATAGGACATGAAGTATTCTGGACTCCATTTAATGTTATCCTCCGACTATTCTGATTTAGGAAATAATTCTTCACCAAAACTGTTATCAAGCTTGGAACTGGCTGCCCAGGGAAGTGGTTGAGTCACCACTTCTGAAAATATTTGAAAGATGTGTCAGAGTGGCACCTAGGGACATAGTTTACTGGTGGAGTTCACAATTATTGATTGTGAATTGATGATCTTAAGGGTCTTTTCCAACTTAAATTATTCTAGGATTCGATGAACTGCATTGAAAGAGAGCAGACATAGGTTTGGTGTCAATTTAGTCAGTAAAGTTGACTTTCCAGTTCTCCTGCATTCCTAGGGCAGCACATGCCTATGAAAGTTTGTCAGAAGTTGTCAGGGTTTATATTTCTGATTTATACCTAAGAAGTAGATCCCTTTTTTCCAAAGGGACAAGTAGAGAGTTATGCCTCCACTTTCTATTAACCTTAAGTGGATGATTGAAGCCTCATTTTCACACAACAAAAAAGACAAGAGTTACAAAGACTTTTGTGTCTGATTGTGCTTTCTTTTACTTCAATCTTCCCTCACAAGATTGTAAGAAGTCTTAAGCTGTTAGGAGGCTAATGTTAAGCTTAGCAAAGCTCTTGTATTATTTTCTTGTCTTAGAAAATCTTTTGTAATTGTCAGGTCTGATGGTTGTGGTACTATGCCTAATCTTCATTTGAAAGGAAAACAACCAGAAGGACAACACTAAGAGTTAAAAAATGTATTACCACTCTTTTCTAATAAAGGGGAGATAAGACTAAATTGCAAGCATCCTTTTTAAGAGCTGTCTTGGGGAGGGGATTGCCATTACACAGGAAAGAGTGTGTAGGAAACAGACCCCAAAATCTGAGATTTTTCTAGAAAAAGATTTCTCACTGTATTTGGGGAGATGAGAAATCATTTTTGATTTTAAGCACAGAGCAAAAAAAAGCAGGTTGTATTAAAGTGACTTTCTGCTTGTGCTTGATTTTGTTCTTGGGTCTTTTTTTTTCTAAGATCAGCCATGGAAAAGAATAAAAAAAATCAAGTCTGTCAGGTACCTAAATTTTTGAAGAACCAGAGAGAAACAGATGGGAATTTGTAAAAAATGAGCTGTCTCTTCCAGAATAGTGAGCTGTGAACTGAGTATGACAAGAAAAGAGGGAAGGTTACAGAAAATAGTCACACACATGTTGAGGTACACCTGGTGAACAATGTAGTTTGCTAAGGCTCAGGATTGCTTCCTTTCCTGAAGGCAATGGGAGACCAGAAAGCAGGAGAATTCATGACTGTCATTCACTTATTTATGTTATAAGCTACTGACATGTGCTCTGATGGCATCTTATCTCCACAATAAATTCATTGTCTCTCACTTCTAATAACAACCTTAAAAACTTTTTGGCCACTTCTGGTTACTAAGAAAATTATCTTCATAATAATATAATAATAATTATATCTTCAAATTATCACTTCACAATTAATGTAATGCTTTCCTTATTGATGTATGCTTTTCTGTCTCTAGGAGTTTAGTGACTCCCAATATTTACACAAAAGTAGCATTAATCCTTTGCAAATAGTGTTATCAGCAAATAATGGAAGTTTTCACTTGCTGTGAAAATATGCAATTGGTGTGATTGGCCATATGCCAATTGGTGTGATTCTAAGTCCCACAGCCTGAGCAGGTTAGTGAGTACAACATCCTTAGTGACTGAAACACTGAACCTAGGTAGAACAGATGGAATCTGTGTAAAGTCAAAACTTATCAGGCTGCTGACGCATAAAATTTAAAACCTTACAAGAAACCTGTCCTCATTTAAAGAGTGGATGGAAAGTGAAACTCTGTGTCAGTAAACGTATGGGGGAAAAAGAAACAATAACTGAATTTGTGTACATCGACTGTTTCCATAGTCTCATGGCATTCTGGAAAGAGATGGAGCTGTGGACAGCTTTCAGTTCAGTGCTCAGCATTTGAGAGAAAGGCACATCTGAGCTTAGAAGTTATCAAGAAAAAGCCTGAAGGCAGTATTACACCATTGTATCAAGCAAACATGCATTCATGGCTTGAAAGCTGCACGTTATTCTGCAAGCAGCTACTGAAAGGATACATTCAAAGAATATATTTGAAGTGGCATGGGTGATCTAGCTGGGTAAAGAGAAGACTTCCAAGGTTGACCAGAGGTAGAGAAATCCACTTCCCTGCTGGAAGGGCCTTGTGTTGCTGGGGCGTTGAAAGTGCTCAAGGAAGCTCCCCCTGAAGGCACCAGTCTTGCCTTCCGAACGCGGTTCAGTGTGGGTCTCACAACACACCACATCACCAAGGCTGTTTTATCTGCCATGATGGACTACCTTGGGCTCTATAGGCTAGGGACAAGGACAGGTATTAGATATGGTACAGTGTGAGGATGAAGCCTTAAGCTAAAGCATTTCAAAAGCATTGTTGGCCAGAAGCTCAAGAAAAGCGTTTTCCCAGTGTGCCTCAGAGCAGATCTGAATCCTATTTTATTGACTGCTTTTGGACACAGTAGAGTGAACTGAGTGGCCTCATACAACATGGCAGTTTAGGCTGAGAAAGGAAAAAGGGAGGCCTGTAAATAGTTTTAAAGAGAATTTCAAAGTCATATGACAAAACCAGGCTACTATAGCTGAACAATTCTACAATTCTGGAGACCCATTTCAATTGATTTAAATTCATTTTCCCTCAGAGAAAGAGATAAGCATTTTGTTCTTACCCAGAATTTAAAAATACTTAAAATTTAGTTTGAGGTTTAAGTGCTTTGATGATTGAAAGATTATTCTTTTTAAAAAACAACATTAATTTAGTTGGGTCTCCTCTGTAATAATGTTTTTTGTTCTATTTTTCTTCATTGTAGCTGACACCAATATGTGTTGAAAATGGGAAAGTATGAGACTTCTCCATCTGTCACCTTCAACTTTTGAGTAGCTGTTTGGCTTTGCAGTACAAAGGTTTTCCGTTTTGATTTTTAATTTTCTTTTTCCTCCTTCTCTTTACTTACCCGTTAAAAAAATTCTCAACTTGCAAGTGCTCTTGCATGAATTACACAAAAACTTCTTTACTGCAAGTTTGGAAAATTTTTCCTCCGACACATTTTGTTATGTATGGTTTTGTGCTGTTAAGCCAAAAATACATCTGTGTCCTATAATACAAATCTTCCTCACTTTTCTAGGCAGGTTTCAAGGTGTAGCTATTTTGCTTGCTTCTAAATTCTTGCTCTGCTAATTAGTTTTGGGTTTTGTTAATTTTTTCCCCATTAATTTGTAGGCATTGAATTGACTTTAATTAAACCCCCTTGACAGACGGCTTCTTCCTTTAGTCCCATAATTTCTTTTCTCTTAATCCTGACACATCACAAAAAGCCTGCTTTCATTTACTCTGGCATCAATTCACTGTAATTCCATCAGAGTGACTAGAATTACTTTGAATTTACTGCTCTATAAGCAAGAACAAAATTTGTTCCCATGACTGACAATTACAGACATCTGAATGGAGGTAAAAACCACAAATCTTTCCAAAATAATGTTCAGTCTTTACTCTTAATGGGTTTCATGTCACCAAGGAATATGTCAAGTGATTTTGCCAGTGACCATGTGGTGGGAAAAGAAATCTAAATGCATGACTGTAAGAATTGATTACTACTAATGAGCAAGCTTACAAATTAGCATATTCTGACATAATGGAAACTTAGTAGAAGTCAGACTCTCTGTTTTTAAAAAGTGCACCACAAAGAATTTTTTTTTTCTATGAAGTGAGAGAGAGAGAGTAGGATCATCTCAAGGATATTTTCAGTGGTTACTTCTAGACATCCTTCCCTCTGGTCAGTATTGTCTACTGTCTGAAACAGTAAAGAGTACATTTTTCTTACCTATGAAATCATATGTTGCAATTATTTGCTTCTCAGTTGTGCAATTTGACAATGAAAATTTTAGAGTGGTTTTTATTTATCCTTCAGGAGAGGGGGTTTTGTTTCTTTGCTGCAAAAGATCAGGCAAAAAGGAAAAGTTTGCATAATATTTGCATTTCTACCAATGTCTGAAAAGTCAGTAGTTGAGGTCCCAAAGTTAAAGTGTTATTTCCTGATCTTTAATGGACTCTCACTTCTGTTCTGCAGAAAAATGGAAAGGAAGAGGAAGAGCAGGGTCACATTTTGAGTCGGCACGCAGACGGAGTAGAGCTGTCCTTTATCATATCTCTGGACATCTACAAAGAAGAGAGAAGAACAAATTAAAAATTAATAATGTAGGTGAAATTCTTTTCTTCCCCCCCCCCCCAAAAAAAAAAAAAAAGTACTCTTTGCATTATCTTAAAAAAAAAAAATTAAAGTGCTGTAAAAGGTCAGTGAGTAGTTGAGAAATATCCTGGTCATAATTTTACAGTAACAAGGATTAGAATGCTCCTCACTGAAGTATATTTCTGCCTACTGTGGTGGTTGCTACCAGATAGCAAGATAGTGCATTTAATTGTACTGTAAACAAACATTTAATGCTATGAAAGCCACATTATAAAATTTCTCAGAATTTGGATTCCACAGGTTCTCGGAATTTTAGGTTCCAATTTACCTTGTCATCTCAATTATTTTATCTTAATTATTACTATTTCCCCCCCCCCAAAAAAAACCCCAAAAAATTAAGAGACTCAAGGTCTTACTCTAGCAAGTTTTCATGTGGATTTCTCCAACTCTATGCTGTGATATTTATCTTTTAATTTCCTAATTGAAGTTTTAAAGTTTCTGTCTTCAAATTAATTTTGTATTCCCCCAGTAACTATAACTAATGTGTAAGTTCACAAAACATGCTGTAAATATTTCTAACACTAAATCAAACCATTGACAAACCAACAATATAACAACAGAATGTCTTCTAAAGTAATGTTAATGTGAAAAAATAACTGTCCTGTTTTGTGCAGTACAAATTAAACGTCATAAAAACTTGCTATAGATTAAGGACATGAAAATACACAACTGGTATATATGCCATGCATAGGGCATGCAGCTACTTCCATTGAAATTAAATATTAAATGTTGAAAAATATTAAGTGTTGAAAAATGATTAATTTTTTTAAAGTTACAAGTTTTTCATGTTGAAGAAGCATAATAATAATAATAATAATAATAATAATAATAATAATACACTGAAAAATATGACCAGATCTCCCAGGGATATTTTTTATTGTAGAGTTTTATTATTAAATTCTTTAGGAACATGACTCTTAAATAGTTTTTGATGACTTACCTGTACTATTAAAACACTAGTGCAGATGTTATTTTACCATGGTAAAACATTTATTCTGAGACTAATTTTCTAGCTTTAGTACATCCATTTTTGGAGCTATGGATTGGAAATAATATGAGGAATGTTTTTCTCAGGCTGCAATGCAGTCCCTAGGGGATTGGCAGAGAATCACGGAACAGTTTGGGGTGGGAGGGACCTTAAAGATCATCCAGTCCCAACTCCCCTGCCTTGAGCAGGGACGCCTCCTAGTACAGCAGGTTGCTCAGAGCCCCACCCGGCTTTGCCTTGAACACTGCCGGGGATGGGGCATCCTGAACTTCTCTGAGCAACCCATTCCAGTGCCTCACCACCCCCACCGTAAACGGGAGATGAAAGAGCGGGTCGCTCCCAGGGGCTCTTGCCCCGGGCGCTGGGGAGAAGCGGGAGATAGGGAACACCCTTCGGCCGAGTCTGGGCGGGAGGGAGGGAGCGGGAACAAAAGGAGGAGGGGAGAAGGTGGGAAAGAAAGGGAGCCATGGACTGACCAAGAACAGTGAGAATTCAGCTGCTTAAATTCATAAATAAGAACCAAGAATAGAGAAGGTAATGACATCAGTATTTCAAAGGAAACACAAAGAGAAAGGCTGTGACAGACAAGGTGAATGTAGTTAAGTCTACGGTTATGCAGGTTTTGTCTTTTTAATTTCATAGTGAATAACTTCAAGATCAGAAGTAATCTTAGCTTGCTGAATGCACAGTATCGGTTTGGGAGGCTCTTTGTTGCTGGAACAGGATTAACCAGGAGCACAGCAACAGTGAGCAAGAATTTTGTTAGCAAATAGTGCAAGACAAGTCATGTCCCACGTGCTGCTTTTTACGAGGGTAGGTATTTTTCACTAAAGTTCTGAAAGGTGAAAGCTAAGAATTTCTACAGCTTAACACTGAAATCTTAGCTGCATAAAACAGTGGTAAGACACAGACTCAAGAGAAAACTTAGTTTAGTGACAAAGGTAGCCAGTTCTGAAACCATATAATGGTAGATTAATAGTTCGATCTAGATCAGGAGTGCAACTTTAAAGAAAATCAAAAAGTTATTCCTACTAATTGTGTTTTCATTCCCATGAACAGGATTCCTGCAGATGAAACTAAACCAGGGGAGGTGCTCCAAGTACTGGAGCTGTTCAGTCCATAGGGCCAAGCTAGAGACAGTCTGAAAGAACCTCCTCACAGCTCTGTGCATAGGATGTTTTTCTTCAACACCAGCTACTTTTTCCTATATGCTCCTATTCACAGTACTATGTCTTTGTGCATTCAAAGCTCTCACCTATCTGTCCAGTAGAAAAACATTGCTCTGCAGTGAGAATTAGTTCAACAGAGGAAGAAATAATTTACAAAATGAAGTCCCCACTTACACCATTTAATCTGTAACTTATTGGTCTTCTTCCTGCCTCAACATTTACAAAATTTATACCATGAAAAGAATCATTGGTATAAATAAATGTAAGTTCTAGGTTAGAAAAAAAAGTAGCACTTGCTCCTGTCTGCATATGAGTATGTCATATAGTATTGTGAGGTTTTTTACAAAAAACATCAACCACCTAAGGGCTGCATTGCAAGAAACTCTTCTGCATAATCAAATTATTGTTTTGTCTAATTTAATTTTTTTTCTCTCTTTTTCAGAATGTTTTTGTAGATAAACCAGCATTTCCAGAATACAAAGTTTCAGATGCAAAAAAATCCAAATTCATATTGCTGCATTTTAGCACTTTTAAAGCTGGCTGGGACTGGCTTATTTTACTGGCAACGTTTTATGTTGCTGTGACTGTACCTTACAATGTTTCCTTTATTGGCCATGATGAGCTGTCTACAACTCGAAGCACAACTGTCAGTGACATTGCAGTGGAAATTCTCTTCATCATCGGTAAGATATGTTTGGAGGTTGTTTGGGATTGCTTTTCTGACATTGAGGATTTTCACAGAATGAATAATATTTTAGAAAAGAAAATAATCATCCCTTTCATGACTTTAAAGAAAATCAATTTCAGCTGTATGGCTTGATATTTTATCTGAACTTTGGATCACCTTTTTTTTTTTTTTTTTTTCCCCTTTAAATTGATTTGGGTAGTTCTGCTGTTACTCTAAAGAGACTTTTGTTTTCAAGGAAGATTGAAACCCATTGTTTCACCCTGGGGATGACTAAAACCTTATCAGGGTAGGGATGCACCCTGGAATTGCAACAGTTTTATTCAAAATCTATGGGGTTTGTTTATTTATTTATTTATTTCATACTTAGAAGTGTTATGGACCACAAGCTGAATAGATTTTTTTTAAATATCGATGCAAGATTAAAACTTACACTGAAATAACGGAGTAGAATATCAATATGCCATATTGACAGCTGGATAGAATTTGGGAGATTTGAGTTTGTCACCTGATCCATTCTCTAAACTTTTTATTTCCATGATCCATTTAATTCTTACATCCCTTAAGAATCAAAAAGGAAACAAGGTCATATCTAAAAATGTCTTTGTATCAAAGAAATTTCTATATTTTTGTACAATCTTTTTTTCAATTTATTTCTGAATATTGAAAAGAATCCCTGAATAGAGTCAAACAGATTGTTCCCCTAGATTTTACGGTTATAAAACCACTCAGTGTTGTCACATTGATAAACCAGAACTCAGATCTGTTGCTACTTGCAGATGAATAAGCTATTATTTTTAAGAAATAAGCCAAGTTGGGTATGTCTCTTGAATATGGAAAGGGTTTGGATGGGTTCTGAGAGAGAAAGAGAACAAAAAAAAACCAATAAAATAATTTTCAGGTTTGAAACTTCTTTTCCACTTCAATCTTCTCTATTTTTTGTGTAAAAATAAAGCTTAGCTCAAACACTAAAAGCAACATTACGATCTTCCCTAGCAGAACTAAAGAAAATTGTAACACCATAAACAATAACCAATAATTCAGAAGATATTGTTCAAAAAGTTTTGAAGAGTTTATTCCGTTTCTCTGTCAGTTTTATTGTAGATAGTAAGACTGGTAGTTGATACGAATGATGGAAGAATCAGGTGTTAGGATGAATAAATTTGTTTCATCCTTTGTCATTTTTTTGTCATTAGACTTCAGGTATCAATTTCTATTTTATGCCCACTATTAGATCTTGGTGGACTTATTCACATTAATGCAAACAATTCACAGTCAAAGATTCTCAAGCACTGCAGTAGAAAGCTTGCATTCTGCAATGCAGATCATTAAGGATCATCCTGTGTCTTGAGTAAAAAGAGTGAGGTTTTGACTCTAGTCAGTCATAAATTAATGTTAATTAAGAATACTAAATCAAATAATCCCACTTGAGGTACATGCGTGACTTTATAAAAAGAGTAGACCCAGGGTTACAATATTTTGACACTGTTGTAAATAACTGATTTGTGTTAAAATGTGTATACAAGAGAGTATAGTCTAACTGATTCATGTGCTGTAGTATTCTTTTGAAACAAGACAGATGGTGAACTGCTCAGTATTACTTTTCTGGTTATATATTTTGCTGGAAATATGGAGTCTTTATATCAGTAAGTCAAAAGCAAAGACATCTCTATGTTCAATAGAATAGCTGAGTAAGAAAAATAAAGCAAAGAAGATTTTCTGTAAATTTTACTTCATAATTTCCAGTTAGATTTTTCAGTCTGTAGTCCAGAAAATCTAACTATGGCTGTAACTAAATGTATTCAAAGACATGCGCATGGAGCACTAGAAGAGACTTTGACTAATCATATTACTAGTAACCACAAACACTGTGCTGTAAAATACCAAAATTCCTCCCTCAGAATTTGAATAATGGTGCAATTTTCCCCAGAATAATTTTTTCTAGAGTAAATATCTGATTTAAATCTCCAGCTCTGAGGAAAGGACATTGTCATACTGCATTTAAATCCCTGCAGTGAATTTAAAGAAAATGGTGTGTTTATGATCATCTCTCCAGGGTCCCTAGTCTGTTGAAATGTTGAATTAATATGTCTCAGAACATATATAACTATATTGAAAGTAGTAAGATTGACAGCGTACTTAAATTTAAGCATGAGTTTCCTGGCATTTGTTGCACTGTGGTTCTGACAAGCACATCTTTGATGGATGATCTATGTGCTCTGAGAAAAGTCAATGAGAAATGTTGAGAAAAATTCTTCCTATGATGCCTCTGCCTCAGAAAGGCAGTAGGGAAATCTGTCTGATACAGGATCCTCAGTTCTATTTACAGCTTTGTAGTCACAGATTGAGGTACCACAAAAGTAGTAATGAATTGGAGAAATAGAGTCTATCTACT
Organism: Chamaea fasciata; assembly: GCF_029207755.1. NCBI lineage: Eukaryota > Metazoa > Chordata > Aves > Passeriformes > Sylviidae > Chamaea > Chamaea fasciata. Next base: position 116,554,887 of record NW_027094086.1, on the reverse strand, counting down.
TTGATTTTATTCATAATTCTGAGAGTATGAAGTAATATTCCTTTCATGAGCATAGCTTGCCTAAACACTCATTTAGATTTGCCAAAGTCTGTTTCTAGCTGTGTTATCCAGGACTGACTATGTTTTTGGGCATATGGCGTGACCCTTGGGGGTGGTTCTGTGGATGGCCAGGAACTAGACTTGATAATCCTTGCAGATCCCTTCCAACTAAACTTATTCTGTGACGTGTGTCAGCCTATGCTTAAGCAGGATAAAAATACATATGGAAGCATTCTTCTGACTTGGGGTGTTTCCAAGTAATAGCATTGATATGAATTAAATTATTTAAGAGAAAAGCATCTAGCTAAAGGTATAACTGCTTTAGCCTTGAAAGTTCTCTAAAACACAGACAGGAGATTAAAAATAATAACAACCCATTTTGTGACATCTTCAGGGAAGGGGATGAAGGGAGAACATAATTAAGTCTTCTCATATGAAGCTAAATTTTTCACTTGATGTTTCCTGTGAAAACTTGTGTGACGTTGTATTTGAATGCACTTCCATGATCTGTTTCCCTTTGTTATGTGTCCAAACCTTCTCTAACATCCCTCTGTAAATAAATATTTTGCTTCCTCTAACAAAAGATAGAGTAGAATTAGTTTAGTTTTAGAATTTTTTCATTGTCTTATGTATTCAAAAACCATAAAGACGTGAAGAAAAAACTTGTTAGCCTTAATGTGTTTAAAAAACTCATTAAAAATATCGTAAGAGGTGTTTTGTCTGGTGAGGGCTGTTACCTGCTTTACTGCACTATTTTCTTCAAAGTTTATGCCCCTTTATTTGCATGGACAGTAGCTGGGTCCTTCATTTCTGAATAGGTATGTCTGGGAGCCTGAATATCAATATTTCTAAGAAGCATAATGGATGTTGGTTACTTTTCAATAATATTTTTTAAGTTTTCTGTCTTCTGGAGAAAAAAAGACAGGAGAACCTCTCACCAAGTTCATTCAATTTAATTAGTAATAACTTTCCAATTTCTTAACTTTTACTCTTCCGTAACTATCCAGTGCAGTGTATTTTTTTCTACAGCAGTTTCACTCCTGGTTTTAGATATTGGCTTTCTTTATCTGTTTTGGTTTAAAAAAAAATATTGAACATCTTGATTAAAAAATACAATAATATCTACTAACAGGACTATTTGAATAGGAGGCCTTCAACAGGAGTTGAGACCAATGCAATGGTTCAGTGAAAATATGCACAGGCTTTCTGGGAAATGGTAATGCATTGTTTGCTGAATAAGATCAAAAGGGTCCGAGTATTTTGTATCTAAGGTGGCCAGGAACAGCTATAGAGAGAAGAACTCAACTTCCTATTTGTGGATCATCTAGTTTTTAGTGGAAGACAACACTGGATACTAATTATGGCTATGAAGTTATACTTTTTATAAACAGACTGAGAATTATTTAAAGTGATTTCCTGCAGTATATTACTTTGCCACCTGTGGGGGGAAAAAACCCCATATCCATCCCTTCCTCCACTGTCCACACAAGCACTGGCATCTGAAGACTTGATCTGTGCCTCACACTTTCAAGAGAGAAAATTGATCTTGATTTACAGTAAAATTTCCTCTCTTTTTATGTATTTTTCTCTCTCTCCCATTAAAGATTATTCAATAAAGTGTATTATCAGCAATTTCTTTTTCCAAGTCACTATGTATAAAAGTGCTAAAACTCTGATTTGTGTGGCATGACACTGTAGGCTAAAGGGACTTGTGTGGCCATTAGTATCGATCACAAATGTAAATGACTCAAAATCTTTCAAAAACTTTTGAATCATATGAAGTCCTTGAGTCTCACACATTTAATATGTAGAGACATAAAACTATGGTATAAACCATGTAGAAATTAATATAATCATTCATTACATGCGCATTAATTCAAGGATACATATTATTGTACTGCAAATAATATATGTTGAACGAAATTTGTTGGAAGAAGATGAGGAAGTATTAAATGCTATAAATTTTATTAGATTGCTTTAAATGGAAGGCTCATTTTCTTTTTTCTTTCCTCTTCTTATTCATTATTATCATGAATATGATTTCCTGTCTTTGCAAGTGCACAGAAGGTCATTTAAAATAGTTTCTGTGTCTGGGGGAACTCACATCTAAGAAAACTTCTGCATTTTGAAAGGAGATGGCAGTGTTTTGAATTTTTGAAAGTGTGGTTTCAGGCTGTAATATTCTAAAATTCAGGGAAGGACCAAGGGAGTGGTTTGAAATTATCTCTGGGAATTTATTTCTAAGCAACAAATAATGTCATCTGTGAATGCATATGAACAGCACATGTAAACAGATGGAGTCACATTGTTGATACACCTAATATTTGAAAGAGAAGGTAATAAAAAAATATTCATGGTCCGTGGATTACCTATTAACGTGAAAAAACAGTGCAAAATATTTATGCTGAAAAGCCTAGTAAGTTTCCTAAAGATTCTCCCTCAAAACATCAAACTCAGGTGGGCAAGACCACTATAATGTTAAAATTTATTTCCAATAACCTTCCTTGCATACTTGTAAGGAGAAGAGATGCTTGTCTACACACAAGATGCTGATTCCAAGCACAAAAACATCAACCTCAACCTAAAGAAGAAAAGTGTAAGCCACAAGAGATTGTTTCATAGAAGTATTTCTGTATCTCCAGGTAGTTGCAGGTAAGTGTTATGGTAATGGAGGCACCCTGAAAATTTTACTTGTACTACCTCTACTACCTCTTCATTAGAGCTAAAACCAGACAAAAGTTGTAATTGTCTTTTAATTAGTAACCTAGGTAATTAACAAGGAAATGATCTGATACTTAATATTTTACCACACTTTTTGTGAATTAGCATGTGGTCTTTTTTTTTTCTTTTTTTGGTATGATTTATGGCTATTTTCTATGTGAATTGCTGTCAAACTATATAGGATAAGTTCTAAGAAAAAAATATTTCAGGTTTTCCCTTTGGAACTGGTCTAAAACTAGGGGTGGATGAAGCAGAATGAATTCAGCCCTGCCGACTGAATATTTTACTGATTTGATCTTTCCTTGTTTTCTGCAACATTTGTATGAAGTAAAGTCTGCTCATGAAATACCCAACAACTATTTCTGCTTCACACAGCTTGAATTTAGTGAAAAGTTACATCATTTGACTGATGTTTCTCCACTCTTCAGAATTATATCTTTCTGCCATGTTTCTGCAGGTTCTATTAAGAAAATTGCCCATGTAGAAACTTTCATACTTCTGCAGTAACACATACTAGCTTATTTTCAAAGCAGAGCTAACAGTTCATTTTTCAGAAATATTTCAAGTTCTTTGCTTTTCTCTCAAGACTCCAAAAGTCTGTATCTTCCTTTGTAGAAAAGTCAATGAAACATATTTTAGCTATTCAATATGTTCAGGGATTGAGTCTGTTTTCAAAAGATACAGCATAGTTTATAAGAAAAAAGTCTTTCCAGTTTAGTATGGTACTATAATGGTCACGATATGTGACGCTTTTCTGATGTGTCAGCCACTACAGGACTGAGGTTAGCTAATCACAATTTAACACCTTCATAGTCAAAGAAAGCAACTAAAAAGGGCAAACTCCAAAGCCTAAAAATGAAAGAAACAGGTAAAATGGGTTGACATTGTCTTGACATTGACATGCTGGCCTTTCATGTCTACAGCAGCCAAAGTATGGTGCTTGATAGAACATATCATGTTAGTGCATTATAGCTGACCATGCCCTTCTGGAGGGAGGGACTTTTGTTATAAAAACACCCATTCAAAAGATTCCTTCAGATTTCTTTTTTTTTAATGTATTAATGGATAATTTACCCAAGTAAAACAGTATTTCATCTTCAATGTAACTTCAATATCACATTACTTTCCACTGCAAGAACAAGTAGTAAGGAAGAGCAAATCACTGTCAGTTATAGATGGATCTGAGGAGTTAGTTCTACTATGATCCAGCACACCCAAAAATGGATTTTCTTCCATTAAAATCACTGGAAATGTTGTTTATTTGACATACTTGAATTAATCAAGGCTGAGAACATACATCATAGCACTGCCTTAGGACAAGGACTGTGCCAGTCCTCATGTACCGTGTAGTGCTAAGCAACTTGGTGTCAAATGGTGGATAAACCCTTCTCACTGGAGAAGTTTGTCTGGTAAAACAGCTCAGTATATTCAGTGGTGACTTTAACAGCAAAAGGACTCTGAATTATAGTTACTCCATGCTAGCAGAAATCTTATTCAGAAGTCCATCAGGTTACATAACATCATGTGAATTGTGGTAAAGATTTCAAGAATTTGTAGCTTTTAACACTGTTCCTGCTGTTTATCTGAATTCTAGTCATCCAGATAAAGCCACGACTTCTGAAAAAGAGCTTTCACTGGAGGTCTAATGTGGCTCTAAAATGTGTTTTCCACACTCTGTGACTGCTCACACAAACTAAATGGGGTTGTTTGCACAATATACTGAAGTGTTATTGACCAGGAGAAAATGATATTTGGGGTTGCACCCAAAGGAAAATAGGAGGAAGAGGTATACTTGATAGCTATATTTTACATTTTTAAATGTGCAGTTGCTTAAGGGCTAATTCTAATCTTTTTCCATGATTTTCTTTAATGATAATGCTTCTCAATGAGATTCTTTCTGTTCTTTCTGCATAAGCAGTGAAAGACAACAAATTTTCCTACTTAATGAAACACCATCCTGGTAGTACAATGATGGGTCTTGATATTCATTAAGTTCATTAAGATCTAGACATCATATCTTGGGATACTTAATTTCTTTAACTTCAACCAGAATATAATTTGGTCCAACTTCTTCCTTCTCACTGTAACATCAAGACATTACACCTGAAACTTCAGTCATGTGTAGTTTTGTATGATCTTTCAGCTCTCAAAGATTCTGACAAGAACTAGAAATAGTTACCATCTATTTGAGTCTTAAATAGAAGATGTCATATTTAACATGTGTACTAAAGAAATTATATTTGAATAAAGCATGTTTTCCTAAGAAACATCAACTCTTCCTCAAAGACCCTAAAGATTCCACAACTCTATTTACTTATGGCTTGCAAACTATGTATTTCTATTTTGGAGGGTTTTTTTCATCAACCTGCAGAAGTGGCATCTCTTTAAGTGTTTGGTTTTAAAATGTTGCTACCTCCTGACTCTTATTTCAGGCACACTGGATTGCAATTTAACATCTGAAATGACACAACCTTGCTTTGTTGCTTCATTCCAAAATTAGATAAGAATTATGTATTGAATACATCTGGATTTTCTACGAGATTATTATTAGCTTCTCTCATAATGACATGACACTATTTACTACAAAGGAGCTAGTTTCCTATTAGTGTTTCTTTCCTAAAACTAATTTTCCTTCATCGTAGACACCAGTGATTCCTTTCTCAAAATCTAGGTTTTCATTACAATTTTTCTATACTTTATATCAGCTCTTACTTAATATCTGTTCACTGTTTGATATAACCTTCTAAAAAAGAAGAAAAAAATATTTTTCCTCCAGCAGTTGCAATAGGCTTTTATTAAGGCATAATTTTGATTATATTATTTATATAGCATATATTTTATTATATTTTATATATTTATTACATAAAATTCCTACATTTTAATGCTTAGTTTGTGGGTACTTAACTTCTGCTCTGCTTTTTTTCTTGTAAGCATCATTTGATTTAATAATAGCTCAAGTTCTTCCACAATGGTATAGGATGAGCATTACTTTCTTTTCCTACATGAATCCAATTCCACCTCCCTCACCTGATCACGTCAGCCTCTGATAGAAAATCATCAAGCTAATTGTGGTTAAAGATGTCTGGAAGAAAGATGCTGAAATGAAAAATCACACTTCCACTTCAATAAATTGTTCCTAGGCAATTTGCTAGGAACATCTATGTTTATCTCAGCAGTAGAATAGAAAAAATAAGAGTTTATATAGGGACAGATAAATTGTTATTCTAACAGTATGCCACTTATAGTTCTTGAAAACTTTCCAAAAAGCTTTCTGGACAGATTCTAATATCATTATCCTTGTATGATTAAATAAAATTTGCTCAAACAATCAGATAGATGAAAGAGCCTGGACTTTGGGGAAAGTATTACTAGCTAAGGACAACCAATGTAAAATCATGTAAAGGAAAGTGAAAAAAAATTACAAGAAATCAGAGACGAGTCAGTCACACCATCTAGAAGAGGGAGATAATATAACAAACTGTCTTTGAAAATCAATGGGGTTAACATAGCTAAATCATCTAGTTCTCAAGCACAGGTTTGGGTGACTGCAGTCTAATAGAACATCACTGCTTAAATGTATGCCACTTGCCCTAAAGGCACAGGATTTTTCAATTTCATTTAGTTCCCAGTGAAAGACAGTTACACTGAGGTATATCACATTGCATTTTCTGAAATTTAAGACTATGACATGGGCAGCTATTGAATCACCTGCTTAACCCTGAATTGTTATTCTGCTATAACTTGATCGTATGTTTAATCCCAGCAGGATTTATTTTTTAAACAAACAAGCTTAAAGAGAGAAAAAAATGTTGTCAAAGGGAAATCAGCTCCTTCAGGTAAAATAATCCTGTTTATGGGGAAAGTGGCTCATCTAGCCTCCAGATACCTTTTTTTTTTAACAGGGATTAGAAATTGAGGTTATACAAAACACATATTGTGCTTTTAAAATTTTACAAGGGGTGTTATATTGGAAAACATCTTAATGATTAATAGGTTAACTTGATTACTATCAGTTTGTGGCTTTTGTTCCTTTTATATCGTTTAGGAGACCAATCTGCATTATGTACTAAGTAGAACCTCAATATTTTCAACATAACTTTGTTCCACTTAGTTGAACACCAGTTTGAATTGGTGTTTTCATACCATTCACTGTGTGAATGTGTCTGTGAATGTGTCATACAATAGAAATCTAGAAAGAGGCAACTTGCTCAAGGATGTAGCATGTCATACAGAGCTTTAATCCAAGAGAGATCACCAGTTTCAAGACCTTATGAGCCTGCTTAGATTACCCAGCTCTTTTATGCCCAGGTATTAAATAGGTTGGCTTTTCTTAGGAATCAAGCATATCTAGGGCATGGATTTCACACTGGAAGCTTGTGAAAAAGAAAATAGTCACCAATACGTGAGTAAAAGGCATTAGGACACTCAAATAAGGAAAGTAATTGTTTAGAGCTTTCCAGTTATATCGTGTTATTGGCTAGAGGTATTTGGAATGAAAATAGCACAGACCCATGCAGCCATGATAATTACAAACTTGGAAGACTTTCAGGTAATAATGGTGCCAGTGTTCTGGTGTTTACTGCTGTGAATACTGTGTGAGAGCTTAATGGGAGCAAAATGTATAGATAAATTAGGAATTGCAACTGTATCTAGATAACAGTTTAAAGTTAATTTTATGGGTGAAAAAACTGGGTTTTGTTTTATAAAACTGCATTTTCTATAATCTTTCAGTGTATCTTTGAATGAGTTTTAGAGGTATCACATTTCTTAGAAGTTTTTGTTTAAGGGATGTGTCCGCGTACCTTACCAGTAGTGGAAATAACAGACTGAGAGAATCCATGCAGATGGAGCTAAGTAGCCATGAGATATAACCATGAGAAAAATCCCAGTCATGGTTTCACAGATTTACTGCTTATTATCCCTGCATGCACCTTAAGCACATAGTACCCAAATGGGGGTATCCTGGTCTGTGTTGGGTTGGTAGGGGAAGGTGATCAGTCTCCAGGGTAGAGAGAAGGGGGACTCAGAGGAGCAGGATTCAAAAAGCAGAAAATTATTGCATGAGAAGGGAAATGTGACCAGTGAGTGTGTGGAGAAGAGGCCCATTTTCCTACACAGTGTGCAAAGGTAATGGGATTCCTAGTTCCAAGCCTCTTGAAATTGGAGATCTTGGGTTCTCCCCGTTGTGCTTTCAGGTCAAGTTTACCTTTGTGTTCAACAGGAAAAAAAAAATCACTTCTTGGAAAGCTGACACTCTTTGCTGAAGGTTCACACACAGCTTGTGTACAGAAATTAATGGGGAAGGAGGAGATCATGACTGGCTTAAGACACATTGATGTTTGTTAACACAACGTGTATCTGTATTAAACACAGTATAAGTCTTGTGGAAAAGGCCATGTAGTTAAACATTACTTAAGGACCTTTGTTAAAGTCAATAGGATAGTCTAGACTTTATAATGAGCTTTAATTTGCTTGAATTATGACTTTTTTTCTGTCTAATTTGAATTGAAATTGAATTATTTGACAAAATAAGAACCCAAATTTTTCCGAATGAAGACAAGAACAAAGATGTTTCACTCTTTTTTCCCTCTCTACATCAAGAAAAACATGGTATTTTAGATACATGTGTGCTGTGCTTCAAGACAGGTTTAATGAGTTAAGCAGTTTGATTTTTTTCTGCTGTTCCTCCTGCTTTAGTTTTAGGTAACTTGTAATGACATTTCTCATGTCAGAGACATTGTTTAAATGCTCTATTCTGCTTTCCTGAGCACATGACATGTGTGGCTCACAAAACCAGTTAAAGTGACGCTTTCCTATCTCACATTAAAAAAAATTGCAATAAAGTATATTCAGAATTTTCTTTAGCAATAATCTTTGTTATTAATGGTTGGGTTTTGTGTTATGAGAGGTGCTAAAGCAAAAGAGGGGCTGTAGTCTTTGTCCCAGTCTGAAAAAAACATATCAAACACAGCTTTAAATATGAAGTTTGCACAGGCTGAAGTTTTTATTAGATTCCACTTAAAGATAGTATATTCAAATGTATCTCTTGTGGAAAAAAATTAACCAACTAATTATCCAAATACATTGGAGTCATTTCATATAGAATCAGCTCAGAGATTCAACATCCTTCTTGCCTGGTTTACAGGTGTAAACTTACAATTGCTGCCCTTCATATTGTAGGAAATGATTAAAGCTCACCTCATCTCAGAGTGTTTGTAAAAACTCAGCACTAGAGAAAACAATTAGTTTTGAAGCACTTGAGTAATCTGCAATCTCTGGAGTTCTACATTATTGATGCTTGTGTTAAATTTCAGATTGTTCTTTCAATTGTCATCAGTTTGTAGAAGCTACTGCACAGTAAGATTAACAAACAATTTCTAAAATATTAAATAATGCATTAGTATTTTCAGAAGATATTACTAATGATAAGAAAACATTTATTTAATAAAAAGAATAAGTAAATCTTCTACATTTTAACAGAAATCCCAAAAATACTGTGGAATATATAATTCCTAGGAATAATACAATCTCTCAGAAGAAATGGTCATTTCTAAACTTGTGTTAAAGATTTTGTTGTGCTCTTAAAAGTTTTTTGCCTCAGGAGTTGTTTTTTTGTTTTGTTTTTTCCCTTACTGATTTCTCAGTAAGTACTCTAGTACAGCAGTTAAGCTGTAAATAAGATTGCCCAGATGAAGAAACTGTTTACACCCAAGTATACTCAGAAAGTTGTCAAGAAATACAAGATGGAGCACACTTCCCACCCTTTGGACTTTTATCTAATAAGCTGGATGCAGAAAGAAGCACTTAGCATTTCCTATTATTTTTTTTGTGTGTGTGTATATAGCTATTATCTGGGGCCGTTGCCCTTACTTGCTTTTGATACAAAGACAGAATAGGGTGCAGTGCAAAAGAACCTCTAATCTCTTCAATCTTGAACAGTGAATTGCATATGCACATTGATAAGCCTTTGGTGTATTGGATGTACTTACATTTAAAGCAAGGATTTATCTCCTTTCCTATTAAAGCTTTAGTTGTTTCACAGATCCTAATGGGCAATAAATAAGCAAATACTTTTTGTGACTTTGATAACTACACTTTGGAGTTATTGAGACAAATAAGAATAAGAAGTTTCAAAATAGTGGTGATGCAAGTATCTTTATCTTTCTCATCTCTATGAAACAAATCTTCATGAAGGTGTTCTGTATGTGGCTGGTGCCGCCATGCTGATCTAGAAATGTGGCTAGTAACCAACTGTCTTTACAAAGCACCTGTGCAGTTAAACTCACTCTCTTTCTCATTATGAACCATGTGAAGTTATGTTATATTCCCATCTTTATTGTATTATTGAAAATTTCATAACATTTTTGTAGCTTTAAGAATGCAGGGACAGCTGAGAGTACCTCATGGGGTAATCTAAAATGATTATATATCTGATTTTATTTATATGTTCTATTCAGACTGAGGACCTGGTAGAATGAAAACATTAGTTCCTAAACCATGAACCAATTATAGCTTGCAAGACCTTCGTCTGTGGAACAAGATAGCCTCCAATATGTGTCTGGGTCACTTTGTGTTATGGTTTTGCACTAAATCCTAAAAACATTGCAGGATCAACACTGTGCCAAAAAACTGAGAAATTCCCCTAAGATTTCATTCATTTAGGAGACTTGATTCTACTGGGTCAAAGTGGGGGAGTGGCCAAGGTCAGACCGTTAGAAACACAATAGTTTATTACTAGCAAAGTATGGGTTAACCACTATGACAAATAATCATAGCAGGCTGTCCAGCTTCAGCTGCAGCAGACAGCATAAACATTTTCTGCTACTAAAACCAGGCAAATTATTATTTTTCACACTTGGAACATTAGAAATTGGGATTTGATCAAAATTTATCCTAAAGGAATCTTTTTTGATACCCCAAAGGAATGATCCAATATGATTTTCTCTGTGTGCTGGACCTCTCTCTTCTCTTTGCCCCCAGTGTGGGGGGAAAAGATTGTTTCCTGTCTTCTTGCATATTATGATTAGCAGGAAGATATTCTTTATGCAGTCTTAGTATAGCCTACCTAAAGAACTTCTAGGGAGAAATGCAAATCAATCTCTTTTTTTGCCCTAAAGCTATCTTGCTGTAAAACACCAGCCTTAATGGTCGGCTACACGTTTTTCTGACGCTGTAAAAGTTACACGACTAGTTCTCACTAATGTTAGTAGAAACAGGGTGCATTGCTTGAGGACAGATTATAGTCTTTGTCTTGTAGGACATGAAAATAATTGAGACTCTGTTGTCAAGACCTGAGTTTTTCTTCGAGTGCTAATGTCTTTTGGCAAGACACGTCAAAAGAGTATATCTCATACTGAAAGACACGCATCCTAGAATGTTAGATGGGAACACGCAAAATACACAAGTCACCAAGCAATTCATATCACTTTTATGATCTCCACCATAGACCAAAAAGCCTCTTGTTCTCATGTGTTTGGTATTTTTCAGTTGATAAAAAAATGGTTATCCCTGAGGATGACATTTGTCATCTGTGCTAAGCAGTTCTCACTAAAAGAGCTTAAATCACATCTTTTTAATACAATAATTAATTTTTTTTTAATTTCAAAATAAATGTAAATAAATTTTATGGACAAAAATAATACCTTTATCCTTTTCATTTAGAAAAATATAATATTTGTACAGTTTAAAGATCAGCGTATGTGGATGCTGTTTAATTTAAATGCCTTTTTAAATCTGTGAGTGATAATTGTTTTAGACATTCTGTTTACTCATTGGAAAGAATAATGCATTCATTGCTTTAACTCCATGTATGTGCATCTCTTACCACTATGGGTTTTTTTGTTTTGATATTTATGATGCAGAAGAAAAACAATCAGCATTATGCTGGATTCCTGGTGTTGTGCCCAGGAATTAAGAAATCTCTGTCTCTGATTCTGTTCATTCTTTTTCAAGCAGATATTATTTTAAATTTCCGAACAACATATGTCAGCAAGTCTGGCCAAGTGATATTTGAAGCAAGATCTATTTGTATCCACTATGTGACCACATGGTTTATCATTGACTTAATTGCTGCACTTCCTTTTGATCTTCTTTATGCTTTCAACGTCACTGTGGTAAGTACTAACCTGTCTTCTTAATTATTCTCTTTTTTCGAGAGGGATTTGTTGCTATGAGGCTTTTTTTCCCAGATCTGGAGACAAAAACTGGATTAACAAAAATACCTAGGTGTCTTTTACAACTTTGTGGCGTATTTTCACCCCGGGTGTACCAATTTTTTTAATTCAATTCTCTTTGCTTTGTAAACTGTTGCATCTATGTTAGCTTCATGTCTAATTACTGTACTCAAATACAGTTTGCTATGGCTTTTGCTTTCTTGTGGTGCATAAATTCAGTCCTTAATTTTTCAAGACTCATAAATTTTTACTGTGGCAAAGTAAATCATTGTTATGTTATGGTCCACATGTTTATTTAGCCAGGAATCCTCTTTCTCTTTACTTCTGGGAATTTTAGTGAAAAAAGTACCGCATGACTGCTAATTTTTTGTGTGTTCTAACATGTATTTCTTACAATTGTCATTTACTTTTACTTTTGTTTCAACTCTTTTTTTTTAGGAATGTAATGACATAAAGCTTAATCTGCTTTGAAAATGTTTGCTCTAATATTAGCTGATGTCAAAATCATGATGGGTTACATTTGCACTAGCTTTCTTATGTTAAGACAGAAGTTTTTATTCTGCTAGCCCTATTGGATTTTGTATAATAAGGATCTAATAAGCAAAATTGCAATAAACAAACAAACGATCCCCCCCCCCAAAAAAAATGCAATTACCTCCTGCCCCCCTGAATCAGAAGATTTAGTTTTTGAAAAAAAATGTTGGCAGAGGTTTAATTTTGTGGATTTTTGCCACAAAAACTACGTTTTTCAGCTGTCCACTTTCCAATTCCCAGAATTTTGGTCTTTCATAAACCGATGCACTCAATCTCAATTTCATTAAGTGAGTTAGAAACAAGTACAGAGATGATAGGATAAACACATATCAGAAAAAAAAATAGAAAAACACTAGTCAGGAAGGGTGCCATGTAAGGTATCATGTTTGATTTTATCATTTAATTCCATTTCCTTCAATGAACTCCCTTTTCATGTCATTTATCACATAAAGTACCATCAATCTAATGCTGGAGTAGATGCTTTTTAAAATTAATAGTTTCACACTGTTCACTGTTTCTGTTAAAAGGTGGGTAATCGATTTAAATACATTACTATCTCAGTTTATCCCTTACACTCAAACCAAACAGCCAGCATAATGGTGTTGGTTCAATTTCTATTAATAATTTTCATTAAATAGCTTTGTTTACTTTTTCTGTCAAAGAGAAAATTAAAAAACCTGAAAACAACATTTTGCCCCCACTAGAAGAACTGATAAGCTTTCCATACTTAATTCTGAAAAATAAAGTACTATCCAATGATTACTTTTACAGTTAAAATGTCACAATATTAAATATATTGCCATAATATGATTAGTGCACATCTCCTGTTCTACTTTTAAACTTTTTCCCTTAATAAGACTTCAGTATGATTCCTTGATGGGAACACACTATCATATCTCCTGTTGTGAAAAGACTTGGCAACTGTTAATATAAACCTCAAGATAACAATGACTTATCAACTGTTTCAAGAATGGGGGGAGGTGTTAATCACATTACACTGTTTTCAGACTTAATGATTTAATAAGCCATTTCCTCATGTCTGTTCTCAGATTTTCACTTCATCGACTTTCAGATGTTGCCTCAACAGAACGGTGAGAAGGGGCACCAGGGAGCCTCTCACTCCTTTGCTGCTCAGGCCCTGGCACAAAGGCCAAACCTTTAGGGATGCTCTAAATTCTGCAAGCTATAGGTATAGTGCCATACATACCTACATATGTATGGCACAAATATGTCATACCCCAGCTGGAGATTGGTGAAGCCAGAGTGCATGTAAATGCTGTGGAGTCTTTTGTTATCTTTGTATTCATTTTGAATGAAACAAAAGTTAAACTGTGTGAGTTGGCTCTACTGCTTTTACACCTTTACATGGATTCTGCCCTACTGTTAAAATCAGGGACTCTGGAGATCTGAGACCACAGGCACATTCCTGCCTATCCTCAGTGCATACCGTGATCCCAGTTCTTTCCATCCTTGTGTTCGTCTGACATAAAGGATCCCTTAATTTGGGGAAATACGGTTTCAAATGTTGCCATAAAAAACAGGCCATTAAGCGCTAACTATAATAATTGAACTGCTCCTTTTTGAGTAGCTGATGACAGTTGTAGAGCAAGATTATCATTTTTTGAGGAAAAGCAACTAACCAGGTGGATGAAAAATGATTAAAAATCTCTCCCATTAGTCATTTCTTAAAATGGATCCCACTTCTTCATTAATTAATTTTTATGTAGGAGATTATTCTTCCAAGCAGAAAATTTCATCACTGGTTTGTAGCAAGTTTATTTTTTGTCAGTACTTCTCACGACAATGCTGATTGAGTTTGTGTTCGTCTCAGTTAAAATTCTGTCCCTGTCCTTTTGACAGAAAAAGGTTAACCCAGCTAGTCTAAAACGATTAACAAAATGGAAAATTTTGATGATTTTATATCTGTGGGCAAAGAAAAATCTATGCAGGCACAAGTATGAGTGCTGACTCCTTATTTTGTCTTCCTAAATTTGTGACATAGAAAAAGAAGCTGCCTGATGGCATTTTAGATCTTCCAATGACATATTGGGCACAATACCAGAAGAGCATTTGGCATGACTAATGAGAAAATTCAGTGCAATAATACATGATTAATTACATCTGTGTTCAATTTTATGAAGAAATAATTTTGAAATGGGGCAGTCCTTAGGCCTTAAAATGAAACCTGCTTCCATATTAAAAACAAAATTACTATATATGATTCACTGTCTCTATATCTGTAGTTTAACAAAAATGGTCAGGATTTAGGCAAAACTGATAACTGGCTGGGCACACTTATAATTCTAACAGACCTTTGGCAATTTCTTGTTTGTAAGAATCTAAAATATATAATAATAATTTCACCAAAGCTATCATTATTTAATTGTGATGTTTTAGAACATCGGCTCCCATGGGAAGATGGAGGCTCCAATATATAGGCCATAGCACACATACAATCATTATATACAAAATCATTATCCAAAGGTTTTTATGTTACTGCTACACCTTGAAGAGCCAGTCATGAACAGGGACCCATTTATAAGTGCAACAGAACCATATTTGGTTCAAACAAACTGATGAGAGAGAAGAAAAGGAGACTTTGGGAAATGAATTACCACTGAAATAGAGGCAGCTGGTACAGTTTCATGACGGTTAAAGAATAACTATAAATTAAAGTTATATGATTGTAGTAATATATAAATGGCAATTACTTCAAATATTTGCAGCCTTCTGCCCTAGATTTGCAGATATTCTTGGGCTTAAGGCCACAGACATAACTAATTTTCTGGCACTGTAGATGGAGAATGGCATAAGATGAGGAAATGAAATGCAAGAAACAACCTTGTAAATGTTTGTGTGCTCAAATGTCAGATCTTATTTTAACAATGTATTTTAAAAAAATGTCTTTTTTTTTTATTTTATTTTTTTCCTTACTATGTACAGGACAAAAAATGTAACGGTTCTTGAGAAAAAACACAGCATTAAAAAATGGGCTGCAAATTCTGCCCTTTGAAGAGGTTCATGGGAGAATTACTTACGCACTGCCAAAACTGTAGTGACAAAAAAAAATAATGCTTGTAGATTTCTTATTTTCTTATTTACAGGTTTCCCACATACTTAATTCCTGAGAGTGGAATATAATCAATGACTTAATCTTTGAACAAATCAAAACCACCTGATGTTACAGAATATATCAGTCACCTCAGATCTAGCTGTTGGTGAATGCACACCTATAAAATTTAGATTTCAGATTACGAGCTTTGGTAGCAGAAAGGTCGATGTTCAGGATATTCTGGATTAGCAAAAGGATATTGATTGAGCTGTGTTTTTAGAGTTGCTTTTGAGAGAGATCTTTACTGTCCTCTGGGAGTGCTGTAGCAAGACATGTCAAGTCTGATGTTACTCTTCCAGCCAATGTGGGTATCCTGTATCAACCAGGCCTTAATCCTACTGGGCCTTTAATGGAGGTAGAAAAGAAAAGATTACCATTAATGAAAATTATGGCTATTTAATCTTAGACAAATAAATTAAAACTATTTGGATCCTAATCTGTATACTGTCTGCCCAACAGCCGAAACACAAGCCAAATACATTCCCTGCAAAACTGTGGGCTGTGCACAATATGGTATGGATGTAGGTTGCAGGATGCTCTGGAAAGGTTGGGGTCATCCAGAGACTGCCTGCTTTATGGTGGAACTCCTCTAAGGCCAGAGTCATATACTTCATAAACATATACTTCATATACTTAGGATGCTGAGCAGATTAGGTGCTGGTTTTGCTACATAAACTTGAAAAGCAATAATAATTCAGTTTTGGAATTTAAGAAGCAGTATTAGACGTTTAATGAAAGCTTTTTTGGACTACTACTTAGTGCAGAGCAGTAAAATATGCCCAGGTTTCTGAGCACAGGGTTAAATCTCAAGAACAAATATGAGCTTTCTCTAACTTCTCTGCTTTATTGTTCTGCAAAATATCTGCTATTTGTTATTGCCTCTTCCATGCTAAATTATAGGCTGGTTTCATCTCATACACAGTTAAATTAGGTCCGCTGTTAGGTGAAGATGAAGATCATTGTGTGCTTGGAGATATTTATTTTGTGGCTTCATATTGCAATCAAATGATCTTTGGTCAGTTTGACAATTGTGTTTCTTTTCTAGAGCTGGGAAGAATCTATTTTTTACAAACACAAATTTTTAAGCTAAATCTGAAAGAAGACTCAATGAAAAAAGACAACATGAAAGATCTAGCATTTCAATTTTGTTTGGTTTATATCAGAAATAGCAATTATGTATTTACACATCCAAATTTCACACTTTTTTAAAAGCATCTTCTTTGCTGTTCTCTGCTGTCTTAAGATTTAGTCTAGTCAGCTGTGCAGCTGAAGGAAGAGTAGACAATATTTCATAGAGCTTTAAAATTTCCTTTCTTGGAACAAGAGAACTGTGTGACAGAAGTAGGCTGCTGACAAGCTCTTTGGGTGCTGACAAGGGATTTTCTCTCCCTGTTCTCCCAGGTTTCCCTTGTCCACCTTCTGAAAACAGTGCGGCTTCTGCGCCTCTTGCGTCTCCTTCAGAAGCTGGACCGCTACTCCCAGCACAGCACAATCGTCCTCACCCTTCTCATGTCCATGTTTGCCTTGCTTGCTCACTGGATGGCCTGCATCTGGTATGTCATAGGGAAAAGGGAGATGGAACAGAATAACCCCCTCACTTGGGACATAGGTAAGTCCTTCCTTCCCACATGTACATAGACACGTGTGTATATATCCATAAATGAATGTTAATATATAAAAGTGCATGTATAAGTCACTCAATATTTCAGGTTGCACTCAATCTTACGCCATTATTCAGTGCTGTTTGAGGAGAAAAGGAAGAGACTGGTACTCTCTGAATTTCAGGTCAATCTGAAAAAGAGAGTAAAATAAAAATAAGTTGGAAAAAATAGGAAATAATTTTAGATTTTTAAGAGTGATTCAAAGTTTGGAAGTTTTAGGATCTGTATAGGAAATGGCTAGACAGACTGTGTAGAGTAGATTAGACAACTCATCCTGGTTTTCCAAATTAGGAAAATTCATCAACAAAAACATTCCCTCAAGTGTGCTGATTATTTCTTCCTATAGATTGAAACAGATAGGCCCTGAAATGTCTTCAAGTTAAAATCTCCCTTTGGAATTATTGTTTAGAGGATCTGCAGGCTTTGATTTTCACAGAGCAGATGAGGTGTTAATCAATGGAATGCTCAGTTTTGGTCCAATTTTTAGTTTCTACCCCAGGCTTCATTCTGATCTGAATGTTCCCTGTTAACTTTTCAGATTTAAACTTTTCATTTTTTGTAATGAAACATCTTCCATAAACATAGTTTATCAAAAGGTGAGGCAGTTTCCCAAGAGAAAAATATTTGGTGTGGGGGAAATAATGCAAACACCTCTGACCAAAGGCTCAGTGGTATGCACTCAAACTGCAGATTGGTCTGTTCTCATCTCTTTTAATTTCTTTGTTTTCTCTTACCCCCATTATTACCTGTCTAAATATCACCTAATTATGATAAATCTGAGGGAAAAATGACTATCATATAAAGGTGCTTGACCTCAGAGAAGTGAGGATCCTGGGTCAGGAAGAGAAAAAGAAGAAAGTCCAAGAAATATGTGTTTCTAGTTTTCCAATGGGTTAATTAAAGATTTGTGGAATTTTCTTATTCTTTTAAGTTGACTGTTGATTTGTCTTTTCATTTGTAAACCAGGTCTTTGACCTGCTGCTGAACTCCTTATAGAGAGCAAACTTCTGACAGAAAAGGCTGCAGCTCTAGGAGAGAGTATACAAAGAAAGCCCACTGTGCAAAAATTGGTCAAATACCACTAACAGAGAAACAAATCCAGATAATAATAATGATGATAATAATGTCTCTCTGGTGGCAAGTAGCTCTGAAGGCACTTTGTCAACTTATGTAGGCCACAAACAATAGCTGCTTTCAAAGCATTCATTGCAGTCCAAATGGTGATGATGGGCTGCATCCTTGCTCCCCGGGTAGGGCTGTCAGCCATGCTCCCCATGCTCCCTTTTCCTGAGGCAAGGCCTCATTCAGAAAACTCTCCTCATATACCCTGGGGCTCTTGGCATTTATTGCTATGAAAAAATTAACCTTCACCCATCAGTTTCGTCCTTTCTTGGGCAGCAGCAGTAATAACCGAATGTCCCAGCAACCTCGTTAGAATCAATCCCAGTTTAACTGGAATGGAGACATTTCCCAGAAGTCCCATTTGTGTCTCAGTGAAGAGGGTTGTATCTGGGTTATCACACACTGATCGTCTTCCAGTGGGCTTTCCAGACCAGAACTGTTCCTTAATAGCCCCTCACCACTAACTTACCTCAACCTGTGACAATCAGGGACATTCCTGGGGCAGCTGTAGGTAGTGCATTTCCACACTGGATGGACCAAAGCACTTAGTGGCGTGTGTTCTCAGACTTTCACCTTCTACATGTAAAAAGGGGTTTCCTATCGGTCTTACGGACAGGCATTTTTTTAGGGTTTTTCTTTTCTAAAGGTGTGAGTTTGTGTTTTTGCCTGGAAGGTTGTTTCACCACCTTCGTGGATGGTCTCTAAAATATTTAGATGATATAAATTTATAATAAAAATTATACTGCAATGACTCCTGTAATGCTCTTACAGATATTAGTTCTAGAGCTAAGTTAAATAATTTACAGCTTTGGGGATTCGTTTTGAATTTTTTTTGTTTGTTTGGGGTTTTTTTTAAGTGAAATGGTTTTAAAATGTTAAAGTATTAGATACTGGTTTAAAGAAAAGAGCTCAGAAAATTCCAGATATCTGTCACAAAGCTGTTGTTTTGCAAGGATCACTCCAGCACTGACAAAATTTCTGGTTAAGCTTATGTGTCACATATATGAGCACAAAAATTTAGATTATGTAACTTTTTCAATCACTGCAGATTCGATTGCTCTCCGCATGCAAACTACTTGCTGATGAAACACAATGAAATTAAGTCTTGGTCCTCTGTGTATCTTTTGCTATTCTGGGGATCCTATGTAGCCAGCCTTTCTTTGTCATTTAAGAAAACTTCAGATGACAAGTTCACTACATCTCATAGCATCCACACTGGGGATATTTTGAGGGGAGAATGGTAGGTGTAATTTAGAGTATGAGTGATTAAGCAAAGTAAAATGAGGTCTGGAAGTCATAATAAATCATAAGCAAATAATGCACTCAGGAGAAATCTCGCTCGGAGTATAATTAAGGTAGCATTACTGTAAGACATTTAGGATATTCCTTTCTCTGAAAGGAAGACCTCAACTGAAAAATTTGTGCTGTTTTAGAGAGCATGCAAAAGAGATTTCTTACTGCAGGCAAAGCAGTAGAATATGATTCTTACTAATTTCGAACCGGAACTGGAGACTCAAGTTTCCATCAATGCATCATACACAAAGTTTATTCCAGCCATTAAAAGGCCTTCTAATGGAAAAGATTAAAAAATACCACGCAAAAATTATAATTCCTATACATATTTAATTAAAGGAAATGTGTCTCTTCCTTGAAAATTCTACTTTTTATTCTTCACTGGAATGTCTCAGGTGATGTCCACTTGAAAACTAAATATGGCACATCCAATGTATGGAATGGTTGAAATATAGGAATGGGTTTGTTCTAAGAAAGGAAAATGACGTCTAAAATAAGCAGAATATTAATTTGCTTTTTATATTTGCTGCTATTTTTGGGGGGAAAGGCAGAGGGAGAAAAAAGCTATTAGCTTTTGCCTGCTCCTTTTAGTGCTTTCTCAGAAAGCCTGTAGCACAGATTTCAAGAGTGAGGTTTGCTAACACTTAAAGCAGACATTTTAAATCTGCAGTACTGTTAACATAATACTTTGAACCTTGCTGTGCCATCAGATATGCACCATAGCCCAGATCTAGCACATTTGCTTCTGTGTATCTATTTCTCTAGCTAATTCAAACAAATGTGGTGCTTAATTTACATTTGAATTGGGGCAATGGGAGTGATAACATTGTTCCTATGAAAATACCCAGTACTGAAAATGGCATTTGCTTTGTTCTTACTGGACCTAATTGTAAGCCTTTATTTCACTTTTTGTCCTTCTTCAGGCAACATTCCCATTGTAAATATTTTAAAAACGTGGTTACATTTACAAATTTAGCCACGTGGTTGCATAGTGAGAAAGGTGAAGTGTCTGGGTCTAATACTGATGAACTGTCATGACAAGGGGGTATTGGGACATAATGTTAAAAACTGGACCGCTTCCTTAGCTCTAGTATTGCTAGATTTAACTGATTACATGACATGGAAGATACACAGCATGGGCACTGCTTTTAGATGCTGGAAACCTTTACCTCAGCAAGTTCTCCCATCTTAGGAAAGAGTTGTTCCATGTGCAGCATTTTGACTCTAATGTCTGATAAAACCACAACTCCTGGACACATAATTCCTGCCCACTGGAGACAGTGGTAGAGTTCTAGTCCTGCCTTTCCCTTCTAGCATTTTCAGGTCCCTCTCTCTCCCTCTCAACATTTCACCTTGTTCCCCTCATTTGTTTTCTTTTGTGAAATGGATGTCTCCCTGAGACATGGCATGATCTCCACCAACCTGTAAAAATAAGATTAATTTTATGTTAGCTGACATGGAGTAGAGGTTGTGTTTAGGTTTCTGGCTGATCCTAACACTTCAATTCCATTGGCTCCCATTTCTGTAGTTTAACTGGCATCAGATTTAGGCATGGGGTCTTTATTTGCTGATTTCTGTTTTGTATTAACATACACTGAGCTAATCCCCTTAAAGATTTTATTAAATATGAGAAAATTATTTTTCTACCTGTCTCTACAGGAAACAGATAATGAAAATATTTCCTGTTCCTGAAGGCATTCATTCTGTGAGAACCATGTGAGCTGTTGAAACCCAGCTGTCTTGAGTAGCAAGGAGATTAGGAGAGGGCCAAGAGTCAGGATGCTGGCTCCCTTAGATAATCAAAACTGTCAGGTATTATTTGTGCCACTGTCTCAAAAAAACCCCATTATTTCCTGTCCACCAGAAATTTAGCTGCAACTTTTTGTTAGTCCTACAGTAACACAACATTCTGGCTATGGAGGGGTTGTTATCAATGCAAAATAGAGTAAAAAAAAAATAACCTGTGTTTTTATAGTTAATAAATGATTTCTTTGGAATAAGCTTTAAAATCGGGCCTGTAAAGAGCATTGTTTTCTTCAGCTATTTAAATATTTATTTCAGTTGAATACCTCGAGTTTCATCTCAGGTTTTTTAATAATTTTCTACTATTTTTTGTTGTACAGCACCTTTGAGAACAAGAACTCCGTTGTGACTGAACCACATACTCTGCAATATAAAACTTCTCACACACACTTTGTTTATCACACTCTTGCAGTCAGAGCCTTTAAAAGGACTTGGATGCTGACTACCAGTGAATAATCACAATTATCTTCAATGGCAGAGTCAGGTACAGAAAAAGGTGCTCGGCACCTGAGTGGTGCCAGTAGGAGATGCTGAAAATAAGACTGTACCTTCAGGGCCTTTCACTCAGATATTATATGTACCATGTTGGATTGAAGAACAGCCTGAATTCACTAAACTACTTTCCCCGCTGGGTTCTTCAGTAAATTTAGATGCAGGAACAAGGTGACTGGAAGAACCCCACCTGGTGCAGATAAGAGAGAATCTCCAAGTGTCTTAATCATATAAAGATTGTAGTGCTTCTGGCCCGATGCAGAAGTTGGCTGAAATGCATTTTCCAAAATGCAGGCATCCTATGTCTTACATGCAAACTTGAGGTTAAAATCTTGAGCTCAGGTTCCTAAATTCTGTCCGAGTCCTTTGTGGTCCCCAGGTAGCTTCACTCTTGTCAGAATTCTGTAAGTCAGCATCAAGCTGGAATATCCATTAAGAGAGACATTTACCTGCAATTCTCTTGGGTTTCAACAGCCTGGGAACTTTTAGTGCCAGGAAGCTTTTTCCTAATTTATGCTAAGAAACCAGAGGCAGCTGGTTTTAGTTTTCACAAGGTCCTGAGCAATTTTGCTAGGAATTCTGAAGGTACAGATTTAAGCATATCCTTGACAATGGATACTTTTGGCATTAGTGTATTTATTCAGGTTAAAACTCAGGCTATCCTCTTTTCAGAAGTAAGACTATTTTTAGGAATATGTGCATCTGCTAGTTTTTCCGCAAATATTGTATGTTAGTGAACTAACAAGTTTCTGATGCTCTTTGACCCAGCATAACCATTGGGTAAATAACAGTAGAAATCCTATCAGAAAAATCAGTGCCATTACTCCCATTCTTGATCAATACAATATATAATTTGTCAAAGCAATAATAAACTTTTGACTCCTAGTGTTTTCATATTATCCTAACTCTCAGAATGTACTGCAGAAGCAGGTAAAGATGAATGCATTTTTGCAAAGCAAAATTACTTAAATGGATAGGCATGATAGATGACTTGGTATCAAAGTTGAGATAGAGGCTTGGTGTTTATTTTTCCTTTTTTTGTGTATGAATTCACTTCTAATGATCTTAGATCATTCTAGCTTTGTCCCTGTACAACATTTACTTCTGCTAAAGGGTTAAAAACTTGGGTTTGAATGTGACATGAGCACTTTTTACTAAATCTAAGCATTCAAAATACATTTTAAAAATATGAAAAAATAACGATATTTTTAAAATGTGTGATTATCAGTCCACTTTTGAACCCTCTGAGACTCATTTTCACAACATATTCTTAGCAACATTGACGACCAGGAACTTAGTTTCAAAAACTTATATGAAAACTGAGATTTTGTATGATCACAAATCTCCAGGTAGTGGGGCTGTCCGGAAAATCAGCTAACAGAAGAGGCATGGTAAAACTATAGTGCTGAGGAATGATCAGGTTAGGGCCTAGATGATGGAAACGTTTGGTACATGCAAGTACGTGTACCTACTTCTGTATTCCAGACCTACCTTCTGCAGTTTGAGCCTGGACCTACATCAAAACAGCTTCCAGTAATTTCAACAAATGTTCAGCTTATGAAGAGCTAGTACTAATGAACTACAACCGGTGTATTGGGAAAGGCTGTAGCTGGCACCTGCTCTCATGCAGTCTGGCAGATGGCAAGGTTCAGCACAGGTGCCCAGCACGCCCTGCTCTGCTTTAGTGGGAACAACAGTTCAGTTTGTTTTGTGGCACTGTAAGAACCAAGTGAATCCTCCTCACTGCCAGAAGGAGTACTGGTAAATTTCCAAGGATCTCAGCCAAGCGAATTGTGTTCTTCTGTAAAATATTGGTCTGGTTTCACTACTCCAAACACACATCCATCAGGTTAGAACTGACTCGTGTAGATTTATGAATCCTTGTGCAGAACGAGAAAGAACATCATGCAGACTACACTGCACAACACATCATTCACTTCAGTCAGTTGTTCACTTCAGTCTGTCACCTCTCTACCTGAATGTTTGATTTTAATTTCTCTTCCAGTCTGCTTTATTATGTTCTCAATTATCGATTTTCTCCATTTTTTGTCATTAGTAATAACAGAACCTGTTCCTCTGAAACTGTGGTCCTTTCTGGTTTTGAAGAGACATCTGAAGAAAAAGAATTTTTAAAATATACTTATGTCATGGATGAGCGCTGGTATCTTCAGTTTAGTAAAATTAATTTTAAGGCTCTGTTGTCCTGGGGTACCTGTATTGAAGGTCCATTGTTGTGTGGAATAGAAATATCTGTGTGCTCACGTGACTAGTTTTTTGGTGTTTGTTTGTTTGGTTGGGTTTGTTTTGTTTTGTTTTGTGGGGAGAAAGGCTGAAAATTCACTTCTAATTAATACTTGAAGGAAATAGTTAATGGTTACCACTCTTGTGAAGTATTTTGGGGTATCTGAGAGACTCAGCCAACTAGTTTGGGTGGTTTCTTGCAGCACTATATAAAATAATTAGCCCCTGGAGTGTCATACGGAAATAATAAATAGGAATAAACTAGACAACCAAAACAAGATGATCACTTTGAAGCTATGAAACTTTTCAAAGTACTCATCTTATAAATTACTACAAATAGTACTTACTACATTGCACACACTTTGAAAAAGACAAGGATATACCAAAATTCTGCAGCATTACATAGTGATGAAACACTCTAAAGCAGTTCAAACAGAAAATTTTAACCCCAGGAGAATATCTAACATTGGAATGCTTTTAAATAAATTTACTGCCTTTTTTGATCCTTAAAAGTTTTACTCCTCTGTGAAAGTAATGCTTTTATTGTACACGCAATGCGTAAATTTTCCATGAATGGTTTGAGGTTCACAATATCTAGCCTTGTTAGAACAAATATACATAAAATCATTAAAATAATGAAGAAATTAGAATTAATGCACTGTGTATTTCAAAGCAAGCAAAAAATCTTTATTTAAAGTCTGCTGGATATCTTACCTGAATGGTGAAAATAATTCTGACATAAAATACTATATATGAGGCCAAACTTGGAGAAGCTTGTGATATGAAATATTAATGAAAGAAAAGCTTTTTTTTTTTTTCCTCTAGTTGGTTAAACTTTTGAATAAGGTAGAAATGAGAGAAAGTTCATCTGGTTTTGAAGAAATCCTATTTGCAGATAAACTTAGCTATTCATTATTTTTAGTACAATAAAAGCAGAGGCACTAGTATTTTCTGTGTCTGTCAGTCTGTTAGATTGGACGCAGAGAAATTTAACTGCTGCAAGGGAGTTTTGTGTGCAAAACTGTAATCTCCAGAACATATGTGGGAAATATGTGTGGAAACCTGTCTGCACATGGTAAATATCTACACTTACAAATTAAGGTCTTGGAAAGGCTTATCTAAAACCCTGTCCCTACTGTTTTGCCTGTTTTATATGTTCAATACATATTATATAAATAAATACTAACCACATATCAATATACTTTCTACAACAGGCTTTCTTTATTAAAATTCCTCATTTCAGAGCAGTGTATATTAGACCTTGTCAGGATTTAAAATATAAATTTATACTTTAAAATATTCATAGAAATTTGTGGAAATTATTCAATTTTCTAGTTGTAAACCCAAACCAGTGTTTTTGAGGTGCAGGTGTGTGCAACTAAAATGTCATTTATTGAGCTGAACTGAAACATTCCTTCTGCATTTAGATTAACATCAATTTGTATTTTAGCTGCTCTGGGCCTTAGTAAGTCTTCCCTGCTGTTCTTTCCTACAGGCTCAGTTCCTTGATTAAACTATATTTTCTTTTACACACCATACTTTGCCTTTTGATTGAACCATTTTAAGCAATCACCAAATACCCCAGGACTGAGATACCCTATTGGATTTGAAGCCCAGGAAAAAAAAAAAAAAAAAAAAAAAAAACAACAACAACAAAAAACCCCCAACCAGTTATGAAAGTACCTTATTAAATGGAGTGTGAAAATTTTTCATCATTATTAGTTCATTCTCAAAATTTTGTAAGTAGTAAAAAAAAAAATTGGACAGTTTTTAAGTCAAAGGTAAAAACCTGGCATGCAGACGAAGCCCCTGAGATGTGGCAAAGTGTCCTGCTGTGTTGAACCACAGATTACCTAGGTATCATTTATTAATTCTATAAAGCAGTTTTTATCTTAGTGGAAAATCTGTACCTGGACCAATTTTTGCAACCATGACAGAAATTCTCAATGCCACACGTTGGAAGAAAATCTTCCTAGTAAACATCCCAGAAGAGGGGATAGTCCCAAGAGGTAAAAGAGTGCCAGGATCTTTCCACATGGCTTCTGTAACGGGAACACCAGAGAGTGCAACTTATTGCAAATTGAAGATTTTGTGCATAGAAGCTCTGTTCAATTTGAAGTTACATCAGAGTCTTTAACCCTTAACTGCTGTACTTGGAACTGTAGAACTCTTGGCTGCAGAGAGCCCCTGGAGTTTATCCAGCCAGATAGTTTAAACCAGGACTATCACATGCAGTAAATCAGTTTAAACCAGGACTATCGCATGCAGCAAATTGGGTCAAACACAGTTTGCTCCATCCAAGTCCTGAAAACCTGGGTTGGGTAACTTGTTCTAGGGTTATGCTACTCTCCTTTGAGAGCTTTGTACTGTTTCCTAAAACATTAGTGTCTCTTACACATTGGTGTAATAGGAAGTTCTGTTAGGACTTCTTAGAAATCTCTACTTCTGTTTTAAAGCTCATGGATTTAAAAAATTACAACTTTTTAATCCAGTTTAAACCCACAAAGCCTTTGCTATGTATTTTGAAATCTTTCCAGCAGCTGCCTCAATTGGTGATTGGACTGCCTCTCAGCCCCACCACATAGGTAGAGATCCTAGGATGCTAGAATGCCATGTTGCCTTCCAAAGACATCCCATAATGACTAAAATAGGCTTTCTTTTCTTTTGTAGCACAAGCATGCCTTAAATTTTTTAATCTAGACCTGTCCTTTGCATATATTCCTATTTTCTATTTATTTATCCTTTTCCCTCTGCCTTTTACCAGAGCAGGTGCTTGATAAAAGAAGGGTTTTCTGCAGCCAGAATAAAAAATCATTTCTGTACAAATATGAAGAAATTATTCAAGAGCCTTTTCAGTCTCTCTTTGATTTTCCTATACCCTGGAAAATATACCCTGTTCCTTTTGTAGTTTCAGGTGACGGTGCTTAAAGTTACCTACTAAGTCCTTTCAGCCAGAGAAGCCAATGTGAAGCTGTGAGAGTATGTCAATTAATTCTGCAGCATGTAAAGTTTTACACAAGCCACATTCTGTAAAAGTAATTATACCTAATTATTTTAAATTGTTTTTCATTGTCAGGTTTAAGAGAGCTGGAGATAAAAATGCTAATGCTTAGGATTCCCTTATGTCACACACTTCAAAAAGACCTGTCATGCCTGCAGACACAGATGTACTATTTCAGAACTGCATGAACTTCAAAAATGTAGTGTGCTTTTCCATTGAGAGACCACCTTTCTTCTTTGCTTTTTAATCTTTACATCAAGCAAGCCCTTATTACACTGCAAATTCTTGGGGGTTGTTACTAGCTTTAGATATAATCTAGAGCAAAATATTCCCTGTTGTTGATCTCCCCCTCACAAAAGCCAAATATGTTTGGATCTAAACTTCCTTGATTCAAGTGACACATAATAAAAAAAAAGAATTTTTAAAAATTAAGTTATTTTGTAGAATCAAGGAATTAAAAATCTAAGACAAAACAAGAGAAAATAAAGTGCTAATGCCATTTTCATACTGCTGCCTGCCAGAGACAGGTCCCTGTACAACACAGCGGCTCCTTAGACAAGAACATGAAGTAGAATATTTAGACAATGCTGTAAAATCATTGGAGCTAGCAAGGAGAAGATTGTAGCGAGGGTTAACACACTCATCTGTTATCTAACCAGCACGGATGCTATTAATACAGAAGACAAGGAGAAATGGATGTCATGTAGGCTGCAGCAGTCTATACTGACCCAAACTGAACTCCATACAGTCATTATCATCTCCTGTGCGATTATGCAGGCCAGTCAGATGGAAATTAGCATGGTTTTATTGCAATTCTGCAATTAACCTTTCATTTGCACTTAGACCAACAAAAGGAAACAATTCCTGTGCTGAGGCTACTGCCCCTGTTTTGCCAAGCTGAGAGACTGCATTTAAACAGGCAGTAGGTGCTGAAAGTTGGCTTGATTTCTGGAGTGGGGAAGATGGCAGGAGAGGGGAAGGTACCACTTGCCAGGGACCACTTCTTGAATTACTCAGATTTAAAAAGAGGAGTCTGGGAGTAAACAGCTCTATTCTTGCAGACTACTGGCTGTTAGACAGAATGAAAATATAAAATATGTGTAGCATATTGCACTGCTTTTCTAAAAAATACAGTCCTCTTGATATCTTGCTCTTGAAAATAAACAACACTATTTTTTTACAAAGTTTTTAAGATACTGATTACCACTGTCATTGCCTCCATGAGAATTTATTTGCAGATTCTGAGTAAGAACTTTAATATATTAGTTCTTAGGACAGAGATTCTTATCATAAGAACTGAAATACTTTATTCTGTATTTCCCTGATGGTGAAACCTGAGCAGGTGAGAACAGCAGGGTAGAGGTGAGATTAATTTACCAACTATGCCATGCTGAGCACATTTAGACATAAAGTTTTGAGAGCAAGTTTAAAACTTGCATTCTGCAAGGCTTTATTTTGTGGGAGATTTTGGCCTATTTTCATAATAAAAGTTTCCTTTTAAAGTCATCTGTACCGCTTATGGAAGACAGTGCTTATTTCTTTAAAAAGACATGAATAGCCTGTCTGTAGTAGCTCAAAACCTTTTTGGCACGACTTGGCCTCCAAACACATAAAGCTGCAAAACAGATTTCTAACTCTTTAGCTGACACCATAAAAAACCCCACTCATTACCATAAATTTTATTGCAGGAACACCTGGGATGCTACTTATAGGTCAAGGCCCTCTTGTCTCTATTGCTGAATTTACACAGGATAAAAAGGCTGCTCTTGCCCAAGAGGATATTGCAGTCTAAATATAAGATAAGAAAAGCTCTAACAGATGGGTACAGACTGATGGAGCTCAGGGAAGAAAAGAGGGCATAGATGGACATGCTCTTTGCACTGGATGGACCACCAGCACAAATGTGTCTAATTCCAAACTTAGCTGCAAGGTATTTAATAGCCTGGAAAAGGACAGTTATAGCCAGTTTGCCTAAGGAGCAGTAATGTTAAATACTGAAACTCTGTGGTGGCACTGTGAGCATTTCCTTAAAGGTGATATTCACATGATTTATATACTTCTGATTATGGCCTTACAATTGTATTTCTCAAATTACCTATATATTTAGATTTGTATGTTTTACCTGTAATCTAAAAATTGAATTAACGTTATACTATATTACTAAAAAAGTAGTTAATTTACTTACGCTACTAATTTTTTTTTAGTGTAAGAACCCTAGGAAAATACACTGGGGAGAACAAAGCAAGACAATTTTCTTCAAAATGGAAAGGTGTTTTCCTTGACTCCAAATATGTTAATGGCATTAGAGCTGTTTGTAAACTGTTCCTAGTAAAAATAAAAATTTTAATAACAATAGTTAGCTATAGGAAGTGCTTTGCATGTACTGTCTGCTACAGTCGCAGAAAGTTGATATTGGAAAATTTCCCCATCTTCTCCTTTTTCTGGACCTGATGATCTCCACGGTCTTTCCAATCTAGTTGATTCTGTGACTCTGTGATTCAGTGATGTGGGGAAGAGACAATAAACTGCTGACTTGCAAGAGGGATTTAAATCTCCCACATATTCAAATACAAACATCTGACAAATTACTGTTGAGGAGAGTGGGTCTAGCTTATCACATAGAAGAGTTTCAAGAGCATTTCTTTTCTGAATTTACTGACTTGTTGATAAATGAGGATGAAAGAAGTTATGACCCAGTTCTGCAGGAATGCAGGTGCACTGACCATGTACACTGGAGCTTCTTTGCCACAGTAAGTCTAAATATTTAGAGAACTATCATAAAATATCAAGAGGAATGAGTTCCTTGCAGGTCTGCTGAGTCAGCTCTTAAAATCCTTATACATAGCTCTTATATGTAATATAGACAGGTCCCTACCTTGGAATTAATGTATCTCTACTGCGAGGGGAATCTTTATTATATTATACTGTGAGACTGGTACAGAGGTATATTGGACTCTTCCTCATAAATATGAGGAACAGATCCGTCTGATTTGTTTAGCCATCCACAGAATACCAGCTGCATGTCCCAGAGATGCAACCTGCAGCCTTATGAGGCAGCAAGGGAGTAAGGCAGATTGGGGATGAGAGGGACAACTCACCCAGAGCCTTATGGAGGTGATAACCTCTGTGGTCCTGCAGAACATTAGCATTTAGAGACTGTCTTGGAGCTCTGCCCGAAGAGATACCTCCCCCCAGTACCACTCCCTTATTTCTTCTTTCACCAGAATAAACTCTACTTGTAGGCATGAAATAACTTCTCTGGAAAAAAAATATTTTACCACATGGTGAAGAAATGTAAATAGCTAATTCACATGAATTATCTACCAACCTTAAGAAGCATCTAGGGCTCTGACTGTGAAACTTTATCTGGGCTGTTCCTCACGGATTTCTCACAGTAGGAGAAAAACTAAAAGAAAACACAAAAATTTATTTTGCAGACAAAAGAAGATAGGACACCATCTAGAAATTTTAAGATTTAATGCATCTACTATAGTTAGATTCTGGCTAGAAAAGTGCAGGGCTTAAAACGTGTGAAGCTGTTGGTAATTCATTTCACTGTGTTATGTAGGGTGTTTAAGTAGCATTTTTCATTAGGTGGAAGATATGCCCAACTTCAGGCTGTTCTAACTTGTTGCTAACTAAATATTTTAAAATATAGCTTTCCAACATTGTTTTCTAATAAAATGCTATCATTGAAAATATTTAATATCAGGCCTTTCGCTCTACTATTTTTAAGCCGTGAAGGTGCCCAGGAGTGATCAACCAAAGGCTTTGCAAATTTTATTATAATTCTTATGGTGCCTTCAATGGGGTGGATTTCAAGCTTCCCATAAAATGTATCTCTCCTTGCACTTATGGCTTCCCAAAATGAAAATGTAAATTATTTAACAGACCACACCTTGGTGATGACAAGAAACTACTTCCTACAAGGAAGTTTTCTCCATATCTCAAAGGGTGTATCAATTTTACCATGAGAAAAGAGAAATGCTATTTATTTTATTGTAAGTAGTGATGGTTGCAATTTAGAGTTGAGTTTCACCAGATAATTAAGGCCAAATTTTCAGGTTTTCAGCACTTCTGTGAGTTCAGCTGTGTTTTTCTTGTTATAAGGAACATTGCAGTTCAATCTTTTTCGTTTTTTAATTCCTTGATTGAGCATCTCTTCCTACTGAAAACGCTTAGTTCCTTGAGTATTTCACCATGAAATCTTCATTTTCATTGAGAGCAATGGGTCAATATCTTGTTATGAGTTTGTCAAGTTAGCTGAGTTAAAGCTCTGCAAAATGTCATTTTTTTATGCTACCTTCTGAGTATACATTCAACTAGAAATAAAACAGCCAATTCATTTACAAACAGTATTAGTCAGCCTTATAAAAGAATTCACCTTTCAAATGAAATTAACTCTTGGTAGACCTTACAGAGGTGAAGCTTGTATCTAAAACTGCTCTAAGTCAACAAGTTATGTAAAAACCAGGGGGTTTTGAGGTGCTTTCTTTTTTTTCTTATTGTCTGTAATGTGCACGTTCATCATGTAAATGTACATAAACTTTTATATATGTCTGTAGAAAATCTTGTGTAGTTTCCATCGAAGTAATATCCACATGTCTCACATTTTGGCACTTGAAAATCTACTCAGCCAGAGGTTAAGTATAATCTGCTTGTACATATTTAACATAGGTTAATGTTAAATTTCATTGCCTGGGTTAGCTGATGCAATCAATGCACCAGAAGTTTTCCAGGGATTATGACCTTAACATAGAAAAAGGGGGGGAAATACTAAAATGGACATAAATTAGACTTAAAAGTATACAGATAATGGGTTTCAAGGATAAGAGAGAGGCAATGCTATGATCTGGAGGGCAGACACCCCTGCATTGCACTGATGCAAAGCACTAATCTCCATCCTTGCTGCATGCATGGCAGTTCCAAGTCAGCACAGCTGGTGTCTGGGCTGTGCTCCCAGGGTCACACAGCGCAGCCTTGAGTCCTCTACCACAAGGACTTCATTCACAAACACTTCAGATAAAACCATGTTTCATATAGTCCAAGTTAGACCTGTTTCTTTTCTATGTCATGGCAAAAATTTCCCTCCACAAAATTTGAATACTGCAGTAGGTGTTCCTTTAGTGCTGCAACACTACCAGTCTCATTCATACCCATATTATGTCTTTCTAGTTTAAAGAAAAAAAAAATTAAATTCATCAAAATAAGAATATACTCTGATAAGGACCATATTTTACAAAGACAAAAGAGGAATTTTGAACAAATTTTTTTGATACTTACTTTAACATTTTAAGCAGTCTCAGTACTTGAGAAATATGTTATTGCTTTTATCAAATTTGCTTTCTTTCTCATTTTAAGTGTCCACTCTGCAGAAAAGTGTGTTAGCAGAATAAAGATCAAGGGAACTAGATTAATGCTAATTATTCCTGATTGTCCTGCAGCCATTATGGTTATGTCTGTTGTACTAATATTGAAATCATTCTAGTTTAAATTTCATGCATTGCTAACTAACTTTTACTTATCTTGAGTACCAGCTATTTTTCTTCAAATACAAGCCTCTTGGCCAGAGCTGTTCCTTTGTACGCTGTAGTTCTTGACATATCATACAGTCACACCTCTTGTTTCCTCTTACTCAGATAACACTTATTTATTGTCTTCATTTTGAAAAAAGCACAAATTCATGTTCTGTATTTTACTAGTGTACAATTCTGCCATTTGAGCACATATTCCGGAGCTGTGTTTTCACACTCTCAGAACCTGCAACTGTGTCACATGTTCAGCGCTCTGTCTTGTTGGGGTTTTTTTTGTTTGGTTGGGGGTTATTTTTGGGGCTTTTTTGGGTTGGGTGTTTGGGGGGGGGGGGGGGGAGGCGGGTCAGTACGTTTTTGGGTTTTTTTCCTAATTTGTGTGAAAGAAAGGCTGATTCCTGTTCTACTTATTGACCCAATCTAATAAGATCTGACACATTTACTGTCCTCCAGAAGCAGCGGTTAAAGGTATGATTGCTCCTCTCATCTCTGGGGTTCTTTAATCCTAAAACCATCTGCTCTGGTACCTGGGAGCCTCCCCTAACACGACACGCAAAGCTCCACCATAAATGAAACCTGTAAACAAATTATCAGGTTTTGTGACAATGAAAGAGTAACAGCAATATTCCACAGGGTGAAATAGTAGGAATGGTGCTCTTTGGTCTATTAATAGTCTGGGGGGAAACTACAAATATTTTAGCAAGGAAAAGTTGCACATGTCAAAAACGTTTTGGCTAGACAGGGATAAAAAAGGCTTTGAAGCTCTTGTGAAGAACCTGAATAATCACCATGAGAACAGAGGCGATGATTATTCAATAATGCAGTCACACACACAAGAAGTAAAATTATTTCATCTTATACACCTTTAGATTCTGAATGTATTATATTAGTCATCAACATCTAGAGAGTAACTGCAAAATTCTTTGGAAGCAGTCTTAAAAGCAAAGCTAATGTTTTAATGTCTAATGAATGGCAATTAGGGTTTGATACAGTAAAATGTATTAATTATGCTGTTATAAAAAAAATCTCATCTCAAATACAATACTGGCTCTGGCGTCCCCTCCTCAAACGAACTTTATATGTGATACATTCTGACGAAGCCACATAGACAGTTGAGGGAAGTGATTTGGACATCTAAAATCACAGAAACTCTAATCACAGGTGCTTTTACCTAAAAAGAAGGAAATTCACCTACTTGCTCTCTCTTAGCAACTGTTCTGCCTTAAGGTTTATTTTATGGAGGTTAATACAAGGAAACATAGGCATGGAAACAACTGAAAATTTTGGTTCATTAAGATCAATAGAAACTTGGAACACTTTTCCCCCATTTAAAATGAGATATGAGATGTTTATTTGCAGATCAGAGGGTGCTGCTATGTGATGAAAGGGTGGTGTGCTTTGCTGTGCACACCTACAGCTTCTGGCTGCCTGGCTCTAGATCTGAAATTAGGAGCTATCAGCAGTGATCAGGGACTACTGAAGTGGGAACCAACACAGCTCTCAGGCTACATGGTGATTTTAATCTAAAAATTCATTCCAGTGATGAAGGATCTAATTTCTCTTGTATAGTTTTTATCTTCTCCTTAATGACCCTAAATGGCAACACACATTAGTAGTCATAAGATAGCGACTTCTGTGCTGAAACTTATAGTCTATTTATAGCAGAAGGCTGCACGTGCTCCAGTTCAGGACATTTTTCTATTATTATTTCTTTTCAGTGGAGCCAGAAAAGCAACACTCCGCCTCAGACATACTCCTCAACAATAATCCTCACTAAAGACAATCCACAGTGTCCTTTAGTTAACTCCAGCATTTCTCACTACATACTCTGTTTCTCTGCTATCAGCATGGTATTGCTTACTCACTCTCCTCACTAGCATAAAAGGGCCAAGTATGG
Source organism: Chamaea fasciata (assembly GCF_029207755.1). Taxonomy (NCBI): domain Eukaryota; kingdom Metazoa; phylum Chordata; class Aves; order Passeriformes; family Sylviidae; genus Chamaea; species Chamaea fasciata. Next base: position 116,520,267 of record NW_027094086.1, on the reverse strand, counting down.
TCTGGCCCTGAATGAGGCTTACTGTTTAAACATTAAAAAATAGTGAATATGTGATAGCAGATAGGCTTTTCTACCTTCACATTTCCCCTAGGAATACTTGAAGTCCCTAAATTTGATGTGGATTCATAGCTGAGAGAAGCTCAGCCTTTGTCTCATACTTTTCTCTTTTAGCATCATCACTGCTATAGCTTTCAGACATTCAAGGGTGCTCTAAAAGCCACTCCTTATCCACACTCCTTTATTCTACCTGACACTGTAGTGCAGAATAAACGAGACTTTTTTTAATTGTTAAAGAAAATGTTTCTCTTATTTTTAAAATAAGTGCTATAGTTAATTAATTCATTAGAAAATGCAACTAAATTCTCAGTTTTTGAAGTACCAGACCGTATTTTGGTATGTTAAGTGTCTGGCATAATAGGAAAATCTAAGTAGTAGTATAGAATGAAGCTGCAATTTATAGGGAGTATTGTATATACTCAATGCAGAGAAAGCACCAAGCCAGGGGAAGGACTGATTTTCTGGATGTCTAGTAAATGAAATAATGTGGTTTACATCCAGTTAAAAAGTATGTCATTTATGGAGGTTCAAATGCTTTTTTAGGCTTCTGCTGATACTTGAGCACTTCCCAGACATAAGTAAATGAAACTCAATACAGATTCTTACAGCAATTTTCAAAGTAGCCTAATGGAGCTAGATATCCAATCCCCTATTGACTTTTCCAGTGGGACTTGATTACTTAAGTGCTATTTTTCTCTTTGAAAGGCCTTCCTCTTAATTATGCTAATTGGCGCTTTAAAATGTTTTCAAAGTCAGCGAGTTGTACCAAGACAATGCTAATTCTGAACCAGACAAGATTCATAATGCTAAATTCTAGGAAGCTCCTTTTGACTACAAGGTATATTTATTTTTCTCTTCTTCCCTGAGGGCAGAAATTAATTACTCAAGCTTGCCAGAGAATCTGCTGAGATTACCTGCAGAAACTGAGTTACCTGCAGAAACTGAAAAGGAAAAGTCATTAGTCAGTGATGCTACCTCATGACTATTTTCATTGCTTGATGAGTGTTTACACCCAACTGTATCTTGCTTC